>NW_027185230.1:0-352500 GCF_022577435.1 Embiotoca jacksoni
CAATGTTTCAAAAACAGCCTTATCTCAGCGAGAGAAGCTCAAAAAACAGCATAAAACTGCTTTACGGCTTAAACTAAGTGTTTACGAACAAATTTCTTCATCACTACTATGGCAAATGGGATAAAGAACATGGACAAAGTGGTTTCAAGTCACTTTGTGTGGACAATTTCACAGGAAACACAATGTTTCAAAAACAGCCTTATCTCAGCGAGAGAAGCTCAAAAACAAGCATAAAACTGCTTTACAGTGCCACGGCTTAAACTAAGTGTTAACGAACAAATTTCTTCATCAGCAAATGGGATACACTACATGGCCAATGTGGCTTCACTTTGTGTCTGCAATTACACAGAAAAACAGCATTTCAAGACTCACTTTCTCATCCTAATGTAAAACTGCATCACAGCGCCACGGCTTAAACTAAGTGTTTACAAACAAGTTTCATACTCAGAACTTTGGCAAATGGGATACACTACATGGGCAAAGTGGTTTCAAGTCACTTTGTGTGGACAATTTCACAGGAAACACAATGTTTCAAAAACAGCCCTTATCTCAGCGAGAGAAGCTCAAAAACAGCATAAAACTGCCTTTACAGTGCCACGGCTTAAACTAAGTGTTAACGAACAAATTTCTTCATCAGCAAATGGGATACACTACATGGCCAATGTGGCTTCACTTTGTGTCTGCTATTACACAGAAAACAGCATTTCAAGACTCACTTTCTCATCCTAATGTAAAACTGCATCACAGCGCCACGGCTTAAACTAAGTGTTTACAAACAAGTTTCATACTCAGAAACTTTGGCAAATGGGATACACTACATGGGCAAAGTGGTTTCAAGTCAATTTGTGTGGACAATTTCACAGGAAACACAATGTTTCAAAACAACAGCCTTATCTCAGCGAGAGAAGCTCAAAAACAGCATAAAAATGCTTTACAGTGTCACGGCTTAAACTAAGTGTTTACGAACAAATTTCTTCATCACTACTATGGCAAATGGGATTAAACAACATGGACAAAGTGGTTTCAAGTCACTTTGTATGGACAATTTCACAGGAAACACAATGTTTCAAAAACAGCCTTTATCTCAGCGAGAGACGCTCAAAAACAGCATAAAAACTGCTTTACAGTGCCATGGCTTAAACTAAGTGTTTACGAACAAATTTCTTCATCACTACTATGGCAAATGGGATAAACAACATGGACAAAGTGGGTTTCAAGTCACTTTGTGTGGACAATTTCACAGGAAACACAATGTTTCAAAAACAGCCTTATCTCAGCGAGAGAAGCTCAACAAACAGCATAAAACTGCTTTACGGCTTAAACTAAGTGTTTACGAACAAATTTCTTCATCACTACTATGGCAAATGGGATAAACAACATGGACAAAGTGGTTTCAAGTCACTTTGTGTGGACAATTTCACAGGAAACACAATGTTTCAAAAACAGCCTTATCTCAGCGAGAGAAGCTCAAAAACAGCATAAAACTGCTTTACAGTGCCACGGCTTAAACTAAGTGTTAACGAACAAATTTCTTCATCAGCAAACTGGGATACACTACATGGCCAATGTGGCTTCACTTTGTGTCTGCAATTTACACAGAAAACAGCATTTCAAGACGTCACTTTCTCATCCTAATGTAAAACTGCATCACAGCGCCACGGCTTAAACTAAGTGTTTACAAACAAGTTTCATACTCAGAACTTTGGCAAATGGGGATACACTACATGGGCAAAGTGGTTTCAAGTCACTTTGTGTGGACAATTTCACAGGAAACACAACTGTTTCAAAAACAGCCTTATCTCAGCGAGAGAAGCTCAAAAACAGCATAAAACTGCTTTACGGCTTAAACTAAGTGTTTACGAACAAATTTCTTCATCACTACTATGGCAAATGGGATAAAGAACATGGACAAAGTGGTTTCAAGTCACTTTGTGTGTACAATTTTCACAGGAAACACAATGTTTCAAAAACAGCCTTATCTCAGCGAGAGAAGCTCAAAAACAGCATAAAACTGCTTTAGCAGTGCCACGGCTTAAACTAAGTGTTAACGAACAAATTTCTTCATCAGCAAATGGGATACACTACATGGCCAATGTGGCTTCACTTTGTGTCTGCAATTACACAGAAAACAGCATTTCAAGACTCACTTTCTCATCCTAATGTAAAACTGCATCACAGCGCCACGGCTTAAACTAAGGTGTTTACAAACAAGTTTCATACTCAGAACTTTGGCAAATGGGATACACTACATGGGCAAAGTGGTTTCAAGTCACTTTGTGTGGACAATTTCACAGGAAACACAATGTTTCAAAAAACAGCCTTATCTCAGCGAGAGAAGCTCAAAAACAGCATAAAACTGCTTTACAGTGCCATGGCTTAAACTAAGTGTTTACGAACAAATTTCTTCATCACTACTATGGCAAAATGGGATAAACAACATGGACAAAAGTGGTTTCAAGTCACTTTGTGTGGACAATTTCACAGGAAACACAATGTTTCAAAAAAGCCTTATCTCAGCGAGAGAAGCTCAAAATCACGCATAAAACTGCTTTACAGTGCCACGGCTTAAACTAAGTGTTAACGAACAAATTTCTTCATCAGCAAATGGGATACACTACATGGCCAATGTGGCTTCACTTTGTGTCTGCAATTACACAGAACACAGCATTTCAAGACTCACTTTCTCATCCTAATGTAAAACTGCATCACATGCGCCACGGCTTAAACTAAGTGTTTACAAACAAGTTTCATACTCCAGAACTTTGGCAAATGGAATACACTACATGGGCAAAGTGGTTTCAAGTCACGTTGTGTGGACAATTTCACAGGAAACACAATGTTTCAAAAACAGCCTTATCTCAGCGAGAGAAGCTCAAAAACAGCATAAAACTGCTTTACGGCTTAAACTAAGTGTTTACGAACAAATTTCATACTCAGAACTTTGGCAAATGGGATACACTACACCGGGCAAAGGTGGTTTCAAGTCAATTTGTGTGGACAATTTCACAGGAAACACAATGTTTCAAAAACAGCCTTATCTCAGCGAGAGAAGCTCAAAGGACAGCATAAAACTGCTTTACGGCTTAAACTAAGTGTTTACGAACAAATTTCTTCATCACTACTATGGCAAATGCGATAAACAACATGGACAAAGTCGTTTCAAGTCACTTTGTGTGGGACAATTTTCACAGGAAACACAATGTTTCAAAAACAGCCATTATCTCAGCGAGAGAAGCTCAAAAACAGCATAAAACTGCTTTACGGCTTAAACTAAGTGTTTACGAACAAATTTCTTCATCACTACTATGGCAAATGGGATAAACAACATGGACAAAGTGGTTTCAAGTTACTTTGTTTGGACAATTTCACAGGAAACACAATGTTTCAAAAACAGCCTTATCTCAGCGAGAGAAGCTCAAAAACAGCATAAAAACTGCTTTACAGTGCCATGGCTTAAACTAAGTGTTAACGAACCAAATTTCTTCATCAGCAAATGGGATACACTACATGGCCAATGTGGCTTCACTTTGTGTCTGCAATTACACAGAAAACAGCATTTCAAGACTCACTTTTCTCATCCTAATGTAAAACTGCATCACAGCGCCAAGGCTTAACAATAAGTGTTTACAAACAAGTTTCATACTCAGAACTTTGGCAAATGGGATACACTACAATGGGCAAAGTGGTTTCAAGTCAATTTGTGTGGGACAATTTCACAGGAAACACAATGTTTCAAAAAACAGCCTTATCTCAGCGAGAGAAGCTCAAAAACAGCATAAAACTGCTTTACAGTGCCACGCGCTTAAACTAAGTGTTTACGAACAAATTTCTTCATCACTACTATGGCAAATCGGATAAACAACATGGACAAAGTGGTTTTCAAGTTACTTTGTGTGGACAATTTCACAGGAAACACAATGTTTCAAAAACAGCCTTATCCTCAGCGAGAGAATCTCAAAAACAGCATAAAACTGCTTTACAGTGCCATGGCCTTAAACTAATAGTTTACGAACAAATTTCTTCATCACTACTATGGCAAATCGGATAAACAACATGGACAAAGTGGTTTCAAGTTACTTTGTGTGGACAATTTCACAGGAAACACAATGTTTCAAAAAACAGCCTTATCTCAGCGAGAGAATCTCAAAAACAGCATAAAACTGCTTTACAGTGCCATGGCTTGAAACTAAGTGTTTACGAACAAATTTCTTCTTCATCACTACTATGGCAAATGGGGATAAACAACATGGACAAAGTGGGTTTCAAGTCACTTTGTGTGGACAATTTCACAGGAAACACAATGTTTCAAAAACAGTCTTATCTCAGCGAGAGAAGCTCAAAAAACAGCATAAAACTGCTTTACAGTGCCACGGCTTAAACTAAGTGTTAACGAACAAATTTCTTAATCAGCAAATGGATACACTACATGGCCAATGTGGCTTCACTTTGTGTCTGCTAATTACACAGAAAACAGCATTTCAAGACTCACTTTCTCATCCTAATGTAAAACTGCATCACAGCGCCACGGCTTAAACTAAGTGTTTACAAACAAGTTTCATACTCAGAACTTTGGCAAATGGGATACACTACACGGGCAAAGTGGTTTTCAAGTCAATTTGTGTGGACAATTTCACAGGAAACACAATGTTTCAAAAACAGCCCTTATCGCAGCGAGAGAAGCTCAAAAAACAGCATAAAAATGCTTTACAGTGTCACGGCTTAAACTAAGTGTTTACGAACAAAATTTCTTCATCACTACTATGGCAAATGGGATAAACAACATGGACAAAGTGGTTTCAAGTCACTTTGTATGGACAATTTCACAGGAAACACAATGTTTCAAAAACAGCCTTATCTCAGCGAGAGAAGCTCAAAAACAGCATAAAACTGCTTTACAGTGCCATGGCTTAAACTAAGTGTTTACGAACAAATTTCTTCATCACTACTATGGCAAATGGGATAAACAACATGGACAAAGTGGTTTCAAGTCACTTTGTGTGGACAATTTCACAGGAAACACAATGTTTCAAAAACAGCCTTATCTCAGCGAGAGAAGCTCAAAAACAGCATAAAACTGCTTTACCGGGCTTAAACTAAGTGTTTACGAACAAATTTCTTCATCACTACTATGGCAAATGGGATAAACAACATGGACAAAGTGGTTTCAAGTCACTTTGTGTGGGACAATTTCACAGGAAACACAATGTTTCAAAAAACAGCCTTATCTCAGCGAGAGAAGCTCAAAAACAGCATAAAACTTGCTTTACAGTGCCACGGCTTAAACTAAGTGTTAACGAACAAATTTCTTCATCAGCAAATGGGATACACTACATGGCCAATGTGGCTTCACTTTGTGTCTGCCAATTACACAGAAAACAGCATTTCAAGACTCACTTTCTCATCCTAATGTAAAACTGCATCACAGCGCCACGGCTTAAACTAAGTGTTTACAAACAAGTTTCATACTCAGAACTTTGGCAAATGGGATACACTACATGGGCAAAGTGGTTTCAAGTCACTTTGTGTGGACAATTTCACAGGAAACACAATGTTTCAAAAACAGCCTTATCTCAGCGAGAGAAGCTCAAAGACAGCATAAAAACTGCTTTTACGGCTTAAACTAAGTGTTTACGGAACAAATTTCTTCATCACTACTATGGCAAATGGGACTAAAGAACATGGACAAAGTGGGTTTCAAGTCACTTTGTGTGGGACAATTTCACAGGAAACACAATGTTTCAAAAACAGCCTTATCTCAGCGAGAGAAGCTCAAAAACAGCATAAAACTGCTTTAACCGTGCCACGGCTTAAACTAAGTGTTTACGAACAAATTTCTTCATCACTACTATGGCAAATGGGATAAACAACATGGACAAAGTGGTTTCAAGTCACTTTGTGTGGACAATTTCACAGGAAACACAATGTTTCAAAAACAGCCTTATCTCAGCGAGAGAAGCTCAAAACAGCCATAAAACTGCTTTACAGTGCCACGGCTTAAACTAAGTGTTAACGAACAAATTTCTTCATCAGCAAATGGGATACACTACATGGCCAATGTGGCTTCACTTTGTGTGTCTGCAATTACACAGAAAACAGCATTTCAAGACTCACTTTCTCATCCTAATGTAAAACTGCATCACAGCGCCACGGCTTAAACTAAGTGTTTACAAACAAGTTTCATACTCAGATACCTTTTGGCAAATGGGATACACTACATGGGCAAAGTGGTTTCAAGTCACGTTGTGTGGACAATTTCACAGGAAACACAATGTTTCAAAAACAGCCCTTATCTCAGCGAGAGAAGCTCAAAAACAGCATAAAACTGCTTATACCGGCTTAAACTAAGTGTTTACGAAACAAATTTCTTCATCACTACTATGGCAAATGGGGATAAACAACATGGACAAAGTGGTTTAAAGTCACTTTGTGTGGACAATTTCACTAGGAAACACAATGTTTCAAAAACAGCCTTATCTCAGCGAGAGAAGCTCAAAAACAGCATAAAACTGCTTTAACAGAGTGCCACGGCTTAAACTAAGTGTTTACGAACAAATTTCTTCATCACTACTATGGCAAAATCGAATAAACAACATGGACAAAGTGGTTTCAAGTTACTTTGTGTGGACAATTTCACAGGAAACACAATGTTTCAAAAACAGCCTTATCTCAGCGAGAGAATCTCAAAAACAGCATAAACTGCTTTACAGTGCCATGGCTTAAACTAAGTGTTTACGAACAAATTTCTTCATCACTACTATGGCAAATGGGATTAAAACAACATGGACAAAGTGGTTTCAAGTCACTTTGTGTGGACAATTTCACAGGAAACACAATGTTTCAAAAACAGCCTTATCTCAGCGGAGAGAAGCTCAAAAACAGCATAAAACTGCTTTACAGTGCCACGGCTTAAAACTAAGTGTTAACGAACAATTTCTTCATCAGCAAATGGGATACACTACATGGCCAATGTGGCTTCACTTTGTGTCTGCAATTACACAGAAAACAGCATTTCAAGACTCACTTTCTCATCCTAATGTAAAACTGCCATCACAGCGCCACGGCTTAAACTAAGTGTTTACAAACAAGTTTCATACTCAGAACTTTGGCAAATGGGATACACTAAATGGGCAAAGTGGTTTCAAGTCACGTTGTGTGGACAATTTCACAGGAAAACACAATGTTTCAAAAACAGCCTTATCTCAGCGAGAGAAGCTCAAAAACAGCATAAAAACTGCTTTACAGTGCCACGGCTTAAACTAAGTGTTTACGAACAAATTTCTTCATCACTACTATGGCAAATGGGATAAACAACATGGACAAAGTGGTTTCAAGTTATTTTCGTGTGGACAATTTCACAGGAAACACAATGTTTCAAAAACAGCCTTATCTCAGCGAAGAGAAGCTCAAAAACAGCATAAAACTGCTTTACGGCTTAAACTAAGTGTTTACGAACAAATTTCTTCATCACTACTATGGCAAATGGGATAAACAACCATGGACAAAGTGGTTTCAAGTTACATTGTGTGGACAATTTCACAGGAAACACAATGTTTCAAAAACAGCCTTATCTCAGCGAGAGAAGCTCAAAAACAGCCATAAAACTGCTTTACAGTGCCACGGCTTAAACTAAGTGTTAACGAACAAATTTCTTCATCAGCAAATGGGATACACTACATGGCCAATGTGGCTTCACTTTGTGTCTGCAATTACACAGAAAACAGCATTTCAAGACTCACTTTCTCATCCTAATGTAAAACTGCATCACAGCGCCAAGGCTTAAACTAAGTGTTTACAAACAAGTTTCATACTCAGAACTTTGGCAAATGGGATACACTACATGGGCAAAGTGGTTTCAAGTCAATTTGTGTGGACAATTTCACAGGAAACACAATGTTTCAAAAACAGCCTTATCTCAGCGAGAGAAGCTCAAAAACAGCATAAAACTGCTTTACGGACTCTAAAACTAAGTGTTTACGAACAAATTTCTTCATCACTACTATGGCAACATGGGATAAACAACATGGACAAAGTGGTTTAAAGTCACTTTGTGTGGACAATTTCACAGGAAACACAATGTTTCAAAAACAGCCTTATCTCAGCGAGAGAAGCTCAAAAACAGCATAAAACTGCTTTACAGTGCCACGGCTTAAACTAAGTGTTAACGAACAAATTTCTTCATCAGCAAATGGGATACACTACATGGCCAATGTGGCTTCACTTTGTGTCTTGCCAATTACACAGAAAACAGCATTTCAAGACTCACTTTCTCATCCTAATGTAAAACTGCATCACACAGCGCCACGGCTTAAACTAAGTGTTTACAAACAAGTTTCATACTCAGAACTTTGGCAAATGGGATACACTACATGGGCAAAGTGGTTTCAAGTCACTTTGTGTGGACAATTTCACAGGAAACACAATGTTTCAAAAACAGCCTTATCTCAGCGAGAGAAGCTCAAAAACAGCATAAAAACTGCTTTCACGGCTTAAACTAAGTGTTTACGAACAAATTTCTTCATCACTACTATGGCAAATGGGATCAAACAACATGGACAAAGTGGATTTCAAGTCACTTTGTGTGGACAATTTCACAGGAAACACAATGTATCAAAAACAGCCTTATCTCAGCGAGAGAAGCTCAAAAACAGCATAAAACTGCTTTACCAGTGCCACGGCTTAAAACTAAGTGTTAACGAACAAATTTCTTCATCAGCAAATGGGATACACTACATGGCCAATGTGGCTTCACTTTGTGTCTGCAATTACACAGAAAACAGCATTTCAAGACTCACTTTCTCATCCTAATGTAAAACTGCATCACACGCGCCACGGCTTAAACTAAGGTGTTTACAAACAAGTTTTCATACTCAGAACTTCGGCAAAATGGGATACACTAAATGGGCAAAGTGGTTTCAAGTCACTTTGTGTGGACAATTTCACAGGAAACACAATGTTTCAAAAACAGCCTTATCTCAGCGAGAGAAGCTCAAAAACAGCATAAAACTGCTTTACGGCTTAAACTAAGTGTTTTACGGAACAAATTTCATACTCAGAACTTTGGCCAAATGGGATACACTACACGGGCAAAGTAGGTTTCTAAGTCAATTTGTGTGGACAATTTCACAGGAAACACAATGTTTTCAAAAACAAGCCTTATCTCAGCGAGAGAAGCCTCAAAAACAGCATAAAACTGCTTTACAGTGCCACGGCTTAAACTAAGTGTTTACGAACAAATTTTCTTCATCACTACTATGGCAAATGGGATAAACAACATGGACAAAGTGGTTTCAAGTCACTTTGTGTGGACAATTTCACAGGAAACACAATGTTTCAAAAACAAGCCTTATCTCAGCGAGAGAAGCTCAAAAACAGCATAAAACTGCTTTACAGTGCCACGGCTTAAACTAAGTGTTTACGAACAAATTTCTTCATCACTACTATGGCAAATGGGATTAAACAACATGGACAAAGTGGTTTCAAGTTACTTTGTGTGGACAATTTCACAGGAAACACAATGTTTCAAAAACAGCCTTATCTCAGCGAGAGAAGCTCAAAAACAGCATAAAACTGCTTTACAGTGCCATGGCTTAAACTAAGTGTTTACGAACAAATTTCTTCATCACTACTATGGCAAATGGGATAAACAACATGGACAAAGTGGTTTCAAGTCACTTTGTGTGGACAATTTCACAGGAAAACACAATGTTTCAAAAACAGCCCTTATCTCAGCGAGAGAAGCTCAAAAACAGCATAAAACTGCTTTACAGTGCCACGGCTTAAACTAAGTGTTTACGAACAAATTTCTTCATCACTACTATGGCAAATCGAATCAACAACATGGACAAAGTGGTTTCAAGTTACTTTGTGTTGGACAATTTTCACAGGAAACACAATGTTTCAAAAACAGCCTTATCTCAGCGAGAGAACTCTCAAAAACAGCATAAAACTGCTTTACAGTGCCATGGCTTAAACTAAGTGTTTACGAACAAATTTCTTCATCACTACTATGGCAAATGGGGATAAACAACATGGACAAAGTGGTTTCAAGTCACTTTGTGTGGACAATTTCACAGGAAACACAATGTTTCAAAAACAGCCTTATCTCAGCGAGAGAAGCTCAAAAAACAGCATAAAACTGCTTTACAGTGCCACGTCTTAAACTAAGTGTTAACGAACAAATTTCTTCATCAGCAAATGGGATACACTACATGGCCAATGTGGCTTCACTTTTGTGTCTGCAATTACACAGAAAACAGCATTTCAAGACTCACTTTCTCATCCTAATGTAAAACTGCATCACAGCGCCACGGCTTAAAACTAAGTGTTTACAAACAAGTTTTCTATACTCAGAACTTTGGCAAAATGGATACACCTAAATGGGCAAAAGTGGTTTTCAAGTCACGTTGTGTGGACAATTTCACAGAAACACACAATGTTTCAAAAAACAGCCTTATCTCAGCGAGAGAAGCTCAAAAACAGCATAAAACTGCTTTACGGCTTAAACTAAGTGTTTACGAACAAATTTCTTCATCACTACTATGGCAAATGGGATAAACAACATGGACAAAGTGGTTTCAAGTCACTTTGTGTGGACAATTTCACAGGAAACACAATGTTTCAAAAACAGCCTTATCTCAGCGAGAGAAGCTCAAAAACAGCATAAAACTGCTTTACAGTGCCACGGCTTAAACTAAGTGTTTACGAACAAATTTCTTCATCACTACTATGGCAAATGGGATAAACAACATGGACAAAGTGGTTTCAAGTTACTTTGTGTGGACAATTTCACAGGAAACACAATGTTTCAAAAACAGCCTTATCTCAGCGAGAGAAGCTCAAAAACAGCATAAAACTGCTTTACGGCTTAAACTAAGTGTTTACGAACAAATTTCTTCATCACTACTATGGCAAATGGGATAAACAACATGGACAAAGTGGTTTCAAGTCACTTTGTGTGGACAATTTCACAGGAAACACAATGTTTCAAAAACAAGCCTTATCTCAGCGAGAGAAGCTCAAAAAACAGCATAAAACTGCTTTACAGTGCCACGGCTTAAACTAAGTGTTTACGAACAAATTTCTTCATCACTACTATGGCAAATGGGATAAACAACATGGACAAAGTGGTTTCAAGTTACTTTGTGTGGACAATTTCACAGGAAACACAATGTTTCAAAAACAGCCTTATCTCAGCGAGAGGAAGCTCAAAAACAGCATAAAACTGCTTTACAGTGCCACGGCTTAAACTAAGTGTTAACGAACAAATTTCTTCATCAGCAAATGGGATACACTACATGGCCAATGTGGCTTCACTTTGTGTCTGCAATTACACAGAAAACAGCATTTCAAGACTCACTTTCTCATCCTAATGTAAAACTGCATCACAGCGCCAAGGCTTAAACTAAGTGTTTACAAAACAAGTTTCATACTCAGAACTTTGGCAAATGGGATACACTACATGGGCAAAGTGGTTTCAAGTCAATTTGTGTGGACAATTTCACAGGAAACACAATGTTTCAAAAACAGCCTTATCTCAGCGAGAGAAGCTCAAAAACAGCA
Organism: Embiotoca jacksoni; assembly: GCF_022577435.1. Taxonomy (NCBI): domain Eukaryota; kingdom Metazoa; phylum Chordata; class Actinopteri; family Embiotocidae; genus Embiotoca; species Embiotoca jacksoni. Next base: position 11,560 of record NW_027185230.1, read on the forward strand.
TAAAAAACTGCTTTACGGCTTAAACTAAGTGTTTACGAACAAATTTTCTTCATCACTACTATGGCAAATGGGATAAACAACATGGACAAAGTGGTTTAAAGTCACTTTGTGTGGACAATTTCACAGGAAACACAATGTTTCAAAAACAGCCTTATCTCAGCGAGAGAAGCTCAAAAACAGCATAAAACTGCTTTACAGTGCCACGGCTTAAACTAAGTGTTAACGAACAAATTTCTTCATCAGCAAATGGGATACACTACATGGCCAATGTGGCTTCACTTTGTGTCTGCAATTACACAGAAAACAGCATTTCAAGACTCACTTTCTCATCCTAATGTAAAACTGCATCACAGCGCCACGGCTTAAACTAGTGTTTACAAACAAGTTTCATACTCAGAACTTTGGCAAATGGGATACACTACATGGGCAAAGTGGTTTCAAGTCACTTTGTGTGGACAATTTCACAGGAAACACAATGTTTCAAAAAACAGCCTTATCTCAGCGAGAGAAGCTCAAAAACAGCATAAAACTGCTTTACGGCTTAAACTAAGTGTTTACGAACAAATTTCTTCATCACTACTATGGGAAATGGGATAAACAACATGGACAAAGTGGTTTCAAGTCACTTTGTGTGGACAATTTCACAGGAAACACAATGTTTCAAAAACAGCCTTATCTCAGCGAGAGAAGCTCAAAAACAGCATAAAACCTGCTTTACAGTGCCACGGCTTAAACTAAGTGTTAACGAACAAATTTCTTCATCAGCAAATGGGATACACTACATGGCCAATGTGGCTTCACTTTGTGTCTGCAATTACACAGAAAACAGCATTTCAAGACTCACTTTCTCATCCTAATGTAAAACTGCATCACAGCGCCACGGCTTAAACTAAGTGTTTACAAACAAGTTTCATACTCAGAACTTTGGCAAATGGGATACACTAAATGGGCAAAGTGGTTTCAAGTCACTTTGTGTGGACAATTTCACAGGAAACACAATGTTTCAAAAACAGCCTTATCTCAGCGAGAGAAGCTCAAAAACAGCATAAAACTGCTTTACGGCTTAAACTAAGTGTTTACGAACAAATTTCATACTCAGAACTTTGGCAAATGGGATACACTACACGGGCAAAGTGGTTTCAAGTCAATTTGTGTGGACAATTTCACAGGAAACACAATGTTTCAAAAACAGCCTTATCTCAGCGAGAGAAGCTCAAAAACAGCATAAAACTGCTTTACGGCTTAAACTAAGTGTTTACGAACAAATTTCGTCATCACTACTATGGCAAATGGGATAAACAACATGGACAAAGTGGTTTCAAGTCACTTTGTGTGGACAATTTCACAGGAAACACAATGTTTCAAAAACAGCCTTATCTCAGCGAGAGAAGCTCAAAAACAGCATAAAACTGCTTTACAGTGCCACGGCTTAAACTAAGTGTTTACGAACAAATTTCTTCATCACTACTATGGCAAATGGGATAAACAACATGGACAAAGTGGTTTCAAGTTACTTTGTGTGGACAATTTCACAGGAAACACAATGTTTCAAAAACAGCCTTATCTCAGCGAGAGAAGCTCAAAAACAGCATAAAACTGCTTTACAGTGCCATGGCTTAAACTAAGTGTTTACGAACAAATTTCTTCATCACTACTATGGCAAATGGGATAAACAACATGGACAAAGTGGTTTCAAGTCACTTTGTGTGGACAATTTCACAGGAAACACAATGTTTCAAAAACAGCCTTATCTCAGCGAGAGAAGCTCAAAAACAGCATAAAACTGCTTTACGGCTTAAACTAAGTGTTTACGAACAAATTTCGTCATCACTACTATGGCAAATGGGATAAACAACATGGACAAAGTGGTTTCAAGTCACTTTGTGTGGACAATTTCACAGGAAACACAATGTTTCAAAAACAGCCTTATCTCAGCGAGAGAAGCTCAAAAACAGCATAAAACTGCTTTACAGTGCCACGGCTTAAACTAAGTGTTTACGAACAAATTTCTTCATCACTACTATGGCAAATGGGATAAACAACATGGACAAAGTGGTTTCAAGTTACTTTGTGTGGACAATTTCACAGGAAACACAATGTTTCAAAAACAGCCTTATCTCAGCGAGAGAAGCTCAAAAACAGCATAAAACTGCTTTACAGTGCCATGGCTTAAACTAAGTGTTTACGAACAAATTTCTTCATCACTACTATGGCAAATGGGATAAACAACATGGACAAAGTGGTTTCAAGTCACTTTGTGTGGACAATTTCACAGGAAACACAATGTTTCAAAAACAGCCTTATCTCAGCGAGAGAAGCTCAAAAACAGCATAAAACTGCTTTACGGCTTAAACTAAGTGTTTACGAACAAATTTCTTCATCACTACTATGGCAAATGGGATAAACAACATGGACAAAGTGGTTTCAAGTCACTTTGTGTGGACAATTTCACAGGAAACACAATGTTTCAAAAACAGCCTTATCTCAGCGAGAGAAGCTCAAAAACAGCATAAAACTGCTTTACAGTGCCACGGCTTAAACTAAGTGTTTACGAACAAATTTCTTCATCACTACTATGGCAAATGGGATAAACAACATGGACAAAGTGGTTTCAAGTCACTTTGTGTGGACAATTTCACAGGAAACACAATGTTTCAAAAACAGCCTTATCTCAGCGAGAGAAGCTCAAAAACAGCATAAAACTGCTTTACAGTGCCACGGCTTAAACTAAGTGTTTACGAACAAATTTCTTCATCACTACTATGGCAAATGGGATAAACAACATGGGCAAAGTGGTTTCAAGTCACTTTGTGTGGACAATTTCACAGGAAACACAATGTTTCAAAAACAGCCTTATCTCAGCGAGAGAAGCTCAAAAACAGCATAAAACTGCTTTACAGTGCCACGGCTTAAACTAAGTGTTTACGAACAAATTTCTTCATCACTACTATGGCAAATCGGATAAACAACATGGACAAAGTGGTTTCAAGTTACTTTGTGTGGACAATTTCACAGGAAACACAATGTTTCAAAAACAGCCTTATCTCAGCGAGAGAAGCTCAAAAAACAGCATAAAACTGCTTTACGGCTTAAACTAAGTGTTTACGAACAAATTTCATACTCAGAACTTTGGCAAATGGGATACACTACACGGGCAAAGTGGTTTCAAGTCAATTTGTGTGGACAATTTCACAGGAAACACAATGTTTCAAAAACAGCCTTATCTCAGCGAGAGAAGCTCAAAGACAGCATAAAACTGCTTTACGGCTTAAACTAAGTGTTTACGAACAAATTTCTTCATCACTACTATGGCAAATGGGATAAACAACATGGACAAAGTGGTTTCAAGTCACTTTGTGTGGACAATTTCACAGGAAACACAATGTTTCAAAAACAGCCTTATCTCAGCGAGAGAAGCTCAAAAACAGCATAAAACTGCTTTACAGTGCCACGGCTTAAACTAAGTGTTTACGAACAAATTTCTTCATCACTACTATGGCAAATCGGATAAACAACATGGACAAAGTGGTTTCAAGTTACTTTGTGTGGACAATTTCACAGGAAACACAATGTTTCAAAAACAGCCTTATCTCAGCGAGAGAATCTCAAAAACAGCATAAAACTGCTTTACAGTGCCATGGCTTAAACTAAGTGTTTACGAACAAATTTCTTCATCACTACTATGGCAAATGGGATAAACAACATGGACAAAGTGGTTTCAAGTTACTTTGTTTGGACAATTTCACAGGAAACACAATGTTTCAAAAACAGCCTTATCTCAGCGAGAGAAGCTCAAAAACAGCATAAAACTGCTTTACAGTGCCATGGCTTAAACTAAGTGTTAACGAACAAATTTCTTCATCAGCAAATGGGATACACTACATGGCCAATGTGGCTTCACTTTGTGTCTGCAATTACACAGAAAACAGCATTTCAAGACTCACTTTCTCATCCTAATGTAAAACTGCATCACAGCGCCAAGGCTTAAACTAAGTGTTTACAAACAAGTTTCATACTCAGAACTTTGGCAAATGGGATACACTACATGGGCAAAGTGGTTTCAAGTCAATTTGTGTGGACAATTTCACAGGAAACACAATGTTTCAAAAAACAGCCTTATCTCAGCGAGAGAAGCTCAAAAAACAGCATAAAACTGCTTTACAGTGCCACGGCTTAAACTAAGTGTTTACGAACAAATTTCTTCATCACTACTATGGCAAATCGGATTAAACAACATGGACAAAAGTGGTTTCAAGTTACTTTGTGTGGACAATTTCACAGGAAACACAATGTTTCAAAAACAGCCTTATCTCAGCGAGAGAATCTCAAAAAACAGCATAAAACTGCTTTACAGTTGCCATGGCTTAAACTAAGTGTTTACGAACAAATTTCTTCATCCACTACTATGGCAAAATGGGATAAACAACATGGACAAAGTGGTTTCAAGTCACTTTGTGTGGACAATTTTCACAGGAAACACAATGTTTCAAAAACAGCCTTATCTCAGCGAGAGAAGCTCAAAAAACAGCATAAAACTGCTTTACAGTGCCACGGCTTAAACTAAGTGTTAACGAACAAATTTCTTCATCAGCAAATGGGATACACTACATGGCCAATGTGGCTTCACTTGTGTCTGCAATTACACAGAAAACAGCATTTCAAGACTCACTTTCTCATCCTAATGTAAAACTGCATCACAGCGCCACGGCTTAAACTAAGTGTTTACAAACAAGTTTCATACTCAGAACTTTGGCAAATGGGATACACTACATGGGCAAAGTGGTTTCAAGTCAATTTGTGTGGGACAATTTCACAGGAAAACACAATGTTTTCAAAAACAGCCTTATCTCAGCGAGAGAAGCTCAAAAACAGCATAAAACTGCTTTACAGTGCCACGGCTTAAACTAAGTGTTTACGAACAAATTTCTTCATCACTACTATGGCAAATCGGATAAACAACATGGACAAAGTGGTTTCAAGTTACTTTGTGTGGACAATTTCACAGGAAACACAATGTTTCAAAAAACAGCCTTATCTCAGCGAGAGAATCTCAAAAACAGCATAAAACTGCTTTACAGTGCCATGGCTTAAACTAAGTGTTTACGAACAAATTTCTTCATCACTACTATGGCAAATGGGATAAACAACATGGACAAAGTGGTTTTCAAGTCACTTTGTGTGGACAATTTCACAGGAAACACAATGTTTCAAAAAACAGCCTTATCTCAGCGGAGAGAAGCTCAAAAACAGCATAAAACTGCTTTACAGTGCCACGGCCTTAAACTAAGTGTTAACGAACAAATTTCTTCATCAGCAAATGGGATACACTACATGGCCAATGTGGCTTCACTTTGTGTCTGCAATTACACAGAAAAGAGCATTTCAAGACTCACTTTCTCATCCTAATGTAAAACTGCATCACAGCGCCACGGCTTAAACTAAGTGTTTACAAACAAGTTTCATACTCAGAACTTTGGCAAATGGAATACACTACATGGGCAAAGTGGTTCAAGTCACGTTTGTGTGGTCAATTTCACAGGAAACACAATGTTTCAAAAACAGCCTTATCTCAGCGAGAGAAGCTCAAAAACAGCATAAAACTGCTTTACGGCTTAAACTAAGTGTTTACGAACAAATTTCAGACTCAGAACTTTGGCAAATGGGATACACTACACGGGCAAAGTGGTTTCAAGTCAATTTGTGTGGACAATTTCACAGGAAACACAATGTTCAAAAACAGCCTTATCTCAGCGAGGAGAAGCTCAAAGACAGCATAAAACTGCTTTACGGCTTAAACTAAGTGTTTACGAACAAATTTCTTCATCACTACTATGGCAAATGGGATAAACAACATGGACAAAGTGGTTTCAAGTCACTTTGTGTGGACAATTTCACAGGAAACACAATGTTTCAAAAACAGCCTTATCTCAGCGAGAGAAGCTCAAAAACAGCATAAAACTGCTTTACAGTGCCCACGGCTTAAACTAAGTGTTTACGAACAAATTTCTTCATCACTACTATGGCAAATCGGATAAACAACATGGACAAAGTGGTTTCAAGTTACTTTGTGTGGACAATTTCACAGGAAACACAATGTTTCAAAAACAGCCTTATCTCAGCGAGAGAATCTCAAAAACAGCATAAAACTGCTTTACAGTGCCATGGCTTAAACTAAGTGTTTACGAACAAATTTCTTCATCACTACTATGGCAAATGGGATAAACAACATGGACAAAGTGGTTTCAAGTCACATTGTGGTGTGGACAATTTCACAGGAAACACAATGTTTCCAAAACAGCCTTATCTCAGCGAGAGAAGCTCAAAAACAGCATAAAACTGCTTTACAGTGCCACGGCTTAAACTAAGTGTTAACGAACAAATTTCTTCATCAGCAAATGGGATACACTACATGGCCAATGTGGCTTCACTTTGTGTCTGCAATTACACAGAAAACAGCATTTCAAGACTCACTTTCTCATCCTAATGTAAAACTGCATCACAGCGCCACGGCTTAAACTAAGTGTTTACAAACAAGTTTCATACTCAGAACTTTGGCAAATGGGATACACTAAATGGGCAAAGTGGTTTCAAGTCACTTTGTGTGGACAATTTCACAGGAAACACAATGTTTCAAAAACAGCCTTATCTAAGCGAGAGAAGCTCAAAAACAGCATAAAACTGCTTTACGGCTTAAACTAAGTGTTTACGAACAAATTTCATACTCAGAACTTTGGCAAATGGGATACACTACACGGGCAAAGTGGTTTCAAGTCAATTTGTGTGGACAATTTCACAGGAAACACAATGTTTCAAAAACAGCCTTATCTCAGCGAGAGAAGCTCAAAAACAGCATAAAACTGCTTTACGGCTTAAACTAAGTGTTAACGAACAAATTTCTTCATCAGCAAATAGGATACACTACATGGCCAATGTGGCTTCACTTTGTGTCTGCAATTACACAGAAAACAGCATTTCAAGACTCACTTTCTCATCCTAATGTAAAACTGCATCACAGCGCCACGGCTTAAACTAAGTGTTTACAAACAAGTTTCATACTCAGAACTTTGGCAAATGGGATACACTACATGGGCAAAGTGGTTTCAAGTCACTTTGTGTGGACAATTTCACAGGAAACACAATGTTTCAAAAACAGCCTTATCTCAGCGAGAGAAGCTCAAAAACAGCATAAAACTGCTTTACGGCTTAAACTAAGTGTTTACGAACAAATTTCATACTCAGAACTTTGGCAAATGGGATACACTACACGGGCAAAGTGGTTTCAAGTCAATTTGTGTGGACAATTTCACAGGAAACACAATGTTCCTTATCTCAGCGAGAGAAGCTCAAAAACAGCATAAAACTGCTTTACAGCTTAAACTAAGTGTTTACGAACAAATTTCTTCATCACTACTATGGCAAATGGGATAAACAACATGGACAAAGTGGTTTCAAGTCACTTTGTGTGGACAATTTCACAGGAAACACAATGTTTCAAAAACAGCCTTATCTCAGCGAGAGAAGCTCAAAAACAGCATAAAACTGCTTTACAGTGCCACGGCTTAAACTAAGTGTTTACGAACAAATTTCTTAATCACTACTATGGCAAATGGGATAAACAACATGGACAAAGTGGTTTCAAGTTACTTTGTGTGGACAATTTCACAGGAAACACAATGTTTCAAAAACAGCCTTATCTCAGCGAGAGAAGCTCAAAAACAGCATAAAACTGCTTTACAGTGCCATGGCTTAAACTAAGTGTTTACGAACAAATTTCTTCATCACTACTATGGCAAATGGGAAAAACAACATGGACAAAGTGGTTTCAAGTCACTTTGTGTGGACAATTTCACAGGAAACACAATGTTTCAAAAACAGCCTTATCTCAGCGAGAGAAGCTCAAAAACAGCATAAAACTGCTTTACAGTGCCACGGCTTAAACTAAGTGTTAACGAACAAATTTCTTCATCAGCAAATGGGATACACTACATGGCCAATGTGGCTTCACTTTGTGTCTGCAATTACACAGAAAACAGCATTTCAAGACTCACTTTCTCATCCTAATGTAAAACTGCATCACAGCGCCACGGCTTAAACTAAGTGTTTACAAACAAGTTTCATACTCAGAACTTTGGCAAATGGGATACACTACATGGGCAAAGTGGTTTCAAGTCACTTTGTGTGGACAATTTCACAGGAAACACAATGTTTCAAAAACAGCCTTATCTCAGCGAGAGAAGCTCAAAAACAGCATAAAACTGCTTTACGGCTTAAACTAAGTGTTTACGAACAAATTTCATACTCAGAACTTTGGCAAATGGGATACACTACATGGGCAAAGTGGTTTCAAGTCACTTTGTGTGGACAATTTCACAGGAAACACAATGTTTCAAAAACAGCCTTATCTCAGCGAGAGAAGCTCAAAAACAGCATAAAACTGCTTTACAGTGCCACGGCTTAAACTAAGTGTTAACGAACAAATTTCTTCATCAGCAAATGGGATACACTACATGGGCAAAGTGGTTTCAAGTCAATTTGTGTGGACAATTTCACAGGAAACACAATGTTTCAAAAACAGCCTTATCTCAGCGAGAGAAGCTCAAAAACAGCATAAAACTGCTTTACAGTGCCACGGCTTAAACTAAGTGTTTACGAACAAATTTCTTCATCACTACTATGGCAAATCGGATAAACAACATGGACAAAGTGGTTTCAAGTTACTTTGTGTGGACAATTTCACAGGAAACACAATGTTTCAAAAACAGCCTTATCTCAGCGAGAGAATCTCAAAAACAGCATAAAACTGCTTTACAGTGCCATGGCTTAAACTAAGTGTTTACGAACAAATTTCTTCATCACTACTATGGCAAATGGGATAAACAACATGGACAAAGTGGTTTCAAGTCACTTTGTGTGGACAATTTCACAGGAAACACAATGTTTCAAAAACAGCCTTATCTCAGCGAGAGAAGCTCAAAAACAGCATAAAACTGCTTTACAGTGCCACGGCTTAAACTAAGTGTTAACGAACAAATTTCTTCATCAGCAAATGGGATACACTACATGGCCAATGTGGCTTCACTTTGTGTCTGCAATTACACAGAAAACAGCATTTCAAGACTCACTTTCTCATCCTAATGTAAAACTGCATCACAGCGCCACGGCTTAAACTAAGTGTTTACAAACAAGTTTCATACTCAGAACTTTGGCAAATGGGATACACTACATGGGCAAAGTGGTTTCAAGTCAATTTGTGTGGACAATTTCACAGGAAACACAATGTTTCAAAAACAGCCTTATCTCAGCGAGAGAAGCTCAAAAACAGCATAAAACTGCTTTACAGTGCCACGGCTTAAACTAAGTGTTTACGAACAAATTTCTTCATCACTACTATGGCAAATCGGATAAACAACATGGACAAAGTGGTTTCAAGTTACTTTGTGTGGACAATTTCACAGGAAACACAATGTTTCAAAAACAGCCTTATCTCAGCGAGAGAATCTCAAAAACAGCATAAAACTGCTTTACAGTGCCATGGCTTAAACTAAGTGTTTACGAACAAATTTCTTCATCACTACTATGGCAAATGGGATAAACAACATGGACAAAGTGGTTTCAAGTCACTTTGTGTGGACAATTTCACAGGAAACACAATGTTTCAAAAACAGCCTTATCTCAGCGAGAGAAGCTCAAAAAACAGCATAAAACTGCTTTACAGTGCCACGGCTTAAACTAAGTGTTAACGAACAAATTTCTTCATCAGCAAATGGGATACACTACATGGCCAATGTGGCTTCACTTTGTGTCTGCAATTACACAGAAAAGAGCATTTCAAGACTCACTTTCTCATCCTAATGTAAAACTGCATCACAGCGCCACGGCTTAAACTAACTGTTTACAAACAAGTTTCATACTCAGAACTTTGGCAAATGGAATACACTACATGGGCAAAGTGGTTTCAAGTCACGTTGTGTGGTCAATTTCACAGGAAACACAATGTTTCAAAAACAGCCTTATCTCAGCGAGAGAAGCTCAAAAACAGCATAAAACTGCTTTACGGCTTAAACTAAGTGTTTACGAACAAATTTCAGACTCAGAACTTTGGCAAATGGGATACACTACACGGGCAAAGTGGTTTCAAGTCAATTTGTGTGGACAATTTCACAGGAAACACAATGTTTCAAAAACAGCCTTATCTCAGCGAGAGAAGCTCAAAGACAGCATAAAACTGCTTTACGGCTTAAACTAAGTGTTTACGAACAAATTTCTTCATCACTACTATGGCAAATGGGATAAACAACATGGACAAAGTGGTTTCAAGTCACTTTGTGTGGACAATTTCACAGGAAACACAATGTTTCAAAAACAGCCTTATCTCAGCGAGAGAAGCTCAAAAACAGCATAAAACTGCTTTACAGTGCCACGGCTTAAACTAAGTGTTTACGAACAAATTTCTTCATCACTACTATGGCAAATCGGATAAACAACATGGACAAAGTGGTTTCAAGTTACTTTGTGTGGACAATTTCACAGGAAACACAATGTTTCAAAAACAGCCTTATCTCAGCGAGAGAATCTCAAAAACAGCATAAAACTGCTTTACAGTGCCATGGCTTAAACTAAGTGTTTACGAACAAATTTCTTCATCACTACTATGGCAAATGGGATAAACAACATGGACAAAGTGGTTTCAAGTCACTTTGTGTGGACAATTTCACAGGAAACACAATGTTTCCAAAACAGCCTTATCTCAGCGAGAGAAGCTCAAAAACAGCATAAAACTGCTTTACAGTGCCACGGCTTAAACTAAGTGTTAACGAACAAATTTCTTCATCAGCAAATGGGATACACTACATGGCCAATGTGGCTTCACTTTGTGTCTGCAATTACACAGAAAACAGCATTTCAAGACTCACTTTCTCATCCTAATGTAAAACTGCATCACAGCGCCACGGCTTAAACTAAGTGTTTACAAACAAGTTTCATACTCAGAACTTTGGCAAATGGGATACACTAAATGGGCAAAGTGGTTTCAAGTCACTTTGTGTGGACAATTTCACAGGAAACACAATGTTTCAAAAACAGCCTTATCTAAGCGAGAGAAGCTCAAAAACAGCATAAAACTGCTTTACGGCTTAAACTAAGTGTTTACGAACAAATTTCATACTCAGAACTTTGGCAAATGGGATACACTACACGGGCAAAGTGGTTTCAAGTCAATTTGTGTGGACAATTTCACAGGAAACACAATGTTTCAAAAACAGCCTTATCTCAGCGAGAGAAGCTCAAAAACAGCATAAAACTGCTTTACGGCTTAAACTAAGTGTTAACGAACAAATTTCTTCATCAGCAAATAGGATACACTACATGGCCAATGTGGCTTCACTTTGTGTCTGCAATTACACAGAAAACAGCATTTCAAGACTCACTTTCTCATCCTAATGTAAAACTGCATCACAGCGCCACGGCTTAAACTAAGTGTTTACAAACAAGTTTCATACTCAGAACTTTGGCAAATGGGATACACTACATGGGCAAAGTGGTTTCAAGTCACTTTGTGTGGACAATTTCACAGGAAACACAATGTTTCAAAAACAGCCTTATCTCAGCGAGAGAAGCTCAAAAACAGCATAAAACTGCTTTACGGCTTAAACTAAGTGTTTACGAACAAATTTCATACTCAGAACTTTGGCAAATGGGATACACTACACGGGCAAAGTGGTTTCAAGTCAATTTGTGTGGACAATTTCACAGGAAACACAATGTTCCTTATCTCAGCGAGAGAAGCTCAAAAACAGCATAAAACTGCTTTACAGCTTAAACTAAGTGTTTACGAACAAATTTCTTCATCACTACTATGGCAAATGGGATAAACAACATGGACAAAGTGGTTTCAAGTCACTTTGTGTGGACAATTTCACAGGAAACACAATGTTTCAAAAACAGCCTTATCTCAGCGAGAGAAGCTCAAAAACAGCATAAAACTGCTTTACAGTGCCACGGCTTAAACTAAGTGTTTACGAACAAATTTCTTAATCACTACTATGGCAAATGGGATAAACAACATGGACAAAGTGGTTTCAAGTTACTTTGTGTGGACAATTTCACAGGAAACACAATGTTTCAAAAACAGCCTTATCTCAGCGAGAGAAGCTCAAAAACAGCATAAAACTGCTTTACAGTGCCATGGCTTAAACTAAGTGTTTACGAACAAATTTCTTCATCACTACTATGGCAAATGGGAAAAACAACATGGACAAAGTGGTTTCAAGTCACTTTGTGTGGACAATTTCACAGGAAACACAATGTTTCAAAAACAGCCTTATCTCAGCGAGAGAAGCTCAAAAACAGCATAAAACTGCTTTACAGTGCCACGGCTTAAACTAAGTGTTAACGAACAAATTTCTTCATCAGCAAATGGGATACACTACATGGCCAATGTGGCTTCACTTTGTGTCTGCAATTACACAGAAAACAGCATTTCAAGACTCACTTTCTCATCCTAATGTAAAACTGCATCACAGCGCCACGGCTTAAACTAAGTGTTTACAAACAAGTTTCATACTCAGAACTTTGGCAAATGGGATACACTACATGGGCAAAGTGGTTTCAAGTCACTTTGTGTGGACAATTTCACAGGAAACACAATGTTTCAAAAACAGCCTTATCTCAGCGAGAGAAGCTCAAAAACAGCATAAAACTGCTTTACGGCTTAAACTAAGTGTTTACGAACAAATTTCATACTCAGAACTTTGGCAAATGGGATACACTACATGGGCAAAGTGGTTTCAAGTCACTTTGTGTGGACAATTTCACAGGAAACACAATGTTTCAAAAACAGCCTTATCTCAGCGAGAGAAGCTCAAAAACAGCATAAAACTGCTTTACAGTGCCACGGCTTAAACTAAGTGTTAACGAACAAATTTCTTCATCAGCAAATGGGATACACTACATGGGCAAAGTGGTTTCAAGTCAATTTGTGTGGACAATTTCACAGGAAACACAATGTTTCAAAAACAGCCTTATCTCAGCGAGAGAAGCTCAAAAACAGCATAAAACTGCTTTACAGTGCCACGGCTTAAACTAAGTGTTTACGAACAAATTTCTTCATCACTACTATGGCAAATCGGATAAACAACATGGACAAAGTGGTTTCAAGTTACTTTGTGTGGACAATTTCACAGGAAACACAATGTTTCAAAAACAGCCTTATCTCAGCGAGAGAATCTCAAAAACAGCATAAAACTGCTTTACAGTGCCATGGCTTAAACTAAGTGTTTACGAACAAATTTCTTCATCACTACTATGGCAAATGGGATAAACAACATGGACAAAGTGTTTTCAAGTCACTTTGTGTGGACAATTTCACAGGAAACACAATGTTTCAAAAACAGCCTTATCTCAGCGAGAGAAGCTCAAAAACAGCATAAAACTGCTTTACAGTGCCACGGCTTAAACTAAGTGTTAACGAACAAATTTCTTCATCAGCAAATGGGATACACTACATGGCCAATGTGGCTTCACTTTGTGTCTGCAATTACACAGAAAACAGCATTTCAAGACTCACTTTCTCATCCTAATGTAAAACTGCATCACAGCGCCACGGCTTAAACTAAGTGTTTACAAACAAGTTTCATACTCAGAACTTTGGCAAATGGAATACACTACATGGGCAAAGTGGTTTCAAGTCACGTTGTGTGGACAATTTCACAGGAAACACAATGTTTCAAAAACAGCCTTATCTCAGCGAGAGAAGCTCAAAAACAGCATAAAACTGCTTTACGGCTTAAACTAAGTGTTTACGAACAAATTTCATACTCAGAACTTTGGCAAATGGGATACACTACACGGGCAAAGTGGTTTCAAGTCAATTTGTGTGGACAATTTCACAGGAAACACAATGTTTCAAAAACAGCCTTATCTCAGCGAGAGAAGCTCAAAGACAGCATAAAACTGCTTTACGGCTTAAACTAAGTGTTTACGAACAAATTTCTTCATCACTACTATGGCAAATGGGATAAACAACATGGACAAAGTGGTTTCAAGTCACTTTGTGTGGACAATTTCACAGGAAACACAATGTTTCAAAAACAGCCTTATCTCAGCGAGAGAAGCTCAAAAACAGCATAAAACTGCTTTACAGTGCCACGGCTTAAACTAAGTGTTTACGAACAAATTTCTTCATCACTACTATGGCAAATCGGATAAACAACATGGACAAAGTGGTTTTCAAGTTACTTTGTGTTGACAATTTCACAGGAAACACAATGTTTCAAAAACAGCCTTATCTCAGCGAGAGAATCTCAAAAACAGCATAAAACTGCTTTACAGTGCCATGGCTTAAACTAAGTGTTTACGAACAAATTTCTTCATCACTACTATGGCAAATGGGATAAACAACATGGACAAAAGTGGTTTCAAGTCACTTTGTGTGGACAATTTCACAGGAAACACAATGTTTCAAAAACAGCCTTATCTCAGCGAGAGAAGCTCAAAAACAGCATAAAACTGCTTTACAGTGCCACGGCTTAAAACTAAGTGTTAACGAACAAATTTCTTCATCAGCAAATGGGATACACTACATGGCCAATGTGGCTACTTTGTGTCTGCAATTACACAGAAAACAGCATTTCAAGACTCACTTTCTCATCCTAATGTAAAACTGCATCACAGCGCCACGGCTTAAACTAAGTGTTTACAAACAAGTTTCATACTCAGAACTTTGGCAAATGGGATACACTAAATGGGCAAAGTGGTTTCAAGTCACTTTGTGTGGACAATTTCACAGGAAACACAATGTTTCAAAAACAGCCTTATCTCAGCGAGAGAAGCTCAAAAACAGCATAAAACTGCTTTACAGTGCCATGGCTTAAAACTAAGTGTTTACGAACAAATTTCTTCATCACTACTATGGCAAATGGGAAAAACAACATGGACAAAGTGGTTTCAAGTCACTTTGTGTGGACAATTTCACAGGAAACACAATGTTTCAAAAACAGCCTTATCTCAGCGAGAGAAGCTCAAAAACAGCATAAAACTGCTTTACAGTGCCACGGCTTAAACTAAGTGTTAACGAACAAATTTCTTCATCAGCAAATGGGATACACTACATGGCCAATGTGGCTTCACTTTGTGTCTGCAATTACACAGAAAACAGCATTTCAAGACTCACTTTCTCATCCTAATGTAAAACTGCATCACAGCGTCACGGCTTAAACTAAGTGTTTACAAACAAGTTTCATACTCAGAACTTTGGCAAATGGGATACACTACATGGGCAAAGTGGTTTCAAAGTCACTTTGTGTGGGACAATTTCACAGGAAACACAATGTTTCAAAAACAGCCTTATCTCAGCGAGAGAAGCTCAAAAACAGCATAAAACTGCTTTACGGCTTAAACTAAGTGTTTACGAACAAATTTCATACTCAGAACTTTGGCAAATGGGATACACTACATGGGCAAAGTGGTTTCAAGTCACTTTGTGTGGACAATTTCACAGGAAACACAATGTTTCAAAAAACAGCCTTATCTCAGCGAGAGAAGCTCAAAAACAGCATAAAACTGCTTTACGGCTTAAACTAAGTGTTTACGAACAAATTTCATACTCAGAACTTTGGCAAATGGGATACACTACACGGGCAAAGTGGTTTCAAGTCAATTTGTGTGGACAATTTCACAGGAAACACAATGTTCCTTATCTCAGCGAGAGAAGCTCAAAAACAGCATAAAACTGCTTTACAGCTTAAACTAAGTGTTTACGAACAAATTTCTTCATCACTACTATGGCAAATGGGATAAACAACATGGACAAAGTGGTTTCAAGTCACTTTGTGTGGACAATTTCACAGGAAACACAATGTTTCAAAAACAGCCTTATCTCAGCGAGAGAAGCTCAAAAACAGCATAAAACTGCTTTACAGTGCCACGGCTTAAACTAAGTGTTTACGAACAAATTTCTTAATCACTACTATGGCAAATGGGATAAACAACATGGACAAAGTGGTTTCAAGTTACTTTGTGTGGACAATTTCACAGGAAACACAATGTTTCAAAAACAGCCTTATCTCAGCGAGAGAAGCTCAAAAACAGCATAAAACTGCTTTACAGTGCCATGGCTTAAACTAAGTGTTTACGAACAAATTTCTTCATCACTACTATGGCAAATGGGAAAAACAACATGGACAAAGTGGTTTCAAGTCACTTTGTGTGGACAATTTCACAGGAAACACAATGTTTCAAAAACAGCCTTATCTCAGCGAGAGAAGCTCAAAAAC
The DNA here is from genome assembly GCF_022577435.1 of Embiotoca jacksoni. Lineage (NCBI taxonomy): Eukaryota > Metazoa > Chordata > Actinopteri > Embiotocidae > Embiotoca > Embiotoca jacksoni. The sequence goes on from NW_027185230.1 coordinate 27,831, forward strand.
AGCATAAAACTGCTTTACAGTGCCACGGCTTAAACTAAGTGTTAACGAACAAATTTCTTCATCAGCAAATGGGATACACTACATGGCCAATGTGGCTTCACTTTGTGTCTGCAATTACACAGAAAACAGCATTTCAAGACTCACTTTCTCATCCTAATGTAAAACTGCATCACAGCGCCACGGCTTAAACTAAGTGTTTACAAACAAGTTTCATACTCAGAACTTTGGCAAATGGGATACACTACATGGGCAAAGTGGTTTCAAGTCACTTTGTGTGGACAATTTCACAGGAAACACAATGTTTCAAAAACAGCCTTATCTCAGCGAGAGAAGCTCAAAAACAGCATAAAACTGCTTTACGGCTTAAACTAAGTGTTTACGAACAAATTTCATACTCAGAACTTTGGCAAATGGGATACACTACATGGGCAAAGTGGTTTCAAGTCACTTTGTGTGGACAATTTCACAGGAAACACAATGTTTCAAAAACAGCCTTATCTCAGCGAGAGAAGCTCAAAAACAGCATAAAACTGCTTTACAGTGCCACGGCTTAAACTAAGTGTTAACGAACAAATTTCTTCATCAGCAAATGGGATACACTACATGGGCAAAGTGGTTTCAAGTCAATTTGTGTGGACAATTTCACAGGAAACACAATGTTTCAAAAACAGCCTTATCTCAGCGAGAGAAGCTCAAAAACAGCATAAAACTGCTTTACAGTGCCACGGCTTAAACTAAGTGTTTACGAACAAATTTCTTCATCACTACTATGGCAAATCGGATAAACAACATGGACAAAGTGGTTTCAAGTTACTTTGTGTGGACAATTTCACAGGAAACACAATGTTTCAAAAACAGCCTTATCTCAGCGAGAGAATCTCAAAAACAGCATAAAACTGCTTTACAGTGCCATGGCTTAAACTAAGTGTTTACGAACAAATTTCTTCATCACTACTATGGCAAATGGGATAAACAACATGGACAAAGTGGTTTCAAGTCACTTTGTGTGGACAATTTCACAGGAAACACAATGTTTCAAAAACAGCCTTATCTCAGCGAGAGAAGCTCAAAAACAGCATAAAACTGCTTTACAGTGCCACGGCTTAAACTAAGTGTTAACGAACAAATTTCTTCATCAGCAAATGGGATACACTACATGGCCAATGTGGCTTCACTTTGTGTCTGCAATTACACAGAAAACAGCATTTCAAGACTCACTTTCTCATCCTAATGTAAAACTGCATCACAGCGCCACGGCTTAAACTAAGTGTTTACAAACAAGTTTCATACTCAGAACTTTGGCAAATGGAATACACTACATGGGCAAAGTGGTTTCAAGTCACGTTGTGTGGACAATTTCACAGGAAACACAATGTTTCAAAAACAGCCTTATCTCAGCGAGAGAAGCTCAAAAACAGCATAAAACTGCTTTACGGCTTAAACTAAGTGTTTACGAACAAATTTCATACTCAGAACTTTGGCAAATGGGATACACTACACGGGCAAAGTGGTTTCAAGTCAATTTGTGTGGACAATTTCACAGGAAACACAATGTTTCAAAAACAGCCTTATCTCAGCGAGAGAAGCTCAAAGACAGCATAAAACTGCTTTAACGGCTTAAACTAAGTGTTTACGAACAAATTTCTTCATCACTACTATGGCAAATGGGATAAACAACATGGACAAAGTGGTTTCAAGTCACTTTGTGTGGACAATTTCACAGGAAACACAATGTTTCAAAAACAGCCTTATCTCAGCGAGAGAAGCTCAAAAACAGCATAAAACTGCTTTACAGTGCCACGGCTTAAACTAAGTGTTTACGAACAAATTTCTTCATCACTACTATGGCAAATCGGATAAACAACATGGACAAAGTGGTTTCAAGTTACTTTGTGTGGACAATTTCACAGGAAACACAATGTTTCAAAAACAGCCTTATCTCAGCGAGAGAATCTCAAAAACAGCATAAAACTGCTTTACAGTGCCATGGCTTAAACTAAGTGTTTACGAACAAATTTCTTCATCACTACTATGGCAAATGGGATAAACAACATGGACAAAGTGGTTTCAAGTCACTTTGTGTGGACAATTTCACAGGAAACACAATGTTTCAAAAACAGCCTTATCTCAGCGAGAGAAGCTCAAAAACAGCATAAAACTGCTTTACAGTGCCACGGCTTAAACTAAGTGTTAACGAACAAATTTCTTCATCAGCAAATGGGATACACTACATGGCCAATGTGGCTTCACTTTGTGTCTGCAATTACACAGAAAACAGCATTTCAAGACTCACTTTCTCATCCTAATGTAAAACTGCATCACAGCGCCACGGCTTAAACTAAGTGTTTACAAACAAGTTTCATACTCAGAACTTTGGCAAATGGGATACACTAAATGGGCAAAGTGGTTTCAAGTCACTTTGTGTGGACAATTTCACAGGAAACACAATGTTTCAAAAACAGCCTTATCTCAGCGAGAGAAGCTCAAAAACAGCATAAAACTGCTTTACGGCTTAAACTAAGTGTTTACGAACAAATTTCATACTCAGAACTTTGGCAAATGGGATACACTACACGGGCAAAGTGGTTTCAAGTCAATTTGTGTGGACAATTTCACAGGAAACACAATGTTTCAAAAACAGCCTTATCTCAGCGAGAGAAGCTCAAAAACAGCATAAAACTGCTTTACGGCTTAAACTAAGTGTTAACGAACAAATTTCTTCATCAGCAAATAGGATACACTACATGGCCAATGTGGCTTCACTTTGTGTCTGCAATTACACAGAAAACAGCATTTCAAGACTCACTTTCTCATCCTAATGTAAAACTGCATCACAGCGCCACGGCTTAAACTAAGTGTTTACAAACAAGTTTCATACTCAGAACTTTGGCAAATGGGATACACTACATGGGCAAAGTGGTTTCAAGTCACTTTGTGTGGACAATTTCACAGGAAACACAATGTTTCAAAAACAGCCTTATCTCAGCGAGAGAAGCTCAAAAACAGCATAAAACTGCTTTACGGCTTAAACTAAGTGTTTACGAACAAATTTCATACTCAGAACTTTGGCAAATGGGATACACTACACGGGCAAAGTGGTTTCAAGTCAATTTGTGTGGACAATTTCACAGGAAACACAATGTTCCTTATCTCAGCGAGAGAAGCTCAAAAACAGCATAAAATTGCTTTACAGCTTAAACTAAGTGTTTACGAACAAATTTCTTCATCACTACTATGGCAAATGGGATAAACAACATGGACAAAGTGGTTTCAAGTCACTTTGTGTGGACAATTTCACAGGAAACACAATGTTTCAAAAACAGCCTTATCTCAGCGAGAGAAGCTCAAAAACAGCATAAAACTGCTTTACAGTGCCACGGCTTAAACTAAGTGTTTACGAACAAATTTCTTAATCACTACTATGGCAAATGGGATAAACAACATGGACAAAGTGGTTTCAAGTTACTTTGTGTGGACAATTTCACAGGAAACACAATGTTTCAAAAACAGCCTTATCTCAGCGAGAGAAGCTCAAAAACAGCATAAAACTGCTTTACAGTGCCATGGCTTAAACTAAGTGTTTACGAACAAATTTCTTCATCACTACTATGGCAAATGGGAAAAACAACATGGACAAAGTGGTTTCAAGTCACTTTGTGTGGACAATTTCACAGGAAACACAATGTTTCAAAAACAGCCTTATCTCAGCGAGAGAAGCTCAAAAACAGCATAAAACTGCTTTACAGTGCCACGGCTTAAACTAAGTGTTAACGAACAAATTTCTTCATCAGCAAATGGGATACACTACATGGCCAATGTGGCTTCACTTTGTGTCTGCAATTACACAGAAAACAGCATTTCAAGACTCACTTTCTCATCCTAATGTAAAACTGCATCACAGCGCCACGGCTTAAACTAAGTGTTTACAAACAAGTTTCATACTCAGAACTTTGGCAAATGGGATACACTACATGGGCAAAGTGGTTTCAAGTCACTTTGTGTGGACAATTTCACAGGAAACACAATGTTTCAAAAACAGCCTTATCTCAGCGAGAGAAGCTCAAAAACAGCATAAAACTGCTTTACGGCTTAAACTAAGTGTTTACGAACAAATTTCATACTCAGAACTTTGGCAAATGGGATACACTACATGGGCAAAGTGGTTTCAAGTCACTTTGTGTGGACAATTTCACAGGAAACACAATGTTTCAAAAACAGCCTTATCTCAGCGAGAGAAGCTCAAAAACAGCATAAAACTGCTTTACGGCTTAAACTAAGTGTTTACGAACAAATTTCATACTCAGAACTTTGGCAAATGGGATACACTACACGGGCAAAGTGGTTTCAAGTCAATTTGTGTGGACAATTTCACAGGAAACACAATGTTCCTTATCTCAGCGAGAGAAGCTCAAAAACAGCATAAAACTGCTTTACAGCTTAAACTAAGTGTTTACGAACAAATTTCTTCATCACTACTATGGCAAATGGGATAAACAACATGGACAAAGTGGTTTCAAGTCACTTTGTGTGGACAATTTCACAGGAAACACAATGTTTCAAAAACAGCCTTATCTCAGCGAGAGAAGCTCAAAAACAGCATAAAACTGCTTTACAGTGCCACGGCTTAAACTAAGTGTTTACGAACAAATTTCTTAATCACTACTATGGCAAATGGGATAAACAACATGGACAAAGTGGTTTCAAGTTACTTTGTGTGGACAATTTCACAGGAAACACAATGTTTCAAAAACAGCCTTATCTCAGCGAGAGAAGCTCAAAAACAGCATAAAACTGCTTTACAGTGCCATGGCTTAAACTAAGTGTTTACGAACAAATTTCTTCATCACTACTATGGCAAATGGGAAAAACAACATGGACAAAGTGGTTTCAAGTCACTTTGTGTGGACAATTTCACAGGAAACACAATGTTTCAAAAACAGCCTTATCTCAGCGAGAGAAGCTCAAAAACAGCATAAAACTGCTTTACAGTGCCACGGCTTAAACTAAGTGTTAACGAACAAATTTCTTCATCAGCAAATGGGATACACTACATGGCCAATGTGGCTTCACTTTGTGTCTGCAATTACACAGAAAACAGCATTTCAAGACTCACTTTCTCATCCTAATGTAAAACTGCATCACAGCGCCACGGCTTAAACTAAGTGTTTACAAACAAGTTTCATACTCAGAACTTTGGCAAATGGGATACACTACATGGGCAAAGTGGTTTCAAGTCACTTTGTGTGGACAATTTCACAGGAAACACAATGTTTCAAAAACAGCCTTATCTCAGCGAGAGAAGCTCAAAAACAGCATAAAACTGCTTTACGGCTTAAACTAAGTGTTTACGAACAAATTTCATACTCAGAACTTTGGCAAATGGGATACACTACATGGGCAAAGTGGTTTCAAGTCACTTTGTGTGGACAATTTCACAGGAAACACAATGTTTCAAAAACAGCCTTATCTCAGCGAGAGAAGCTCAAAAACAGCATAAAACTGCTTTACAGTGCCACGGCTTAAACTAAGTGTTAACGAACAAATTTCTTCATCAGCAAATGGGATACACTACATGGGCAAAGTGGTTTCAAGTCAATTTGTGTGGACAATTTCACAGGAAACACAATGTTTCAAAAACAGCCTTATCTCAGCGAGAGAAGCTCAAAAACAGCATAAAACTGCTTTACAGTGCCACGGCTTAAACTAAGTGTTTACGAACAAATTTCTTCATCACTTACTATGGCAAATCGGATAAACAACATGGACAAAGTGGTTTCAAGTTACTTTGTGTGGACAATTTCACAGGAAACACAATGTTTCAAAAACAGCCTTATCTCAGCGAGAGAATCTCAAAAACAGCATAAAACTGCTTTACAGTGCCATGGCTTAAACTAAGTGTTTACGAACAAATTTCTTCATCACTACTATGGCAAATGGGATAAACAACATGGACAAAGTGGTTTCAAGTCACTTTGTGTGGACAATTTCACAGGAAACACAATGTTTCAAAAACAGCCTTATCTCAGCGAGAGAAGCTCAAAAACAGCATAAAACTGCTTTACAGTGCCACGGCTTAAACTAAGTGTTAACGAACAAATTTCTTCATCAGCAAATGGGATACACTACATGGCCAATGTGGCTTCACTTTGTGTCTGCAATTACACAGAAAACAGCATTTCAAGACTCACTTTCTCATCCTAATGTAAAACTGCATCACAGCGCCACGGCTTAAACTAAGTGTTTACAAACAAGTTTCATACTCAGAACTTTGGCAAATGGAATACACTACATGGGCAAAGTGGTTTCAAGTCACGTTGTGTGGACAATTTCACAGGAAACACAATGTTTCAAAAACAGCCTTATCTCAGCGAGAGAAGCTCAAAAACAGCATAAAACTTCTTTACGGCTTAAACTAAGTGTTTACGAACAAATTTCATACTCAGAACTTTGGCAAATGGGATACACTACATGGGCAAAGTGGTTTCAAGTCACTTTGTGTGGACAATTTCACAGGAAACACAATGTTTCAAAAACAGCCTTATCTCAGCGAGAGAAGCTCAAAAACAGCATAAAACTGCTTTACGGCTTAAACTAAGTGTTTACGAACAAATTTCATACTCAGAACTTTGGCAAATGGGATACACTACACGGGCAAAGTGGTTTCAAGTCAATTTGTGTGGACAATTTCACAGGAAACACAATGTTTCAAAAACAGCCTTATCTCAGCGAGAGAAGCTCAAAAACAGCATAAAACTGCTTTACAGTGCCACGGCTTAAACTAAGTGTTTACGAACAAATTTCTTCATCACTACTATGGCAAATCGGATAAACAACATGGACAAAGTGGTTTCAAGTTACTTTGTGTGGACAATTTCACAGGAAACACAATGTTTCAAAAACAGCCTTATCTCAGCGAGAGAATCTCAAAAACAGCATAAAACTGCTTTACAGTGCCATGGCTTAAACTAAGTGTTTACGAACAAATTTCTTCATCACTACTATGGCAAATGGGATAAACAACATGGACAAAGTGGTTTCAAGTCACTTTGTGTGGACAATTTCACAGGAAACACAATGTTTCAAAAACAGCCTTATCTCAGCGAGAGAAGCTCAAAAACAGCATAAAACTGCTTTACGGCTTAAACTAAGTGTTTACGAACAAATTTCATACTCAGAACTTTGGCAAATGGGATACACTACATGGGCAAAGTGGTTTCAAGTCACTTTGTGTGGACAATTTCACAGGAAACACAATGTTTCAAAAACAGCCTTATCTCAGCGAGAGAAGCTCAAAAACAGCATAAAACTGCTTTACAGTGCCACGGCTTAAACTAAGTGTTAACGAACAAATTTCTTCATCAGCAAATGGGATACACTACATGGGCAAAGTGGTTTCAAGTCAATTTGTGTGGACAATTTCACAGGAAACACAATGTTTCAAAAACAGCCTTATCTCAGCGAGAGAAGCTCAAAAACAGCATAAAACTGCTTTACAGTGCCACGGCTTAAACTAAGTGTTTACGAACAAATTTCTTAATCACTACTATGGCAAATGGGATAAACAACATGGACAAAGTGGTTTCAAGTTACTTTGTGTGGACAATTTCACAGGAAACACAATGTTTCAAAAACAGCCTTATCTCAGCGAGAGAAGCTCAAAAACAGCATAAAACTGCTTTACAGTGCCATGGGTTAAACTAAGTGTTTACGAACAAATTTCTTCATCACTACTATGGCAAATGGGAAAAACAACATGGACAAAGTGGTTTCAAGTCACTTTGTGTGGACAATTTCACAGGAAACACAATGTTTCAAAAACAGCCTTATCTCAGCGAGAGAAGCTCAAAAACAGCATAAAACTGCTTTACAGTGCCACGGCTTAAACTAAGTGTTAACGAACAAATTTCTTCATCAGCAAATGGGATACACTACATGGCCAATGTGGCTTCACTTTGTGTCTGCAATTACACAGAAAACAGCATTTCAAGACTCACTTTCTCATCCTAATGTAAAACTGCATCACAGCGCCACGGCTTAAACTAAGTGTTTACAAACAAGTTTCATACTCAGAACTTTGGCAAATGGAATACACTACATGGGCAAAGTGGTTTCAAGTCACGTTGTGTGGACAATTTCACAGGAAACACAATGTTTCAAAAACAGCCTTATCTCAGCGAGAGAAGCTCAAAAACAGCATAAAACTGCTTTACGGCTTAAACTAAGTGTTTACGAACAAATTTCATACTCAGAACTTTGGCAAATGGGATACACTACACGGGCAAAGTGTTTTCAAGTCAATTTGTGTGGACAATTTCACAGGAAACACAATGTTTCAAAAACAGCCTTATCTCAGCGAGAGAAGCTCAAAAACAGCATAAAACTGCTTTACAGTGCCACGGCTTAAACTAAGTGTTTACGAACAAATTTCTTCATCACTACTATGGCAAATCGGATAAACAACATGGACAAAGTGGTTTCAAGTTACTTTGTGTGGACAATTTCACAGGAAACACAATGTTTCAAAAACAGCCTTATCTCAGCGAGAGAATCTCAAAAACAGCATAAAACTGCTTTACAGTGCCATGGCTTAAACTAAGTGTTTACGAACAAATTTCTTCATCACTACTATGGCAAATGGGATAAACAACATGGACAAAGTGGTTTCAAGTCACTTTGTGTGGACAATTTCACAGGAAACACAATGTTTCAAAAACAGCCTTATCTCAGCGAGAGAAGCTCAAAAACAGCATAAAACTGCTTTACAGTGCCACGGCTTAAACTAAGTGTTAACGAACAAATTTCTTCATCAGCAAATGGGATACACTACATGGCCAATGTGGCTTCACTTTGTGTCTGCAATTACACAGAAAACAGCATTTCAAGACTCACTTTCTCATCCTAATGTAAAACTGCATCACAGCGCCACGGCTTAAACTAAGTGTTTACAAACAAGTTTCATACTCAGAACTTTGGCAAATGGGATACACTAAATGGGCAAAGTGGTTTCAAGTCACTTTGTGTGGACAATTTCACAGGAAACACAATGTTTCAAAAACAGCCTTATCTCAGCGAGAGAAGCTCAAAAACAGCATTAAAACTGCTTTACGGCTTAAACTAAGTGTTTACGAACAAATTTCATGCTCAGAACTTTGGCAAATGGGATACACTACACGGGCAAATGTGGTTTCATGTCAATTTGTGTGGACAATTTCACAGGAAACACAATGTTTCAAAAACAGCCTTATCTCAGCGAGAGAAGCTCAAAAACAGCATAAAACTGCTTTACGGCTTAAACTAAGTGTTAACGAACAAATTTCTTCATCAGCAAATAGGATACACTACATGGCCAATGTGGCTTCACTTTGTGTCTGCAATTACACAGAAAACAGCATTTCAAGACTCACTTTCTCATCCTAATGTAAAACTGCATCACAGCGCCACGGCTTAAACTAAGTGTTTACAAACAAGTTTCATACTCAGAACTTTGGCAAATGGGATACACTACATGGGCAAAGTGGTTTCAAGTCACTTTGTGTGGACAATTTCACAGGAAACACAATGTTTCAAAAACAGCCTTATCTCAGCGAGAGAAGCTCAAAAACAGCATAAAACTGCTTTACGGCTTAAACTAAGTGTTTACGAACAAATTTCATACTCAGATCTTTGGCAAATGGGATACACTACACGGGCAAAGTGGTTTCAAGTCAATTTGTGGTGGACAATTTCACAGGAAACACAATGTTCCTTATCTCAGCGAGAGAAGCTCAAAAACAGCATAAAACTGCTTTACAGCTTAAACTAAGTGTTTACGAACAAATTTCTTCATCACTACTATGGCAAATGGGATAAACAACATGGACAAAGTGGTTTCAAGTCACTTTGTGTGGACAATTTCACAGGAAACACAATGTTTCAAAAACAGCCTTATCTCAGCGAGAGAAGCTCAAAAACAGCATAAAACTGCTTTACAGTGCCACGGCTTAAACTAAGTGTTTACGAACAAATTTCTTAATCACTACTATGGCAAATGGGATAAACAACATGGACAAAGTGGTTTCAAGTTACTTTGTGTGGACAATTTCACAGGAAACACAATGTTTCAAAAACAGCCTTATCTCAGCGAGAGAAGCTCAAAAACAGCATAAAACTGCTTTACAGTGCCATGGCTTAAACTAAGTGTTTACGAACAAATTTCTTCATCACTACTATGGCAAATGGGAAAAACAACATGGACAAAGTGGTTTCAAGTCACTTTGTGTGGACAATTTCACAGGAAACACAATGTTTCAAAAACAGCCTTATCTCAGCGAGAGAAGCTCAAAAACAGCATAAAACTGCTTTACAGTGCCACGGCTTAAACTAAGTGTTAACGAACAAATTTCTTCATCAGCAAATGGGATACACTACATGGCCAATGTGGCTTCACTTTGTGTCTGCAATTACACAGAAAACAGCATTTCAAGACTCACTTTCTCATCCTAATGTAAAACTGCATCACAGCGCCACGGCTTAAACTAAGTGTTTACAAACAAGTTTCATACTCAGAACTTTGGCAAATGGGATACACTACATGGGCAAAGTGGTTTCAAGTCACTTTGTGTGGACAATTTCACAGGAAACACAATGTTTCAAAAACAGCCTTATCTCAGCGAGAGAAGCTCAAAAACAGCATAAAACTGCTTTACGGCTTAAACTAAGTGTTTACGAACAAATTTCATACTCAGAACTTTGGCAAATGGGATACACTACATGGGCAAAGTGGTTTCAAGTCACTTTGTGTGGACAATTTCACAGGAAACACAATGTTTCAAAAACAGCCTTATCTCAGCGAGAGAAGCTCAAAAACAGCATAAAACTGCTTTACAGTGCCACGGCTTAAACTAAGTGTTTACGAACAAATTTCTTCATCACTACTATGGCAAATGGGATAAACAACATGGACAAAGTGGTTTCAAGTTACTTTGTGTGGACAATTTCACAGGAAACACAATGTTTCAAAAACAGCCTTATCTCAGCGAGAGAAGCTCAAAAACAGCATAAAACTGCTTTACAGTGCCACGGCTTAAACTAAGTGTTAACGAACAAATTTCTTCATCAGCAAATGGGATACACTACATGGCCAATGTGGCTTCACTTTGTGTCTGCAATTACACAGAAAACAGCATTTCAAGACTCACTTTCTCATCCTAATGTAAAACTGCATCACAGCGCCACGGCTTAAACTAAGTGTTTACAAACAAGTTTCATACTCAGAACTTTGGCAAATGGGATACACTACATGGGCAAAGTGGTTTCAAGTCACTTTGTGTGGACAATTTCACAGGAAACACAATGTTTCAAAAACAGCCTTATCTCAGCGAGAGAAGCTCAAAAACAGCATAAAACTGCTTTACGGCTTAAACTAAGTGTTTACGAACAAATTTCATACTCAGAACTTTGACAAATGGGATACACTACATGGGCAAAGTGGTTTCAAGTCACTTTGTGTGGACAATTTCACAGGAAACACAATGTTTCAAAAACAGCCTTATCTCAGCGAGAGAAGCTCAAAAACAGCATAAAACTGCTTTACAGTGCCACGGCTTAAACTAAGTGTTAACGAACAAATTTCTTCATCAGCAAATGGGATACACTACATGGGCAAAGTGGTTTCAAGTCAATTTGTGTGGACAATTTCACAGGAAACACAATGTTTCAAAAACAGCCTTATCTCAGCGAGAGAAGCTCAAAAATAGCATAAAACTGCTTTACAGTGCCACGGCTTAAACTAAGTGTTTACGAACAAATTTCTTCATCACTACTATGGCAAATCGGATAAACAACATGGACAAAGTGGTTTCAAGTTACTTTGTGTGGACAATTTCACAGGAAACACAATGTTTCAAAAACAGCCTTATCTCAGCGAGAGAATCTCAAAAACAGCATAAAACTGCTTTACAGTGCCATGGCTTAAACTAAGTGTTTACGAACAAATTTCTTCATCACTACTATGGCAAATGGGATAAACAACATGGACAAAGTGGTTTCAAGTCACTTTGTGTGGACAATTTCACAGGAAACACAATGTTTCAAAAACAGCCTTATCTCAGCGAGAGAAGCTCAAAAACAGCATAAAACTGCTTTACAGTGCCACGGCTTAAACTAAGTGTTAACGAACAAATTTCTTCATCAGCAAATGGGATACACTACATGGCCAATGTGGCTTCACTTTGTGTCTGCAATTACACAGAAAACAGCATTTCAAGACTCACTTTCTCATCCTAATGTAAAACTGCATCACAGCGCCAAGGCTTAAACTAAGTGTTTACAAACAAGTTTCATACTCAGAACTTTGGCAAATGGAATACACTACATGGGCAAAGTGGTTTCAAGTCACGTTGTGTGGACAATTTCACAGGAAACACAATGTTTCAAAAACAGCCTTATCTCAGCGAGAGAAGCTCAAAAACAGCATAAAACTGCTTTACGGCTTAAACTAAGTGTTTACGAACAAATTTCATACTCAGAACTTTGGCAAATGGGATACACTACACGGGCAAAGTGGTTTCAAGTCAATTTGTGTGGACAATTTCACAGGAAACACAATGTTTCAAAAACAGCCTTATCTCAGCGAGAGAAGCTCAAAGACAGCATAAAACTGCTTTACGGCTTAAACTAAGTGTTTACGAACAAATTTCTTCATCACTACTATGGCAAATGGGATAAACAACATGGACAAAGTGGTTTCAAGTCACTTTGTGTGGACAATTTCACAGGAAACACAATGTTTCAAAAACAGCCTTATCTCAGCGAGAGAAGCTCAAAAACAGCATAAAACTGCTTTACAGTGCCACGGCTTAAACTAAGTGTTTACGAACAAATTTCTTCATCACTACTATGGCAAATCGGATAAACAACATGGACAAAGTGGTTTCAAGTTACTTTGTGTGGACAATTTCACAGGAAACACAATGTTTCAAAAACAGCCTTATCTCAGCGAGAGAATCTCAAAAAAAACATAAAACTGCTTTAGAGTGCCATGGCTTAAACTAAGTGTTTACGAACAAATTTCTTCATCACTACTATGGCAAATGGGATAAACAACATGGACAAAGTGGTTTCAAGTCACTTTGTGTGGACAATTTCACAGGAAACACAATGTTTCAAAAACAGCCTTATCTCAGCGAGAGAAGCTCAAAAACAGCATAAAACTGCTTTACAGTGCCACGGCTTAAACTAAGTGTTAACGAACAAATTTCTTCATCAGCAAATGGGATACACTACATGGCCAATGTGGCTTCACTTTGTGTCTGCAATTACACAGAAAACAGCATTTCAAGACTCACTTTCTCATCCTAATGTAAAACTGCATCACAGCGCCACGGCTTAAACTAAGTGTTTACAAACAAGTTTCATACTCAGAACTTTGGCAAATGGGATACACTAAATGGGCAAAGTGGTTTCAAGTCACTTTGTGTGGACAATTTCAAAGGAAACACAATGTTTTACTTTGTGTGGACAATTTCAAAGGAAACACAATGTTTCAAAAACAGCCTTATCTCAGCGAGAGAAGCTCAAAAACAGCATAAAACTGCTTTACGGCTTAAACTAAGTGTTTACGAACAAATTTCATACTCAGAACTTTGGCAAATGGGATACACTACAACGGGCAAAGTGGTTTCATGTCAATTTGTGTGGACAATTTCACAGGAAACTCAATGTTTCAAAAACAGCCTTATCTCAGCGAGAGAAGCTCAAAAACAGCATAAAACTGCTTTACGGCTTAAACTAAGTGTTAACGAACAAATTTCTTCATCAGCAAATAGGATACACTACATGGCCAATGTGGCTTCACTTTGTGTCTGCAATTACACAGAAAACAGCATTTCAAGACTCACTTTCTCATCCTAATGTAAAACTGCATCACAGCGCCACGGCTTAAACTAAGTGTTTACAAACAAGTTTCATACTCAGAACTTTGGCAAACCACTACATGGGCAAAGTGGTTTCAAGTCACTTTGTGTGGACAATTTCACAGGAAACACAATGTTTCAAAAACAGCCTTATCTCAGCGAGAGAAGCTCAAAAACAGCATAAAACTGCTTTACGGCTTAAACTAAGTGTTTACGAACAAATTTCATACTCAGAACTTTGGCAAATGGGATACACTACACGGGCAAAGTGGTTTCAAGTCAATTTGTGTGGACAATTTCACAGGAAACACAATGTTCCTTATCTCAGCGAGAGAAGCTCAAAAACAGCATAAAACTGCTTTACAGCTTAAACTAAGTGTTTACGAACAAATTTCTTCATCACTACTATGGCAAATGGGATAAACAACATGGACAAAGTGGTTTCAAGTCACTTTGTGTGGACAATTTCACAGGAAACACAATGTTTCAAAAACAGCCTTATCTCAGCGAGAGAAGCTCAAAAACAGCATAAAACTGCTTTACAGTGCCACGGCTTAAACTAAGTGTTTACGAACAAATTTCTTAATCACTACTATGGCAAATGGATAAACAACATGGACAAAGTGGTTTCAAGTTACTTTGTGTGGACAATTTCCACAGGAAACACAATGTTTCAAAAACAGCCTTATCTCAGCGAGAAGAAGCTCAAAAACAGCATAAAACTGCTTTATACGGCTTAAACTAAGTGTTTACGAACAAATTTCATACTCAGAACTTTGGCAAATGGGATACACTACACGGGCAAAGTGGTTTCAAGTCAATTTGTTGTGGACAATTTCACAGGAAACACAATGTTTCAAAAAACAGCCTTATCTCAGCGAGAGAAGCTCAAAGACAGCATAAAACTGCTTTACGGCTTAAACTAAGTGTTTACGAACAAATTTCTTCATCACTACTATGGCAAATGGGATAAACAACATGGACAAAGTGGTTTCAAGTCACTTTGTGTGGACAATTTCACAGGAAACACAATGTTTCAAAAACAGCCTTATCTCAGCGAGAGAAGCTCAAAAACAGCATAAAACTGCTTTACAGTGCCACGGCTTAAACTAAGTGTTTACGAACAAATTTCTTCATCACTACTATGGCAAATCGGATAAACAACATGGACAAAGTGGTTTCAAGTTACTTTGTGTGGACAATTTCACAGGAAAACACAATGTTTCAAAAACAGCCTTATCTCAGCGAGAGAATCTCAAAAAAAACATAAAACTGCTTTACAGTGCCATGGCTTAAACTAAGTGTTTACGAACAAATTTCTTCATCACTACTATGGGCAAATGGGATAAACAACATGGACAAAGTGGTTTCAAGTCACTTTGTGTGGACAATTTCACAGGAAACACAATGTTTCAAAAACAGCCTTATCTCAGCGAGAGAAGCTCAAAAACAGCATAAAACTGCTTTACAGTGCCACGGCTTAAACTAAGTGTTAACGAACAAATTTCTTCATCAGCAAATGGGATACACTACATGGCCAATGTGGCTTCACTTTGTGTCTGCAATTACACAGAAAACAGCATTTCAAGACTCACTTTCTCATCCTAATGTAAAACTGCATCACAGCGCCAAGGCTTAAACTAAGTGTTTACAAACAAGTTTCATACTCAGAACTTTGGCAAATGGAATACACTACATTGGGCAAAGTGGTTTCAAGTCACGTTGTGTGGACAATTTCACAGGAAACACAATGTTTCAAAAACAGCCTTATCTCAGCGAGAGAAGCTCAAAAACAGCATAAAACTGCTTTACGGCTTAAACTAAGTGTTTACGAACAAAATTTCATACTCAGAACTTTGGCAAATGGGATACACTACACGGGCAAAGTGGGTTTCAAGTCAATTTGTGTGGACTAATTTCACAGGAAACACAATGTTTCAAAAACAGCCTTATCTCAGCGAGAGAAGCATAAAACTGCTTTACGGCTTAAACTAAGTGTTTACGAACAAATTTCTTCATCACTACTATGGCAAATGGGATAAACAACATGGACAAAGTGGTTTCAAGTCACTTTGTGTGGACAATTTCACAGGAAACACAATGTTTCAAAAACAGCCTTATCTCAGCGAGAGAAGCTCAAAAACAGCATAAAACTGCTTTAACAGTGCCACGGCTTAAACTAATGTGTTACGAACAAATTTCTTCATCACTACTATGGCAAATCGGATAAACAACATGGACAAAGTGGTTTCAAGTTACTTTGTGTGGGACAATTTCACAGGAAACACAATGTTTCAAAAACAGCCTTATCTCAGCGAGAGAATCTCAAAAAAAACATAAACTGCTTTAGAGTGCCATGGCTTAAACTAAGTGTTTACGAACAAATTTCTTCATCACTACTATGGCAAATGGGATAAACAACATGGACAAAGTGGTTTCAAGTCACTTTGTGTGGACAATTTCACAGGAAACACAATGTTTCAAAAACAGCCTTATCTCAGCGAGAGAAGCTCAAAAACAGCATAAAACTGCTTTACAGTGCCACGGCCTTAAACTAAGTGTTAACGAACAAATTTCTTCATCAGCAAATGGGATACACTACATGGCCAATGTGGCTTCACTTTGTGTCTGCAATTACACAGAAAACAGCATTTCAAGACTCACTTTCTCATCCTAATGTAAAACTGCATCACAGCGCCACGGCTTAAAACTAAGTGTTTACAAACAAGTTTCATACTCAGAACTTTGGCAAATGGGATACACTAAATGGGCAAAGTGGTTTCAAGTCACTTTGTGTGGACAATTTCAAAGGAAACACAATGTTTCAAAAACAGCCTTATCTCAGCGAGAGAAGCTCAAAAACAGCATAAAACTGCTTTACGGCTTAAACTAAGTGTTTACGAACAAATTTCATACTCAGAACTTTGGCAAATGGGATACACTACACGGGCAAAGTGGTTTCATGTCAATTTGTGTGGACAATTTCACAGGAAACACAATGTTTCAAAAACAGCCTTATCTCAGCGAGAGAAGCTCAAAAACAGCATAAAACTGCTTTACGGCTTAAACTAAGTGTTAACGAACAAATTTCTTCATCAGCAAATAGGATACACTACATGGCCAATGTGGCTTCACTTTGTGTCTGCAATTACACAGAAAACAGCATTTCAAGACTCACTTTCTCATCCTAATGTAAAACTGCATCACAGCGCCACGGCTTAAACTAAGTGTTTACAAACAAGTTTCATACTCAGAACTTTGGCAAACACTACATGGGCAAAGTGGTTTCAAGTCACTTTGTGTGGACAATTTCACAGGAAACACAATGTTTCAAAAACAGCCTTATCTCAGCGAGAGAAGCTCAAAAACAGCATAAAACTGCTTTACGGCTTAAACTAAGTGTTTACGAACAAATTTCATACTCAGAACTTTGGCAAATGGGATACACTACACGGGCAAAGTGGTTTCAAGTCAATTTGTGTGGACAATTTCACAGGAAACACAATGTTCCTTATCTCAGCGAGAGAAGCTCAAAAACAGCATAAAACTGCTTTACAGCTTAAACTAAGTGTTTACGAACAAATTTCTTCATCACTACTATGGCAAATGGGATAAACAACATGGACAAAGTGGTTTCAAGTCACTTTGTGTGGACAATTTCACAGGAAACACAATGTTTCAAAAACAGCCTTATCTCAGCGAGAGAAGCTCAAAAACAGCATAAAACTGCTTTACAGTGCCACGGCTTAAACTAAGTGTTTACGAACAAATTTCTTAATCACTACTATGGCAAATGGGATAAACAACATGGACAAAGTGGTTTCAAGTTACTTTGTGTGGACAATTTCACAGGAAACACAATGTTTCAAAAACAGCCTTATCTCAGCGAGAGAAGCTCAAAAACAGCATAAAACTGCTTTACGGCTTAAACTAAGTGTTTACGAACAAATTTCATACTCAGAACTTTGGCAAATGGGATACACTACACGGGCAAAGTGGTTTCAAGTCAATTTGTGTGGACAATTTCACAGGAAACACAATGTTTCAAAAACAGCCTTATCTCAGCGAGAGAAGCTCAAAGACAGCATAAAACTGCTTTACGGCTTAAACTAAGTGTTTACGAACAAATTTCTTCATCACTACTATGGCAAATGGGATAAACAACATGGACAAAGTGGTTTCAAGTCACTTTGTGTGGACAATTTCACAGGAAACACAATGTTTCAAAAACAGCCTTATCTCAGCGAGAGAAGCTCAAAAACAGCATAAAACTGCTTTACAGTGCCACGGCTTAAACTAAGTGTTTACGAACAAATTTCTTCATCACTACTATGGCAAATCGGATAAACAACATGGACAAAGTGGTTTCAAGTTACTTTGTGTGGACAATTTCACAGGAAACACAATGTTTCAAAAACAGCCTTATCTCAGCGAGAGAATCTCAAAAAAAACATAAAACTGCTTTACAGTGCCATGGCTTAAACTAAGTGTTTACGAACAAATTTCTTCATCACTACTATGGCAAATGGGATAAACAACATGGACAAAGTGGTTTCAAGTCACTTTGTGTGGACAATTTCACAGGAAACACAATGTTTCAAAAACAGCCTTATCTCAGCGAGAGAAGCTCAAAAACAGCATAAAACTGCTTTACAGTGCCACGGCTTAAACTAAGTGTTAACGAACAAATTTCTTCATCAGCAAATGGGATACACTACATGGCCAATGTGGCTTCACTTTGTGTCTGCAATTACACAGAAAACAGCATTTCAAGACTCACTTTCTCATCCTAATGTAAAACTGCATCACAGCGCCACGGCTTAAACTAAGTGTTTACAAACAAGTTTCATACTCAGAACTTTGGCAAATGGGATACACTAAATGGGCAAAGTGGTTTCAAGTCACTTTGTGTGGACAATTTCAAAGGAAACACAATGTTTCAAAAACAGCCTTATCTCAGCGAGAGAAGCTCAAAAACAGCATAAAACTGCTTTACGGCTTAAACTAAGTGTTTACGAACAAATTTCATACTCAGAACTTTGGCAAATGGGATACACTACACGGGCAAAGTGGTTTCATGTCAATTTGTGTGGACAATTTCACAGGAAACACAATGTTTCAAAAACAGCCTTATCTCAGCGAGAGAAGCTCAAAAACAGCATAAAACTGCTTTACGGCTTAAACTAAGTGTTAACGAACAAATTTCTTCATCAGCAAATAGGATACACTACATGGCCAATGTGGCTTCACTTTGTGTCTGCAATTACACAGAAAACAGCATTTCAAGACTCACTTTCTCATCCTAATGTAAAACTGCATCACAGCGCCACGGCTTAAACTAAGTGTTTACAAACAAGTTTCATACTCAGAACTTTGGCAAACACTACATGGGCAAAGTGGTTTCAAGTCACTTTGTGTGGACAATTTCACAGGAAACACAATGTTTCAAAAACAGCCTTATCTCAGCGAGAGAAGCTCAAAAACAGCATAAAACTGCTTTACGGCTTAAACTAAGTGTTTACGAACAAATTTCATACTCAGAACTTTGGCAAATGGGATACACTACACGGGCAAAGTGGTTTCAAGTCAATTTGTGTGGACAATTTCACAGGAAACACAATGTTCCTTATCTCAGCGAGAGAAGCTCAAAAACAGCATAAAACTGCTTTACAGCTTAAACTAAGTGTTTACGAACAAATTTCTTCATCACTACTATGGCAAATGGGATAAACAACATGGACAAAGTGGTTTCAAGTCACTTTGTGTGGACAATTTCACAGGAAACACAATGTTTCAAAAACAGCCTTATCTCAGCGAGAGAAGCTCAAAAACAGCATAAAACTGCTTTACAGTGCCACGGCTTAAACTAAGTGTTTACGAACAAATTTCTTAATCACTACTATGGCAAATGGGATAAACAACATGGACAAAGTGGTTTCAAGTTACTTTGTGTGGACAATTTCACAGGAAACACAATGTTTCAAAAACAGCCTTATCTCAGCGAGAGAAGCTCAAAAACAGCATAAAACTGCTTTACAGTGCCATGGCTTAAACTAAGTGTTTACGAACAAATTTCTTCATCACTACTATGGCAAATGGGAAAAACAACATGGACAAAGTGGTTTCAAGTCACTTTGTGTGGACAATTTCACAGGAAACACAATGTTTCAAAAACAGCCTTATCTCAGCGAGAGAAGCTCAAAAACAGCATAAAACTGCTTTACAGTGCCACGGCTTAAACTAAGTGTTAACGAACAAATTTCTTCATCAGTAAATGGGATACACTACATGGCCAATGTGGCTTCACTTTGTGTCTGCAATTACACAGAAAACAGCATTTCAAGACTCACTTTCTCATCCTAATGTAAAACTGCATCACAGCGCCACGGCTTAAACTAAGTGTTTACAAACAAGTTTCATACTCAGAACTTTGGCAAATGGGATACACTACATGGGCAAAGTGGTTTCAAGTCACTTTGTGTGGACAATTTCACAGGAAACACAATGTTTCAAAAACAGCCTTATCTCAGCGAGAGAAGCTCAAAAACAGCATAAAACTGCTTTACGGCTTAAACTAAGTGTTTACGAACAAATTTCATACTCAGAACTTTGGCAAATGGGATACACTACATGGGCAAAGTGGTTTCAAGTCACTTTGTGTGGACAATTTCACAGGAAACACAATGTTTCAAAAACAGCCTTATCTCAGCGAGAGAAGCTCAAAAACAGCATAAAACTGCTTTACAGTGCCACGGCTTAAACTAAGTGTTTACGAACAAATTTCTTCATCACTACTATGGCAAATGGGATAAACAACATGGACAAAGTGGTTTCAAGTTACTTTGTGTGGACAATTTCACAGGAAACACAATGTTTCAAAAACAGCCTTATCTCAGCGAGAGAAGCTCAAAAACAGCATAAAACTGCTTTACAGTGCCATGGCTTAAACTAAGTGTTTACGAACAAATTTCTTCATCACTACTATGGCAAATGGGATAAACAACATGGACAAAGTGGTTTCAAGTCATTTTGTGTGGACAATTTCACAGGAAACACAATGTTTCAAAAACAGCCTTATCTCAGCGAGAGAAGCTCAAAAACAGCATAAAACTGCTTTACAGTGCCACGGCTTAAACTAAGTGTTAACGAACAAATTTCTTCATCAGCAAATGGGATACACTACATGGCCAATGTGGCTTCACTTTGTGTCTGCAATTACACAGAAAACAGCATTTCAAGACTCACTTTCTCATCCTAATGTAAAACTGCATCACAGCGCCACGGCTTAAACTAAGTGTTTACAAACAAGTTTCATACTCAGAACTTTGGCAAATGGGATACACTACATGGGCAAAGTGGTTTCAAGTCACTTTGTGTGGACAATTTCACAGGAAACACAATGTTTCAAAAACAGCCTTATCTCAGCGAGAGAAGCTCAAAAACAGCATAAAAATGCTTTACGGCTTAAACTAAGTGTTTACGAACAAATTTCTTCATCACTACTATGGCAAATGGGATAAACAACATGGACAAAGTGGTTTCAAGTCACTTTGTGTGGACAATTTCACAGGAAACACAATGTTTCAAAAACAGCCTTATCTCAGCGAGAGAAGCTCAAAAACAGCATAAAACTGCTTTACAGTGCCACGGCTTAAACTAAGTGTTTACGAACAAATTTCTTAATCACCACTATGGCAAATGGGATAAACAACATGGACAAAGTGGTTTCAAGTTACTTTGTGTGGACAATTTCACAGGAAACACAATGTTTCAAAAACAGCCTTATCTCAGCGAGAGAAGCTCAAAAACAGCATAAAACTGCTTTACGGCTTAAACTAAGTGTTTACGAACAAATTTCTTCATCACTACTATGGCAAATGGGAAAAACAACATGGACAAAGTGGTTTCAAGTCACTTTGTGTGGACAATTTCACAGGAAACACAATGTTTCAAAAACAGCCTTATCTCAGCGAGAGAAGCTCAAAAACAGCATAAAACTGCTTTACAGTGCCACGGCTTAAACTAAGTGTTAACGAACAAATTTCTTCATCAGCAAATGGGATACACTACATGGCCAATGTGGCTTCACTTTGTGTCTGCAATTACACAGAAAACAGCATTTCAAGACTCACTTTCTCATCCTAATGTAAAACTGCATCACAGCGCCACGGCTTAAACTAAGTGTTTACAAACAAGTTTCATACTCAGAACTTTGGCAAATGGGATACACTACATGGGCAAAGTGGTTTCAAGTCACTTTGTGTGGACAATTTCACAGGAAACACAATGTTTCAAAAACAGCCTTATCTCAGCGAGAGAAGCTCAAAAACAGCATAAAACTGCTTTACGGCTTAAACTAAGTGTTTACGAACAAATTTCATACTCAGAACTTTGGCAAATGGGATACACTACATGGGCAAAGTGGTTTCAAGTCACTTTGTGTGGACAATTTCACAGGAAACACAATGTTTCAAAAACAGCCTTATCTCAGCGAGAGAAGCTCAAAAACAGCATAAAACTGCTTTACAGTGCCACGGCTTAAACTAAGTGTTTACGAACAAATTTCTTCATCACTACTATGGCAAATGGGATAAACAACATGGACAAAGTGGTTTCAAGTTACTTTGTGTGGACAATTTCACAGGAAACTCAATGTTTCAAAAACAGCCTTATCTCAGCGAGAGAAGCTCAAAAACAGCATAAAACTGCTTTACAGTGCCATGGCTTAAACTAAGTGTTTACGAACAAATTTCTTCATCACTACTATGGCAAATGGGATAAACAACATGGACAAAGTGGTTTCAAGTCACTTTGTGTGGACAATTTCACAGGAAACACAATGTTTCAAAAACAGCCTTATCTCAGCGAGAGAAGCTCAAAAACAGCATAAAACTGCTTTACAGTGCCACGGCTTAAACTAAGTGTTAACGAACAAATTTCTTCATCAGCAAATGGGATACACTACATGGCCAATGTGGCTTCACTTTGTGTCTGCAATTACACAGAAAACAGCATTTCAAGACTCACTTTCTCATCCTAATGTAAAACTGCATCACAGCGCCAAGGCTTAAACTAAGTGTTTACAAACAAGTTTCATCCTCAGAACTTTGGCAAATGGGATACACTACATGGGCAAAGTGGTTTCAAGTCACTTTGTGTGGACAATTTCACAGGAAACACAATGTTTCAAAAACAGCCTTATCTCAGCGAGAGAAGCTCAAAAACAGCATAAAACTGCTTTACAGCTTAAACTAAGTGTTTACGAACAAATTTCATACTCAGAACTTTGGCAAATGGGATACACTACACGGGCAAAGTGGTTTCAAGTCAATTTGTGTGGACAATTTCACAGGAAACACAATGTTTCAAAAACAGCCTTATCTCAGCGAGAGAAGCTCAAAGACAGCATAAAACTGCTTTACAGTGCCATGGCTTAAACTAAGTGTTTACGAACAAATTTCTTCATCACTACTATGGCAAATGGGATAAACAACATGGACAAAGTGGTTTCAAGTCACTTTGTGTGGACAATTTCACAGGAAACACAATGTTTCAAAAACAGCCTTATCTCAGCGAGAGAAGCTCAAAAACAGCATAAAACTGCTTTACGGCTTAAACTAAGTGTTTACGAACAAATTTCATACTCAGAACTTTGGCAAATGGGATACACTACACGGGCAAAGTGGTTTCAAGTCAATTTGTGTGGACAATTTCACAGGAAACACAATGTTTCAAAAACAGCCTTATCTCAGCGAGAGAAGCTCAAAGACAGCATAAAACTGCTTTACAGTGCCATGGCTTAAACTAAGTGTTTACGAACAAATTTCTTCATCACTACTATGGCAAATGGGATAAACAACATGGACAAAGTGGTTTCAAGTCACTTTGTGTGGACAATTTCACAGGAAACACAATGTTTCAAAAACAGCCTTATCTCAGCGAGAGAAGCTCAAAAACAGCATAAAACTGCTTTACGGCTTAAACTAATTGTTTACAAACAAATTTCTTCATTACTACTATGGCAAATGGGATAAACAACATGGACAAAGTGGTTTCAAGTCACTTTGTGTGGACAATTTCACAGGAAACACAATGTTTCAAAAACAGCCTTATCTCAGCGAGAGAAGCTCAAAAACAGCATAAAACTGCTTTACAGTGCCACGGCTTAAACTAAGTGTTAACGAACAAATTTCTTCATCAGCAAATGGGATACACTACATGGCCAATGTGGCTTCACTTTGTGTCTGCAATTACACAGAAAACAGCATTTCAAGACTCACTTTCTCATCCTAATGTAAAACTGCATCACAGCGCCACGGCTTAAACTAAGTGTTTACAAACAAGTTTCATACTCAGAACTTTGGCAAATGGGATACACTACATGGGCAAAGTGGTTTCAAGTCACTTTGTGTGGACAATTTCACAGGAAACACAATGTTTCAAAAACAGCCTTATCTCAGCGAGAGAAGCTCAAAAACAGCATAAAACTGCTTTACGGCTTAAACTAAGTGTTTACGAACAAATTTCATACTCAGAACTTTGGCAAATGGGATACACTACATGGGCAAAGTGGTTTCAAGTCACTTTGTGTGGACAATTTCACAGGAAACACAATGTTTCAAAAACAGCCTTATCTCAGCGAGAGAAGCTCAAAAACAGCATAAAACTGCTTTACAGTGCCACGGCTTAAACTAAGTGTTTACGAACAAATTTCTTCATCACTACTATGGCAAATGGGATAAACAACATGGACAAAGTGGTTTCAAGTTACTTTGTGTGGACAATTTCACAGGAAACTCAATGTTTCAAAAACAGCCTTATCTCAGCGAGAGAAGCTCAAAAACAGCATAAAACTGCTTTACAGTGCCATGGCTTAAACTAAGTGTTTACGAACAAATTTCTTCATCACTACTATGGCAAATGGGATAAACAACATGGACAAAGTGGTTTCAAGTCACTTTGTGTGGACAATTTCACAGGAAACACAATGTTTCAAAAACAGCCTTATCTCAGCGAGAGAAGCTCAAAAACAGCATAAAACTGCTTTACAGTGCCACGGCTTAAACTAAGTGTTAACGAACAAATTTCTTCATCAGCAAATGGGATACACTACATGGCCAATGTGGCTTCACTTTGTGTCTGCAATTACACAGAAAACAGCATTTCAAGACTCACTTTCTCATCCTAATGTAAAACTGCATCACAGCGCCACGGCTTAAACTAAGTGTTTACGAACAAATTTCATACTCAGAACTTTGGCAAATGGGATACACTACACGGGCAAAGTGGTTTCAAGTCAATTTGTGTGGACAATTTCACAGGAAACACAATGTTTCAAAAACAGCCTTATCTCAGCGAGAGAAGCTCAAAGACAGCATAAAACTGCTTTACAGTGCCATGGCTTAAACTAAGTGTTTACGAACAAATTTCTTCATCACTACTATGGCAAATGGGATAAACAACATGGACAAAGTGGTTTCAAGTCACTTTGTGTGGACAATTTCACAGGAAACACAATGTTTCAAAAACAGCCTTATCTCAGCGAGAGAAGCTCAAAAACAGCATAAAACTGCTTTACGGCTTAAACTAAGTGTTTACGAACAGATTTCATACTCAGAACTTTGGCAAATGGGATACACTACACGGGCAAAGTGGTTTCAAGTCAATTTGTGTGGACAATTTCACAGGAAACACAATGTTTCAAAAACAGCCTTATCTCAGCGAGAGAAGCTCAAAGACAGCATAAAACTGCTTTACAGTGCCATGGCTTAAACTAAGTGTTTACGAACAAATTTCTTCATCACTACTATGGCAAATGGGATAAACAACATGGACAAAGTGGTTTCAAGTCACTTTGTGTGGACAATTTCACAGGAAACACAATGTTTCAAAAACAGCCTTATCTCAGCGAGAGAAGCTCAAAAACAGCATAAAACTGCTTTACGGCTTAAACTAATTGTTTACAAACAAATTTCTTCATTACTACTATGGCAAATGGGATAAACAACATGGACAAAGTGGTTTCAAGTCACTTTGTGTGGACAATTTCACAGGAAACACAATGTTTCAAAAACAGCCTTATCTCAGCGAGAGAAGCTCAAAAACAGCATAAAACTGCTTTACAGTGCCACGGCTTAAACTAAGTGTTTACGAACAAATTTCTTCATCACTACTATGACAAATGGGATAAACAACATGGACAAAGTGGTTTCAAGTCACTTTGTGTGGACAATTTCACAGGAAACACAATGTTTCAAAAACAGCCTTATCTCAGCGAGAGAAGCTCAAAAAAAGCATAAAACTGCTTTACAGTGCCACGGCTTAAACTAAGTGTTAACGAACAAATTTCTTCATCAGCAAATGGGATACACTACATGGCCAATGTGGCTTCACTTTGTGTCTGCAATTACACAGAAAACAGCATTTCAAGACTCACTTTCTCATCCTAATGTAAAACTGCATCACAGCGCCACGGCTTAAACTAAGTGTTTACAAACAAGTTTCATCCTCAGAACTTTGGCAAATGGGATACACTACATGGGCAAAGTGGTTTCAAGTCACTTTGTGTGGACAATTTCACAGGAAACACAATGTTTCAAAAACAGCCTTATCTCAGCGAGAGAAGCTCAAAAACAGCATAAAATTGCTTTACGGCTTAAACTAAGTGTTTACGAACAAATTTCATACTCAGAACATTGGCAAATGGGATACACTACACGGGCAAAGTGGTTTCAAGTCAATTTGTGTGGACAATTTCACAGGAAACACAATGTTCCTTATCTCAGCGAGAGAAGCTCAAAAACAGCACAAAACTGCTTTACAGTGCCACGGCTTAAACTAAGTGTTTACGAACAAATTTCTTCATCACTACTATGGCAAATGGGATAAACAACATGGACAAAGTGGTTTCAAGTCACTTTGTGTGGACAATTTCACAGGAAACACAATGTTTCAAAAACAGCCTTATCTCAGCGAGAGAAGCTCAAAAACAGCATAAAACTGCTTTACGGCTTAAACTAAGTGTTTACGAACAAATTTCTTCATCAGCAAATGGGATACACTACATGGCCAAAGTGGCTTCACTTTGTACATTACATTACACAGAAAACAGCATTTCAAGTCTCACTTTCTCAACCTAATGTAAAACTGCATCACAGCGCCACGGCTTAAACTAAGTGTTTACAAACAAGTTTCATACTCAGAACTTTGGCAAATGGGATACACTACATGGGCAAAGCGGTTTCAAGTCACTTTGTGTGGACAATTTCACAGGAAACACAATGTTTCAAAAACAGCCTTATCTCAGCGAGAGAAGCTCAAACACAGCATAAAACTGCATTACAGTGCCACGGCTTAAACTAAGTGTTTACGAACAAATTTCTTCATCAGCAAATGGGATACACTACATGGCCAAAGTGGCTTCACGTTGTATCTGCAATTACACAGAAAACAGCATTTCAAGTCTCACTTTCTCAGCCTAATGTAAAACTGCATCACAGCGCCACGGCTTAAACTAAGTGTTTACAAACAAGTTTCATACTCAGAACTTTGGCAAATGGGATACACTACATGGACAAAGTGGTTTCAAGTCACTTTGTGTGGACAATTTCACAGGAAACACAATGTTTCAAAAACAGCCTTATCTCAGCGAGAGAAGCTCAAATACAGCATAAAACTGCTTTACAGTGCCACGGCTTAAACTAAGTGTTTACGAACAAATTTCTTCATCAGCAAATGGGATACACTACATGGCCAAAGTGGCTTCACTTTGTATCTGCAATTACACAGAAAACAGCATTTCAAATCTCACTTTCTCAGTCGAATGTAAAACTGCATCACAGCGCCACGGCTTAAACTAAGTGTTTACAAACAAGTTTCATACTCAGAACTTTGGCAAATGGGATAAACAACATGGGCAAAGCGGTTTCAAGTCACTTTGTGTGGACAATTTCACAGGAAACACAATGTTTCAAAAACAGCCTTATCTCAGCGAGAGAAGCTCAAATACAACATAAAACTGCATTACAGTGCCACGGCTTAAACTAAGTGTTTACGAACAAATTTCTTCATCAGCAAATGGGATACACTACATGGCCAAAGTGGCTTCACTTTGTACATTACATTACACAGAAAACAGCATTTCAAGTCTCACTTTCTCAACCTAATGTAAAACTGCATCACAGCGCCACGGCTTAAACTAAGTGTTTACAAACAAGTTTCATACTCAGAACTTTGGCAAATGGGATACACTACATGGGCAAAGCGGTTTCAAGTCACTTTGTGTGGACAATTTCACAGGAAACACAATGTTTCAAAAACAGCCTTATCTCAGCGAGAGAAGCTCAAAAACAGCATAAAACTGCTTTACAGTGCCACAGCTTAAACTAAGTGTTTACGAACAAATTTCTTCTTCAGCAAATGGGATACACAAATGTCCAATGTGGCATCACTTTGTGTCTGCAATTACACAGAAAACAGCATTTCAAGTCTCACTTTCTCAGCCTAATGTAAAACTGCATCACAGCGCCACGGCTTAAACTAAGTGTTTACAAACAAGTTTCATACTCAGAACTTTGGCAAATGGGATACACTACATGGGCAAAGCGGTTTCATGTCACTTTGTGTCGACAATTTCACAGGAAACACAATGTTTCAAAAACAGCCTTATCTCAGCGAGAGAAGCTCAAAAACAGCATAAAACTGCATTACAGTGCCACGGCTTAAACTAAGTGTTTACGAACAAATTTCTTCATCAGCAAATGGGATACACTACATGGCCAATGTGGCTTCACTTTGTGTCTGCAATTACACAGAAAACAGCATTTCAAGTCTCACTTTCTCAGCCTAATGTAAAACTGCATCACAGCGCCACGGCTTAAACTAAGTGTTTAGGAACAAATTTCTTCATCAGTACTATGGCAAATGGGATAAACTACAAGGACAAAGTGGTTTCAAGTCACTTTCTGTGGACAATTTCACAGGAAACACAAATGTTTCAAAAACAGCCTTATCTCAGCGAGAGAAGCTCAAAAACAGCAGAAAACTGCATTACAGTGCCACGGCTTCCATTAAGTGTTTACGAACAAATTTCTTCATCAGTACTATGGCAAATGGGATAAACTACAAGGACAAAGTGGTTTCAAGTCACTTTGTGTGGACAATTTCACAGGAAACACAATGTTTCAAAAACAGCCTTATCTCAGCGAGAGAAGCTCAAACACAGCATAAAACTGCATTACAGTGCCACGGCTTAAACTAAGTGTTTACGAACAAATTTCTTCATCAGCAAATGGGATACACTACATGGCCAAAGTGGCTTCACGTTGTATCTGCAATTACACAGAAAACAGCATTTCAAGTCTCACTTTCTCAGCTTAATGTAAAACTGCATCACATCGCCACGGCTTAAACTAAGTGTTTACAAACAAGTTTCACACTCAGAACTTTGGCAAATGGGATACACTACATGGACAAAGTGGTTTCAAGTCACTTTGTGTGGACAATTTCACAGGAAACACAATGTTTCAAAAACAGCCTTATCTCAGCGAGAGAAGCTTAAAAACAGCATAAAACTGCATTACAGTGCCACGGCTTAAACTAAGTGTTTACGAACAAATTTCTTCATCAGCAAATGGGATACACTACATGGCCAAAGTGGCTTCACTTTGTACATTACATTACACAGAAAACAGCATTTCAAGTCTCACTTTCTCAACCTAATGTAAAACTGCATCACAGCGCCACGGCTTAAACTAAGTGTTTACAAACAAGTTTCATACTCAGAACTTTGGCAAATGGGATACACTACATGGGCAAAGCGGTTTCAAGTCACTTTGTGTGGACAATTTCACAGGAAACACAATGTTTCAAAAACAGCCTTATCTCAGCGAGAGAAGCTCAAAAACAGCATAAAACTGCATTACAGTGCCACGGCTTAAACTAAGTGTTTACGAACAAATTTCTTCATCAGCAAATGGGATACACTACATGGCCAATGTGGCTTCACTTTGTGTCTGCAATTACACAGAAAACAGCATTTCAAGTCTCACTTTCTAAGCCTAATGTAAAACTGCATCACAGCGCCACGGCTTAAACTAAGTGTTTACAAACAAGTTTCACACTCAGAACTTTGGCAAATGGGATACACTACATGGGCAAAGCGGTTTCAAGTCACTTTGTGTGGACAATTTCACAGGAAACACAATGTTTCAAAAACAGCCTTATCTCAGCGAGAGAAGCTCAAATACAGCATGAAACTGCATTACAGTGCCACGGCTTAAACTAAGTGTTTACGAACAAATTTCTTCATCAGCAAATGGGATACACTACATGGCCAATGTGGCTTCACTTTGTATCTGCAATTACACAGAAAACAGCATTTCAAGTCTCACTTTCTCAGCCTAATGTAAAACTGCATCACAGCGCCACGGCTTAAACTAAGTGTTTACAAACAAATTTCATACTCAGAACTTTGGCAAATGGGATAAATAACATGGGCAAAGCGGTTTCAAGTCACTTTGTGTGGACAATTTCACAGGAAACACAATGTTTCAAAAACAGCCTTATCTCAGCGAGAGAAGCTCAAATACAACATAAAACTGCATTACAGTGCCACGGCTTAAACTAAGTGTTCACGAACAAATTTCTTCATCAGCAAATGGGATACACTACATGGCCAAAGTGGCTTCACTTTGTACATTACATTACACAGAAAACAGCATTTCAAGTCTCACTTTCTCAACCTAATGTAAAACTGCATCACAGCGCCACGGCTTAAACTAAGTGTTTACAAACAAGTTTCATACTCAGAACTTTGGCAAATGGGATACACTACATGGGCAAAGCGGTTTCAAGTCACTTTGTGTGGACAATTTCACAGGAAACACAATGTTTCAAAAACAGCCTTATCTCAGCGAGAGAAGCTCAAAAACAGCATAAAACTGCATTACAGTGCCACGGCTTAAACTAAGTGTTTACGAACAAATTTCTTCATCAGCAAATGGGATACACTACATGGCCAATGTGGCTTCACTTTGTGTCTGCAATTACACAGAAAACAGCATTTCAAGTCTCACTTTCTCAGCCTAATGTAAAACTGCATCACAGCGCCACGGCTTAAACTAAGTGTTTACAAACAAGTTTCATACTCAGAACTTTGGCAAATGGGATACACTACATGGGCAAAGCGGTTTCAAGTCACTTTGTGTGGACAATTTCACAGGAAACACAATGTTTCAAAAACAGCCTTATCTCAGCGAGAGAAGCTCAAATACAGCATGAAACTGCATTACAGTGCCACGGCTTAAACTAAGTGTTTAAGAACAAATTTCTTCATCAGCAAATGGGATACACTACATGGCCAATGTGGCTTCACTTTGTACATTACATTACACAGAAAACAGCATTTCAAGTCTCACTTTCTCAACCTAATGTAAAACTGCATCACAGCGCCACGGCTTAAACTAAGTGTTTAGGAACAAATTTCTTCATCAGTACTATGGCAAATGGGATAAACTACAAGGACAAAGTGGTTTCAAGTCACTTTGTGTGGACAATTTCACAGGAAACACAAATGTTTCAAAAACAGCCTTATCTCAGCGAGAGAAGCTCAAAAACAGCAGAAAACTGCATTACAGTGCCACGGCTTCCATTAAGTGTTTACGAACAAATTTCTTCATCAGTACTATGGCAAATGGGATAAACTACAAGGACAAAGTGGTTTCAAGTCACTTTGTGTGGACAATTTCACAGGAAACACAATGTTTCAAAAACAGCCTTATCTCAGCGAGAGAAGCTCAAATACAGCATAAAACTGCATTACAGTGCCACGGCTTAAACTAAGTGTTTACGAACAAATTTCTTCATCAGCAAATGGGATACACTACATGGCCAAAGTGGCTTCACTTTGTATCTGCAATTACACAGAAAACAGCATTTCAAGTCTCACTTTCTCAGTCGAATGTAAAACTGCATCACAGCGCCACGGCTTAAACTAAGTGTTTACAAACAAGTTTCATACTCAGAACTTTGGCAAATGGGATACACTACATGGGCAAAGTGGTTTCAAGTCACTTTGTGTGGACAATTTCACAGGAAACACAATGTTTCAAAAACAGCCTTATCTCAGCGAGAGAAGCTCAAAAACAGCGTAAAACTGCATTACAGTGCCACGGCTTAAACTAAGTGTTTACGAACAAATTTCTTCATCAGCAAATGGGATACACTACATGGCCAATGTGGCTTCACTTTGTGTCTGCAATTACACAGAAAACAGCATTTCAAGTCTCACTTTCTCAGCCTAATGTAAAACTGCATCACAGCGCCACGGCTTAAACTAAGTGTTTACAAACAAGTTTCATACTCAGAACTTTGGCAAATGGGATACACTACATGGGCAAAGCGGTTTCAAGTCACTTTGTGTGGACAATTTCACCGGAAACACAATGTTTCAAAAACAGCCTTATCTCAGCGAGAGAAGCTCAAAAACAGCAGAAAACTGCATTACAGTGCCACGGCTTCCATTAAGTGTTTACGAACAAATTTCTTCATCAGTACTATGGCAAATGGGATAAACTACAAGGACAAAGTGGTTTCAAGTCACTTTGTGTGGACAATTTCACAGGAAACACAATGTTTCAAAAACAGCCTTATCTCAGCGAGAGAAGCTCAAATACAGCATAAAACTGCATTACAGTGCCACGGCTTAAACTAAGTGTTTACGAACAAATTTCTTCATCAGCAAATGGGATACACTACATGGCCAAAGTGGCTTCACTTTGTATCTGCAATTACACAGAAAACAGCATTTCAAGTCTCACTTTCTCAGCCTAATGTAAAACTGCATCACAGCGCCACGGCTTAAACTTAGTGTTTACAAACAAGTTTCATACTCAGAACTTTGGCAAATGGGATACACTACATGGGCAAAGCGGTTTCAAGTCACTTTGTGTGGACAATTTCACAGAAAACACAATGTTTCAAAAACAGCCTTATCTCAGCGAGAGAAGCTCAAAAACAGCATAAAACTGCATTACAGTGCCACGGCTTAAACTAAGTGTTTACGAACAAATTTCTTCATCAGCAAATGGGATACACTACATGGCCAATGTGGCTTCACTTTGTGTCTGCAATTACACAGAAAACAGCATTTCAAGTCTCACTTTCTCAGCCTAATGTAAAACTGCATCACAGCGCCACGGCTGAAACTAAGTGTTTAGGAACAAATTTCTTCATCAGTACTATGGCAAATGGGATAAACTACAAGGACAAAGTGGTTTCAAGTCACTTTGTGTGGACAATTTCACAGGAAACACAAATGTTTCAAAAACAGCCTTATCTCAGCGAGAGAAGCTCAAAAACAGCAGAAAACTGCATTACAGTGCCACGGCTTCCATTAAGTGTTTACGAACAAATTTCTTCATCAGTACTATGGCAAATGGGATAAACTACAAGGACAAAGTGGTTTCAAGTCACTTTGTGTGGACAATTTCACAGGAAACACAATGTTTCAAAAACAGCCTTATCTCAGCGAGAGAAGCTCAAATACAGCATAAAACTGCATTACAGTGCCACGGCTTAAACTAAGTGTTTACGAACAAATTTCTTCATCAGCAAATGGGATACACTACATGGCCAAAGTGGCTTCACTTTGTATCTGCAATTACACAGAAAACAGCATTTCAAGTCTCACTTTCTCAGTCGAATGTAAAACTGCATCACAGCGCCACGGCTTAAACTAAGTGTTTACAAACAAGTTTCATACTCAGAACTTTGGCAAATGGGATACACTACATGGGCAAAGCGGTTTCAAGTCACTTTGTGTGGACAATTTCACAGGAAACACAATGTTTCAAAAACAGCCTTATCTCAGCGAGAGAAGCTCAAATACAGCATGAAACTGCATTACAGTGCCACGGCTTAAACTAAGTGTTTACGAACAAATTTCTTCATCAGCAAATGGGATACACTACATGGCCAATGTGGCTTCACTTTGTATCTGCAATTACACAGAAAACAGCATTTCAAGTCTCACTTTCTCAGCCTAATGTAAAACTGCATCACAGCGCCACGGCTTAAACTAAGTGTTTACAAACAAATTTCATACTCAGAACTTTGGCAAATGGGATAAACAACATGGGCAAAGCGGTTTCAAGTCACTTTGTGTGGACAATTTCACAGGAAACACAATGTTTCAAAAACAGCCTTATCTCAGCGAGAGAAGCTCAAATACAACATAAAACTGCATTACAGTGCCACGGCTTAAACTAAGTGTTTACGAACAAATTTCTTCATCAGCAAATAGGATACACTACATGGCCAAAGTGGCTTCACTTTGTACATTACATTACACAGAAAACAGCATTTCAAGTCTCACTTTCTCAACCTAATGTAAAACTGTATCACAGCGCCACGGCTTAAACTAAGTGTTTACAAACAAGTTTCATACTCAGAACTTTGGCAAATGGGATACACTACATGGGCAAAGCGGTTTCAAGTCACTTTGTGTGGACAATTTCACAGGAAACACAATGTTTCAAAAACAGCCTTATCTCAGCGAGAGAAGCTCAAAAACAGCATAAAACTGCTTTGCAGTGCCACAGCTTAAACTAAGTGTTTACGAACAAATTTCTTCTTCAGCAAATGGGATACACAAATGGCCAATGTGGCATCACTTTGTGTCTGCAATTACACAGAAAACAGCATTTCAAGTCTCACTTTCTCAGCCTAATGTAAAACTGCATCACAGCGCCACGGCTTAAACTAAGTGTTTACAAACAAGTTTCATGCTCAGAACTTTGGCAAATGGGATACACTACATGGGCAAAGCGGTTTCAAGTCACTTTGTGTGGACAATTTCACAGGAAACACAATGTTTCAAAAACAGCCTTATCTCAGCGAGAGAAGCTCAAAAACAGCGTAAAACTGCATTACAGTGCCACGGCTTAAACTAAGTGTTTACGAACAAATTTCTTCATCAGCAAATGGGATACACTACATGGCCAATGTGGCTTCACTTTGTGTCTGCAATTACACAGAAAACAGCATTTCAAGTCTCACTTTCTCAGCCTAATGTAAAACTGCATCACAGCGCCACGGCTTAAACTAAGTGTTTACAAACAAGTTTCATACTCAGAACTTTGGCAAATGGGATACACTACATGGGCAAAGCGGTTTCAAGTCACTTTGTGTGGACAATTTCACCGGAAACACAATGTTTCAAAAACTGCCTTATCTCAGCGAGAGAAGCTCAAAAACAGCAGAAAACTGCATTACAGTGCCACGGCTTCCATTAAGTGTTTACGAACAAATTTCTTCATCAGTACTATGGCAAATGGGATAAACTACAAGGACAAAGTGGTTTCAAGTCACTTTGTGTGGACAATTTCACAGGAAACACAATGTTTCAAAAACAGCCTTATCTCAGCGAGAGAAGCTCAAATACAGCATAAAACTGCATTACAGTGCCACGGCTTAAACTAAGTGTTTACGAACAAATTTCTTCATCAGCAAATGGGATACACTACATGGCCAAAGTGGCTTCACTTTGTATCTGCAATTACACAGAAAACAGCATTTCAAGTCTCACTTTCTCAGCCTAATGTAAAACTGCATCACAGCGCCACGGCTTAAACTAAGTGTTTAGGAACAAATTTCTTCATCAGCACTATGGCAAATGGGATAAACTACAAGGACAAAGTGGTTTCAAGTCACTTTGTGTGGACAATTTCACAGGAAACACAAATGTTTCAAAAACAGCCTTATCTCAGCGAGAGAAGCTCAAAAACAGCATAAAACTGCCTTACAGTGCCACGGCTTAAACTAAGTGTTTACGAACAATTTCTTCATCAGTAGTATGGCAAATGGGATAAACTACATGGACAAAGTGGCTTCAAGTCACTTTGTGTCTGCAATTACACAGAAAACAGCATTTCAATTCTCACTTTCTCAGCCTAATATAAAACTGCATCACAGCGCCACGGCTTAAACTAAGTGTTTACAAACAAGTTTCATACTCAGAACTTTGGCAAATGGGATACACTACATGGGCAATGTGGCTTCACTTTGTGTCTGCAATTAGAATGAAAACAGCATTTCAAGTCTCACTTTCTCAGCCTAATGTAAAACTAAGTGTTTACGAACAAATTTCTTCATCAGTACTATGGCAAATGGGATAAACTACATGGACAAAGTGGCTTCAAGTCACTTTGTGTGGACAATTTCACAGGAAACACAATGTTTCAAAAACAGCCTTATCTAAGCGAGAGAAGCTCAAAAACAGCATAAAACTGAATTACAGCGCCACGGCTTAAACTAAGTGTTTACGAACAAATTTCTTCATCAGCAAATGGGATACACTACATGGCCAATGTGGCTTCACTTTGTGCCTGCAATTACACAGAAAACAGCATTTCAAGTCTCACTTTCTCAGCGGAATGTAAAACTGCATCACAGCGCCACGGCTTAAACTAAGTGTTTACAAACAAGTTTCATACTCAGAACTTTGGCAAATGGGATACACTACATGGGCAAAGCGGTTTCAAGTCACTTTGTGTGGACAATTTCACAGGAAACACAATGTTTCAAAAACAGCCTTATCTCAGCGAGAGAAGCTCAAAAACAGCATAAAACTGCATTACAGTGCCACGGCTTAAACTAAGTGTTTACGAACAAATTTCTTCATCAGCAAATGGGATACACTACATGGCCAATGTGGCTTCACTTTGTGTCTGCAATTACACAGAAAACAGCATTTCAAGTCTCACTTTCTCAGCCTAATGTAAAACTGCATCACAGCGCCACGGCTTAAACTAAGTGTTTACAAACAAGTTTCATACTCAGAACTTTGGCAAATGGGATACACTACATGGGCAAAGCGGTTTCATGTCACTTTGTGTCGACAATTTCACAGGAAACACAATGTTTCAAAAACAGCCTTATCTCAGCGAGAGAAGCTCAAATACAGCATAAAACTGCATTACAGTGCCACGGCTTAAACTAAGTGTTTACGAACAAATTTCTTCATCAGCAAATGGGATACACTACATGGCCAAAGTGGCTTCACTTTGTATCTGCAATTACACAGAAAACAGCATTTCAAGTCTCACTTTCTCAGTCGAATGTAAAACTGCATCACAGCGCCACGGCTTAAACTAAGTGTTTACAAACAAGTTTCATACTCAGAACTTTGGCAAATGGGATACACTACATGGGCAAAGCGGTTTCAAGTCACTTTGTGTGGACAATTTCACAGGAAACACAATGTTTCAAAAACAGCCTTATCTCAGCGAGAGAAGCTCAAAAACAGCATAAAACTGCATTACAGTGCCACGGCTTAAACTAAGTGTTTACGAACAAATTTCTTCATCAGCAAATGGGATACACTACATGGCCAATGTGGCTTCACTTTGTGTCTGCAATTACACAGAAAACAGCATTTCAAGTCTCACTTTCTCAGCCTAATGTAAAACTGCATCACAGCGCCACGGCTTAAACTAAGTGTTTACAAACAAGTTTCATACTCAGAACTTTGGCAAATGGGATACACTACATGGGCAAAGCGGTTTCATGTCACTTTGTGTCGACAATTTCACAGGAAACACAATGTTTCAAAAACAGCCTTATCTCAGCGAGAGAAGCTCAAATACAGCATAAAACTGCATTACAGTGCCACGGCTTAAACTAAGTGTTTACGAACAAATTTCTTCATCAGCAAATGGGATACACTACATGGCCAAAGTGGCTTCACTTTGTATCTGCAATTACACAGAAAACAGCATTTCAAGTCTCACTTTCTCAGTCGAATGTAAAACTGCATCACAGCGCCACGGCTTAAACTAAGTGTTTACAAACAAGTTTCATACTCAGAACTTTGGCAAATGGGATACACTACATGGGCAAAGCGGTTTCATGTCACTTTGTGTCGACAATTTCACAGGAAACACAATGTTTCAAAAACAGCCTTATCTCAGCGAGAGAAGCTCAAATACAGCATAAAACTGCATTACAGTGCCACGGCTTAAACTAAGTGTTTACGAACAAATTTCTTCATCAGCAAATGGGATACACTACATGGCCAAAGTGGCTTCACTTTGTATCTGCAATTACACAGAAAACAGCATTTCAAGTCTCACTTTCTCAGTCGAATGTAAAACTGCATCACAGCGCCACGGCTTAAACTAAGTGTTTACAAACAAGTTTCATACTCAGAACTTTGGCAAATGGGATACACTACATGGGCAAAGCGGTTTCAAGTCACTTTGTGTGGACAATTTCACAGGAAACACAATGTTTCAAAAACAGCCTTATCTCAGCGAGAGAAGCTCAAATACAGCATGAAACTGCATTACAGTGCCACGGCTTAAACTAAGTGTTTACGAACAAATTTCTTCATCAGCAAATGGGATACACTACATGGCCAATGTGGCTTCACTTTGTATCTGCAATTACACAGAAAACAGCATTTCAAGTCTCACTTTCTCAGCCTAATGTAAAACTGCATCACAGCGCCACGGCTTAAACTAAGTGTTTACAAACAAATTTCATACTTAGAACTTTGGCAAATGGGATAAACAACATGGGCAAAGCGGTTTCAAGTCACTTTGTGTGGACAATTTCACAGGAAACACAATGTTTCAAAAACAGCCTTATCTCAGCGAGAGAAGCTCAAATACAACATAAAACTGCATTACAGTGCCACGGCTTAAACTAAGTGTTTACGAACAAATTTCTTCATCAGCAAATAGGATACACTACATGGCCAAAGTGGCTTCACTTTGTACATTACATTACACAGAAAACAGCATTTCAAGTCTCACTTTCTCAACCTAATGTAAAACTGCATCACAGCGCCACGGCTTAAACTAAGTGTTTACAAACAAGTTTCATACTCAGAACTTTGGCAAATGGGATACACTACATGGGCAAAGCGGTTTCAAGTCACTTTGTGTGGACAATTTCACAGGAAACACAATGTTTCAAATACAGCCTTATCTCAGCGAGAGAAGCTCAAAAACAGCATAAAACTGCTTTGCAGTGCCACAGCTTAAACTAAGTGTTTACGATCAAATTTCTTCTTCAGCAAATGGGATACACAAATGGCCAATGTGGCATCACTTTGTGTCTGCAATTACACAGAAAACAGCATTTCAAGTCTCACTTTCTCAGCCTAATGTAAAACTGCATCACAGCGCCACGGCTTAAACTAAGTGTTTACAAACAAGTTTCATGCTCAGAACTTTGGCAAATGGGATACACTACATGGGCAAAGCGGTTTCAAGTCACTTTGTGTGGACAATTTCACAGGAAACACAATGTTTCAAAAACAGCCTTATCTCAGCGAGAGAAGCTCAAAAACAGCAGAAAACTGCATTACAGTGCCACGGCTTCCATTAAGTGTTTACGAACAAATTTCTTCATCAGTACTATGGCAAATGGGATAAACTACAAGGACAAAGTGGTTTCAAGTCACTTTGTGTGGACAATTTCACAGGAAACACAATGTTTCAAAAACAGCCTTATCTCAGCGAGAGAAGCTCAAATACAGCATAAAACTGCATTACAGTGCCACGGCTTAAACTAAGTGTTTACGAACAAATTTCTTCATCAGCAAATGGGATACACTACATGGCCAAAGTGGCTTCACTTTGTATCTGCAATTACACAGAAAACAGCATTTCAAGTCTCACTTTCTCAGCCTAATGTAAAACTGCATCACAGCGCCACGGCTTAAACTAAGTGTTTAGGAACAAATTTCTTCATCAGCACTATGGCAAATGGGATAAACTACAAGGACAAAGTGGTTTCAAGTCACTTTGTGTGGACAATTTCACAGGAAACACAAATGTTTCAAAAACAGCCTTATCTCAGCGAGAGAAGCTCAAAAACAGCATAAAACTGCCTTACAGTGCCACGGCTTAAACTAAGTGTTTACGAACAATTTCTTCATCAGTAGTATGGCAAATGGGATAAACTACATGGACAAAGTGGCTTCAAGTCACTTTGTGTCTGCAATTACACAGAAAACAGCATTTCAATTCTCACTTTCTCAGCCTAATATAAAACTGCATCACAGCGCCACGGCTTAAACTAAGTGTTTACAAACAAGTTTCATACTCAGAACTTTGGCAAATGGGATACACTACATGGGCAATGTGGCTTCACTTTGTGTCTGCAATTAGAATGAAAACAGCATTTCACGTCTCACTTTCTCAGCCTAATGTAAAACTAAGTGTTTACGAACAAATTTCTTCATCAGTACTATGGCAAATGGGATAAACTACATGGACAAAGTGGCTTCAAGTCACTTTGTGTGGACAATTTCACAGGAAACACAATGTTTCAAAAACAGCCTTATCTAAGCGAGAGAAGCTCAAAAACAGCATAAAACTGAATTACAGTGCCACGGCTTAAACTAAGTGTTTACGAACAAATTTCTTCATCAGCAAATGGGATACACTACATGGCCAATGTGGCTTCACTTTGTGCCTGCAATTACACAGAAAACAGCATTTCAAGTCTCACTTTCTCAGCGGAATGTAAAACTGCATCACAGCGCCACGGCTTAAACTAAGTGTTTACAAACAAGTTTCATACTCAGAACTTTGGCAAATGGGATACACTACATGGGCAAAGCGGTTTCAAGTCACTTTGTGTGGACAATTTCACAGGAAACACAATGTTTCAAAAACAGCCTTATCTCAGCGAGAGAAGCTCAAAAACAGCATAAAACTGCATTACAGTGCCACGGCTTAAACTAAGTGTTTACAAACAAGTTTCATACTCAGAACTTTGGCAAATGGGATACACTACATGGGCAATGTGGCTTCACTTTGTGTCTGCAATTAGAATGAAAACAGCATTTCAAGTCTCACTTTCTCAGCCTAATGTAAAACTGCGTTAGAGCGCCACGGCTAAAACTAAGTGTTTACGAATAAATTTCTTCATCAGTACTATGGCAAATGGGATAAACTACATGGACAAAGTGGCTTCAAGTCACTTTGTGTGGACAATTTCACAGGAAACACAATGTTTCAAAAACAGCCTTATCTAAGCGAGAGAAGCTCAAAAACAGCATAAAACTGCATTACAGTGCCACGGCTTAAACTAAGTGTTTACGAACAAATTTCTTCATCAGCAAATGGGATACACTACATGGCCAATGTGGCTTCACTTTGTGCCTGCAATTACACAGAAAACAACATTTCAAGTCTCACTTTCTCAGCCTAATGTAAAACTGCATCACAGCGCCACGGCTTAAACTAAGTGTTTACAAACAAGTTTCATACTCAGAACTTTGGCAAATGGGATACACTACATGGGCAAAGCGGTTTCAAGTCACTTTGTGTGGACAATTTCACAGGAAACACAATGTTTCAAAAACAGCCTTATCTCAGCGAGAGAAGCTCAAAAACAGCATAAAACTGCATTACAGTGCCACGGCTTAAACTAAGTGTTTACGAACAAATTTCTTCATCAGCAAATGGGATACACTACATGGCCAATGTGGCTTCACTTTGTGTCTGCAATTACACAGAAAACAGCATTTCAAGTCTCACTTTCTCAGCCTAATGTAAAACTGCATCACAGCGCCACGGCTTAAACTAAGTGTTTACAAACAAGTTTCATACTCAGAACTTTGGCAAATGGGATACACTACATGGGCAAAGCGGTTTCATGTCACTTTGTGTCGACAATTTCACAGGAAACACAATGTTTCAAAAACAGCCTTATCTCAGCGAGAGAATCTCAAAAACAGCATAAAACTGCATTACAGTGCCACGGCTTAAACTAAGTGTTTACGAACAGATTTTTTCATCAGTACAATGGCAACTGGGATAAACTACATGGACAAAGTGGTTTCAAGTCACTTTGTGTGGACAATTTCACAGGAAACACAATGTTTCAAAAACAGCCTTATCTCAACGAGAGAAGCTCAAATACAGCATAAAACTGCTTTACAGTGCCACGGCTTAAACTAAGTGTTTACGAACAAATTTCTTCATCAGCAAATGGGATACACTACATGGCCAAAGTGGCTTCACTTTGTACATTACATTACACAGAAAACAGCATTTCAAGTCTCACTTTCTCAACCTAATGTAAAACTGCATCACAGCACCACGGCTTAAACTAAGTGTTTACAAACAAGTTTCATACTCAGAACTTTGGCAAATGGGATACACTACATGGGCAAAGCGGTTTCAAGTCACTTTGTGTGGACAATTTCACAGGAAACACAATGTTTCAAAAACAGCCTTATCTCAGCGAGAGAAGCTCAAAAACAGCATAAAACTGCATTACAGTGCCACGGCTTAAACTAATTGTTTACGAACAAATTTTTTCATCAGTACTATGGCAAATGGGATAAAGTACATGGACAAAGTGGTTTCAAGTCACTTTGTGTGGACAATTTCACAGTAAACACAATGTTTCAAAAACAGCCTTGTCTCAGCGAGAGAAGCTCAAAAACAGCATAAAACTGCATTACAGTGCCACGGCTTAAACCAAGTGTTTCTGAACAAATTTCTTCATCAGCAAATGGGATACACTACATGGCCAATGTGGCTTCACTTTGTGTCTGCAATTACACAGAAAACAGCATTTCAAATCTCACTTTCTCAGCCTAATGTAAAACTGCATTACAGCGCCACGGCTTAAACTAAGTGTTTACAAGCAAGTTTCATACTCAGAACTTTGGCAAATGGGATACACTTCATGGGCAAAGCGTTTTCAAGTGACTTTGTGTGGACAATTACACAGGAAACACAATGTTTCAAAAACAGCCTTATCCCAGCGAGAGAACCTCAAAAATAGCAGAAAAATGCATTACAGTGCCACGGCTTAAATTAAGTGTTTACGAACAAATTCTTCATCAGCAAATGGGATACACTACATGGCCAATGTGGCTTCACTTTGTGTCTGCAATTAGACAGAAAACAGCATTTCAAGTCTCACTTTCTCAGCCTAATGCAAAACTGCATCACAGCGCCACTGCTTAAACTAAGTGTTTACAAACAAATTTCATACTCAGAACTTTGGCAAATGGGATACACTACATGGGCAAAGCGGTTTCAAGTCACTTTGTGTGGACAATTTCACAGGAAACACAATGTTTCAAAAACAGCCCTATCTCAGCAAGAGAAGCTCAAAAACAGCATAAAACTGCATTACAGTGCCACGGCTTAAACTAAGTGTTTCTGAACAAATTTCTTCATCAGCAAATGGGATACACTACATGGCCAATGTGGCTTCACTTTGTGTCTGCAATTAGACAGAAAACAGCATTTCAAGTCTCACTTTCTCAGCCTAATGTAAAACTGCATCACAGCGCCACGGCTTAAACTAAGTGTTTACGAACAAATTTCTTCATCAGTACTATGGCAAATGGGATAAACTACAAGGACAAAGTGGTTTCAAGTCACTTTGTGTGGACAATTTCACCGGAAACACAAATGTTTCAAAAACAGCCTTATCTCAGCGAGAGAAGCTCAAAAACAGCATAAAACTGCATTACAGTGCCACGGCTTAAACTAATTGTTTACGAACAAATTTTTTCATACGTACTATGGCAAATGGGATAAAATACATGGACAAAGTGGCTTCAAGTCACTTTGTGTGGACAATTTCACAGGAAACAAAATGTTTCAAAAACAGCCTTATCTCAGCGAGAGAAGCTCAAATACAGCATAAAACTGCATTACAGTGCCACGGATTAAACTAAGTGTTTACGAACAAATTTCTTCATCAGCAAATGGGATACACTACATGGCCAATGTGGCTTCACTTTGTGCCTGCAATTACACAGAAAACAGCATTTCAAGTCTCACTTTCTCAGCCTAATGTAAAACTGCATCACAGCGCCACGGCTTAAACTAAGTGTTTACAAACAAGTTTCATACTCAGAACTTTGGCAAATGGGATACACTACATGGGCAAAGCGGTTTCAAGTCACTTTGTGTGGACAATTTCACAGGAAACACAATGTTTCAAAAACAGCCTTATCTCAGCGAGAGAAGCTCAAAAACAGCATAAAACTGCATTACAGTGCCACGGCTTAAACTAAGTGTTTACGAACAAATTTCTTCATCACTACTATGGCAAATGGGATAAAATACATGGACAAAGTGGCTTCAAGTTACTTTGTGTGGACAATTTCACAGGAAACACAATGTTTCAAAAACAGCCTTATCTCAGCGAGAGAAGCTCAAAAACAGCATAAAACTGCATTACAGTGCCACGGCTTAAACTAAGTGTTTACGAACAATTTCTTCATCAGTACTATGGCAAATGGGATAAACTACATGGACAAAGTGGCTTCAAGTCACTTTGTGTCTGCAATTACACAGAAAACAGCATTTCAATTCTCACTTTCTCAGCCTAATATAAAACTGCATCACAGCGCCACGGCTTAAACTAAGTGTTTACAAACAAGTTTCATACTCAGAACTTTGGCAAATGGGATACACTACATGGGCAATGTGGCTTCACTTTGTGTCTGCAATTAGAATGAAAACAGCATTTCAAGTCTCACTTTCTCAGCCTAATGTAAAACTGCGTTAGAGCGCCACGGCTAAAACTAAGTGTTTACGAACAAATTTCTTCATCAGTACTATGGCAAATGGGATAAACTACATGGACAAAGTGGCTTCAAGTCACTTTGTGTGGACAATTTCACAGGAAACACAATGTTTCAAAAACAGCCTTATCTAAGCGAGAGAAGCTCAAAAACAGCATAAAACTGCATTACAGTGCCACGGCTTAAACTAAGTGTTTACGAACAAATTTCTTCATCAGCAAATGGGATACACTACATGGCCAATGTGGCTTCACTTTGTGCCTGCAATTACACAGAAAACAGCATTTCAAGTCTCACTTTCTCAGCCTAATGTAAAACTGCATCACAGCGCCACGGCTTAAACTAAGTGTTTACAAACAAGTTTCATACTCAGAACTTTGGCAAATGGGATACACTACATGGGCAAAGCGGTTTCAAGTCACTTTGTGTGGACAATTTCACAGGAAACACAATGTTTCAAA
Organism: Embiotoca jacksoni; assembly: GCF_022577435.1. Taxonomy (NCBI): domain Eukaryota; kingdom Metazoa; phylum Chordata; class Actinopteri; family Embiotocidae; genus Embiotoca; species Embiotoca jacksoni. The sequence goes on from NW_027185230.1 coordinate 72,758, forward strand.
AACAGCCTTATCTCAGCGAGAGAAGCTCAAAAACAGCATAAAACTGCATTACAGTGCCACGGCTTAAACTAAGTGTTTACGAACAAATTTCTTCATCAGCAAATGGGATACACTACATGGCCAATGTGGCTTCACTTTGTGTCTGCAATTACACAGAAAACAGCATTTCAATTCTCACTTTCTCAGCCTAATATAAAACTGCATCACAGCGCCACGGCTTAAACTAAGTGTTTACAAACAAGTTTCATACTCAGAACTTTGGCAAATGGGATACACTACATGGGCAATGTGGCTTCACTTTGTGTCTGCAATTAGAATGAAAACAGCATTTCAATTCTCACTTTCTCAGCCTAATATAAAATTGCATCACAGCGCCACGGCTTAAACTAAGTGTTTACAAACAAATTTCATACTCAGAACTTTGGCAAATGGGATACACTACATGGGCAAAGCGGTTTCAAGTCACTTTGTGTGGACAATTTCACAGGAAACACAATGTTTCAAAAACAGCCCTATCTCAGCGAGAGAAGCTCAAAAACAGCATAAAACTGCATTACAGTGCCACGGCTTAAACTAAGTGTTTCTGAACAAATTTCTTCATCAGCAAATGGGATACACTACATGGCCAATGTGGCTTCACTTTGTGTCTGCAATTAGACAGAAAACAGCATTTCAAGTCTCACTTTCTCAGACTAATGCAAAACTGCATCACAGCGCCACGGCTTAAACTAAGTGTTTACAAACAAATTTCATACTCAGAACTTTGGCAAATGGGATACACTACATGGGCAAAGCGGTTTCAAGTCACTTTGTGTGGACAATTTCACAGGAAACACAATGTTTCAAAAACAGCCTTATCTCAGCGAGAGAAGCTCAAAAACAGCATAAAACTGCATTACAGTGCCACGGCTTAAACTAAGTGTTTACGAACAAATTTCTTCATCAGTACTATGGCAAATGGGATAAACAACATGGGCAAAGCGGTTTCAAGTCACTTTGTGTGGACAATTTCACAGGAAACACAATGTTTCAAAAACAGCCTTATCTCAGCGAGAGAAGCTCAAAAACAGCATAAAACTGCATTACAGTGCCACGGCTTAAACTAAGTGTTTACGAACAAATTTCTTCATCAGTACTATGGCAAATGGGATAAACTACATGGACAAAGTGGCTTCAAGTCACTTTGTGTCGACAATTTCACAGAAAACACAATGTTTCAAAAACAGCCGAAAGAAGCTCAAATACAGCATAAAACTGCATTACAGTGCCATGTCTTGCCAAAGGTGCTTCACCAAAATATTGAGCAATGGCTGTGAATACTTAGGTACGTGTTACATTTTCTTTCTTTCTTTTTAAGAGATTCGCAAAAATTTTAAACAATTTGTTTTCACTTCGTCACTGTGTGGTATTGCATGAAGAATTTTGATGAAAAAAATGAATTTAATCCATTTTGGAATAAGACCGTAACATAATAAAATGTGGGAAAAGTGGACCGCTGTGAATACTTTCCGGATGCACTGTATCTTGGCAGCTAAAGTGAGCAGCGCAAGGAGCAGCCACAATGCTAAACTGATTGGAATACTATTGTACAAAGTACAAAAGACAATTCTTAAATTCTTGATTTCCAAAGATACCCTTTCTCTGGATGACTGATATAAGGGGATTCTGGAAATCCTTCCTCTGGAAAAGTTGACTTCCATCCAATGTCAAGGGATTTCTGAAGATATGGAAACCGGTCTTAGACATGGTGGACCCATATGGAATGGACTTTGCTCTACTAGATTAAAAACACTGGAACCGATGCTGACTCGATCTGATGATCTGAGTGAGATGTAATTATGTCAGACTGTTGTTTGTCGTTGTTGTTATTTTTGTTTCTTGTCTTTTGCTTTTTCATTCTATATTGTATTCTTAAAGTTTCTACGTTTTGTCTTGGGTTGTAAAATCTAAAATAAATGATAATAATACAACAATTAAAAGTGTTCCAACAAGAGGGTTTTGAGGAAAAACAATTACATTTTCTGCTTCCATGCTGTGACAGAACCAGATGGAGGGTGTGGTTACCACAGTGAGTGGGTTTATTTCCATGCAGTGAAAAGCCAATAGAGTCTAATAATAAGCTGAAAGTAGAACTGAGGCTGTCATTGTCCACATTAACATGAATGTTAAAGTCACCCACTGTCATCACTTTGTCTGAACTCAGCACTAAATCAGATAAAAAGTCAGAGAATTCAGTTAGAAACTCTGAATAAGAACCATATGGGTGATAAACAATAACAAATAGAATAGTTTTTTGTGTTTTCCAGTTTGGGTGTGAGAGACTAAGACTTTTATTACGTTTTAATTGATACATCTTTTGTTGAGTTTTTTAAATATAGGTGGTCTGGGAACAGACACAACCTCGATGGGATGTTGAAAGTTTTGGGTGAGTGACAGCTCTAAAGAACCTGCAGAGGAGCATGTAAGACTGCAACTCTGCGTCCTGGCCTCAACCTTGGGATGTCATGTTTTAGGGGCGTTAAGAAACATGGCCATGTTCACTGCTGGTGAACTGTGGGCTTTTGCTTCAGACGGTGCTCCCTTCGTACTGCCACCCAGCCGCCCTGCGGTGCCGGCTATTCAGGTGCTGCGAGGGAGTAGCACTGGGCAGTAGGGTTTCATGTCGATAAATTTGAATGAATGGAACCAACCACTTACAAAACAGCTTTATATGTTACAGAGAATTATTTTCAGAATATCAGGATTTTCCCACATTTCCGCAAAATAGCCAATTGATCCATTATTATTGCAAAGAGTGAACAAATGTCAGTGCCCGGAGGCTCATACTGAACTTTCCGAAATCAATTAACACTTTTCATTTATGTTGAGTTTAGAGTCTTTCAAGTTGCTTTCTTGACGCTTGGTTTCTTTACGCATTTTTTTTTTTTTAAACAGAAATGCCCTTGAAAACACAACTTTACTGTGATGAAGAGTCTGTAACAGGTTTGGTTCATGAGACTCACCAATGATCTGAGTTTTTACAAAACGTTCCCAGCAGCTGAGATTAGTTTGTTGAATGTAGCTGTTGGTGAATCTTTCACTGAGTTGGTTAAATATCTGCCGCTTCATACAGCAGCAGGGTCTATATGAGCGTCTCCGTAGTGTTGTGCACATTTACGCACACGATTCAACAGCGGTAACTTCATTATGTCGGCCATGGAAAGCGGATCTATCAGGAAAGTAACAGTAGGCTAAATGACAATGTGTGGCTTACTCTTTCCCCTTTGTCTTACAGTGTTGGACTTGGACTCCTGTTCGTACAAAGCCAATATGTGTCAGCCACCAGTCCTGCGTATGAGGCAATAGGAGAAGATGTCAGGCTTCAAGATATTTATTTAACAGCAACAGAATAATCAGTATACAGAGCTCTGGGTCCAGACTATGTTTCCCTGACCACAACAGAGTATGTGTCAGTTCACGAAGTCTGATCTCCTGACTTTCCCTGACCCAGTCTTCTTATAGTACAGACACCAAAAAAATCATGTGTATTGATGTATCCGTTGTTGATTGGTCGAGGTGGTGGTTGTCTTCCTTCACACCCTGGAGTCCTCGCAACAGCCGTCTGTTCCTGTTTATGCCTCAAAGAACAACAGTATGTGACCCCACAGGTTGCCGACCCCCCTCCTGTGACCTTTTGGTTCGGCACAGTACTTTTACTCTCATTCACAAACACAGCCTTTCGTCTACCCCTTAGGATTAATAGTTGATAATACGACCTATATATAATTAATATGATATGGCATACATATATGTTGTATTATTGTAAACATAACCTGGCACAGAATCGCACAACAGTCAAAGTTTATTCGCTCCAGTTTAATTAGTGATTCGGTTGAGGCTTAGTATTGATTCCACCTATGCTTTTGTTTTAGGCTAATTTTAGTAAAAGCCTGATCTGTTTAGGCCTCCTTTCCTGTCTAGTCTTTTATTAAGGAGAGCTTTCTGTTTCAGTCTCACAGCAGGATAAGTAGCCTATATTACTGTGCATAGATGTGTTCCCATAACTAACGTGACCTCTCTGATCAATAACGTTGACGTACTAGAATTGTCATTGTTCAGGAAATCATAAATAAACAAACGTTATCAACTACACACACTCAGCAAATATAAACTGTTTGACGTTACAACTTTATTTGTATGGCTGAAGACGTCCTCAGTTATACAGCGTACAAGACAATGAAAACGCGCGGAACAAAGTATTTTAACATGCGGTTTTTGTAGTTCATCCTCAGACATTGTAGTTTTTTCAGACAGATCTACGCCATTAACACCCGCCGTCGCATGATTACGTAGCCTAGTGTATCAGGTCGCATTCACCGCAGTCCTTTCGGATTCTCCTCCTCCTCATCTTTCCTTGACCTTAATGGCGTTTTTCACATATGTCAAGGAATAGCGCTTATTAAAGGATTTATAAGTGGGGTTTTTTTGTTTTTTTTCCCACTATTTGACCGCGCCCCTAGTTTGTCCGGGTGCTACCGGTAATGGGAGGAGTCACGGTCGAGCAGACGTGGCAAAACACAACGTCATCACAGTGGATCGGTGGCTCATTATTCATGTGTACTGAGCTTGTCTAGCTAACGGGTGAGTAGTCAAGCTACTTGTTAGGTATTAAAAGAGGGACATATACCCTTTATAGATAAATGTCATATCTTCAATATTATATTTTTTCTTTAGCTTTGCCGAAATTGGTTTGTAAGTCACACATTTACGCTACTGCTCAACCGTAACACACAACGTTTCTGTGTTAACGATGAGCTTGAAACACTGAACTCCCAAACATTTTTTTGGAAGGGTCGCAAATAAACGTCGTACACATAGAAGCGTTAGAATGTCCTAACATGAGACAGCTGTCCGTCTGTTTTTAAACGGTTGCATTAACGTGATACATCTTGAAACACTGCTGTGATGTTTTGTTCTTAATGAGACTGAACAAGCCGTGCTTAAATCTGCGAGTCTACTTCAACGATTGAAAAAGCTAATTGCATTTTAACTAGGGAGCAATAACTGACATGGCACATGTCTGTTATTTTGTGTTCTATTCCTTATGGTACTCAACACAATAGTTCCTCCATACAGGAATGCTGGTGCATATTCTCAGGGCTGAAGTACTGGGATGTCTCGCTGGAACAAGAATGGGCTGTTTGCCTGCCACTGCCACCTCCTAACACCCCACAGTTTAACAATGTCTCCGAATTAGGTAAAATATAGGAACTCGGAGGGCCTCCTTTTTTATTTCATGATGTGCAATCGTGGACCCCATATTAAATAAAAAAAAAATACACTTTTTAACTGCACTGCTGTGGATGGTTGGATTTGATTTAGCTGGAGTTGATGAAATCATCACAAACTACATTATTGGGGCCACTTTCTGCTTTACCTCCATGTTGCTAATTCAACCTTGGATATCCTACACAGCATTTTTAGGCAAAGGAAGTAAGCACTATCAATGTGTGTCACGGATGCACTGCTCTGATGTTTTTTCTCAAAGTTGTACTTTAACTCAGCTGAATTCATGTAAGTGATAGTAGAAAAACATTGACAAAAAAGACATTATATTACATATATATTATAGGGACAATCCTTGTAAACAGAGTATTTATTGTTGGGGTGTGGCATTACCTGCCAGCAGTGCCAGCAGCAATGTTACCCCCCAGCAATAAAAGATGCAATGTTCTGCTAAGGTTTTCAGTGGGAAAGGTTTTGTTGTTGTTGTCTCTAATAATGTTGGGATAAAGTGTAAATAAAAACAGAATGACATGATTTGCAAATCATGTAAACCCAGTTTTAATTTAAAATGGACCAAAGACAACATATCAAATGTTAAAACGGAGACGTCTTTTTCAGGGAAGGGCTTTCTTATTTCAGCAAAACAATGCCAAACTGCATTCTAGACGTATTACAAAGCAGGCTCCGTAGTAGAAGAGTCTGAGTGCTAAACTGGGCAGCCTGCAGTCCCTGCCTGTCTCCCATAGAAAAAATGTGGTGCGCCATAAAATTAAAAAATAAGACAAAGGACCCTAAACTGTTGAGCAGCTGGAAACAGTGTTGTATTTAATGTCGGTCAGTCTTAAAATGCAGTCTATAGTCCAGCACCTCATGTCCTTTACGAGCTCAATTGCATAGCTGCATTCTCAGTGTGTACATGCAACTGATTAGTTAAAAAACAAATTGAACTCCTCCTCATTCATCATAATATCTTATTGCAGCTTCATTATTGGCCAAAGTTCAGGTATATAGCTGCGAAGATGATGGAAGAAAGTGTGATTGAGACTACACCTCCTGCGAGCCCTACAACTCCTCTGAGCCCTACACCTCCGGTTGCGACTACCACAGTCAGCAGCCCTCCAGTCACCGTCGGTAAGAAATGACCTATGAAGTGTTGTTGTGTGAGCAGTACAGAGGGATGTACCAAGAAGTGAAATTAGTGGGTTAGTGAGGTACATTGAGACTAAAGCCACGGTTGTCAGTGTCACAAAGGTGTCGCTCTTTTAACCTGGGTAGATCACCATGGTAATTTATGCTGCAAACTTAACCTGGTCAGGAGCAGGTAATGTTTGACATCTCACAACGTACCAAAGCACTGCTTACTGACCAGTCAATTCTCTCTGAAAAATGTCATCACCAATTGGAGAAGATCCCGTGGAGCCCAGTGCGCAAAGTGAGACGGAGCAGAGTGTTCAGAGACCGAAAAACCTCAGGTTTCCCCAGAGATTTTTACATGAGACATAGATTCTATTTAATTGTTTTTTTATACTGATATCATCCTATAACAGAGACAGATTGAAGCGCAAAAGCATTGTACTTGTTCTACTCAAAAGATATGACAGTAAACATACCTCCTGCTTTGAATTATTTGACATAGTAAAATACAGTGGGGCAAAAAAGTATTTAGTCAGCCACCAATTGTGCAAGTTCTCCCACTTAAAAAGATGAGAGACGCCTGTAATTTTCATCATAGGTACAGTTCAACTATGAGAGACAAAATGAGAAAAAAAATTCCTGAAAATCACATTGTCTGATTTTTAAAGAATATATTTGCAAATTATGGTGGACAATAAGTATTTGGTCAATAACAAAAGTTCATCTCAATACTTTGTTATATACCCTTTGTTGGCAATGACAGAGGTCAAACGTTTTCTGTAAGTCTTCACAAGTTTTTCACACACTGTTGCTGGTATTTTGGCCCATTCCTCCATGCAGATCTCCTCTAGAGCAGTGATGTTTTGGGGCTGTCGCTGGGCAACATGGACTTTCAACTCCCTCCACAGATTTTCTATGGGGTTGAGATCTGGAGACTGGCTAGGCCACTCCAGGACCTTGAAATGCTTCTTACGAAGCCACTCCTTCGTTGCCCGGGCGGTGTGTTTGGGATCATTGTCATGCTGAAAGACCCAGCCACGTTTCATCTTCAATGCCCTTGCTGATGGAAGGAGGTTTTCACTCAAAATCTCACGATACATGGCCCCATTCATTCTTTCCTTTACACGGATCAGTCGTCCTGGTCCCCTTGCAGAAAAACAGCCCCAAAGCATGATGTTTCCACCCCCATGCTTCACAGTAGGTATGGTGTTCTTTGGATGCAACTCGGCATTCTTTCTCCTCCAAACACGACGAGTTGAGTTTTTACCAAAAAGTTCTATTTTGGTTTCATCTGACCATATGACATTCTCCCAATCCTCTTCTGGATCATCCAAATGCTCTCTAGCAAACTTCAGACGGGCCTGGACATGTACTGGCTTAAGCAGGGGGACACGTCTGGCACTGCAGGATTTGAGTCCCTGGCGGCGTAGTGTGTTACTGATGGTAGCCTTTGTTACTTTGGTCCCAGCTCTCTGCAGGTCATTCACCAGATCCCCCTGTGTGGTTCTGGGATTTTTGTTCACCGTTCTTGTGATCATTTTGGCCCCACGGGGTGAGATCTTGCGTGGAGCCCCAGATCGAGGGAGATTATCAGTGGTCTTGTATGTCTTCCATTTTCTAATAATTGCTCCCACAGTTGATTTCTTCACACCAAGCTGCTTACCTATTGCAGATTCAGTCTTCCCAGCCTGGTGCAGGTCTACAATTTTGTTTCTGGTGTCCTTTGACAGCTCTTTGGTCTTGGCCATAGTGGAGTTTGGAGTGTGACTGTTTGAGGTTGTGGACAGGTGTCTTTTATACTGATAACAAGTTCAAACAGGCGCCATTAATACAGGTAACGAGTGGAGGACAGAGGAGCCTCTTAAAGAAGAAGTTACAGGTCTGTGAGAGCCAGAAATCTTGCTTGTTTGTAGGTGACCAAATACTTATTTTACCGAGGAATTTACCAATTAATTCATTAAAAATCCTACAATGTGATTTCCTGGATTCTTTCCCCCCATTCTGTCTCTCATAGTTGAAGTGTACCTGTGATGAAAATTACAGGCGTCTCTCATCTTTTTAAGTGGGAGAACTTGCACAATTGGTGGCTGACTAAATACTTTTTTGCCCCACTGTATGTCTTTCTCATTTGCTTCCCAGTCTGTTTGACACTGCCAGTGCTGCACGTGAAAGGATAAGAATAAAATGTTCATACAGTTCATGAGGATACATCTAGACATTATTGTCATGAAATACCCACATGTAATTATAATATGATCTTCCTGTGCACTTAAGGTGATATTGCATGTCTACACATGACATATGGACCATTCACATGGTCTGCAATTTTTTTTTTTGTCAGCACAGCCTTACATCATTCAGTAGCTGCCGCTTTGATGCTTACAGTCTGCAAGAGGCTGCAAACAACTCCTCTTTTTTGTGAAAGCATTCAAAACTAAAGCAGAAAGCCTGGGTTGAAAATTGATAACAACTGTTGTAGCACCGATTATCTCATTTTGCAAGTTTCCAGTTTGTTGAGCCAGCTCCGACAAAAAAAAAAAAACGGTATGTTGAACTTGCTTCGTAGCACACCCCTCAGGTTTGGCAAGGTCCACTTTTTTAAGTAGTGTGGTGGAGTTTTGGTACAAAACGTTGCAGTCACAACCAAGATGTGTTTTTGTGAGTTGTGACAATCACATGAACATTTTTTAATGGGCTCAATACCATACAGAGACCAGAGGTCTTCACAAGTGAGAGCAACTTTACATATTCAGTGAGGATATTCATGCACATTTATGCACAGTAACAACTGTGGTACGCTTTGTCTAAGTTCTTATCTCAGCTGCCTTACAATGTCTTCAGTTGACTTTGTTACCATACAGAGCCATAACTGTTAACCCTCACTGTGTTATACAGCAGTAGACAAACAAGTTATGTTAAAATGCAATTTATTACACAACTGTGTTCCCCAAAAAGTTGGGATGCTTTGTAAAATGTCAAAAAAACAAAACCACCAGCAGGTGAAGCATTAAGTGTTATACCACACCCCAACAAGAAATACTCAGTTTACAAGGATTATAGAATCCTATAATCCTTGTAAACTGAGTATTTCTAATAATAATAGGAAAACACTCATCTTAACCCACAAATTACAGTCTAAAAAATGAGCAAATGCATAAATCAATACCTGTCTCATTAAATAACATTTGAATAGTAATCCTTATGTAGGGCTAGAGTATTACAGGGCTTTGTGTTATACTTACTTACTACTTACACCTGTTAGTGATTTTAATGTTGTGTGATCAGCGTAGCTCCCTTAATCCTAACAATTCTTTGTTTGCCAGTCTTGCTTTTGTTGCCATGGTTACGCCTGTGGTTTGTTTTGAGCGTCACAGTGTAATGCAATGTGAATTGGCTACGGCTAGCCTAGAGGACTTAAATTCAATGACAAAAAGTGAACAGAATTTGAAGCGCTTTCTGTTCACAATGCTAAGTGAACCGCAATGTGGTCAGAGAAAAAAAAACCAAACTGAGTCATTGAAAAATAGTATGACATCTTATGCACTGATTGAGAGTAAACATGGATAGCTACACAGTGCACTTAATAAAATGCACAGTATGAGGTATTTCTCTGATGTGACCCAAGTTCTTTTTGTTTTAGGTCTGACCAGCACTCTGCCACCTCCAGGCACCAGCTCCAACTTCATGGAGCCGCCTGCAGTCTCCACCTCTCTGACGCCTGTTCCCTCCCTATCTGCCTTCAGCGGCCCTCTCTTATCACCCCCTTCCCTCTCCTCCCAATTTCCCATTCCCTCCACACAAGCTTCTCCTTTCACCAGCAGCTCTCCCTTCCCTCCTTCTGTGTCCCCCTCTTTGCCCCCTTTGGCCTCTTCTTTCAGACCACCTCCTCCTCTTGCTCCTGGCATGTCAGCCCCTCCTGTAGGCCCGCCCATATCCACCTTCTCTGTGAGTGCAGGATATGACATCACACGGGGGCACGCTGGCAGAACACCACAGACACCACTGATGCCAACATTCTCCAGTCCTGCTGCCACAACAGGTCAGATTTCTTCATCTTTAACACAGTAACGTAACGTGGCAAAAAATGTAAACTGTGGTTCCTGTTGTTACAGGAGTGTTTCATAAAGCAGCACTGTGAACAGATATCAAGGTCAAGTGACAGCACGTCACATATTTAACTTGCATATGAGCTCCAAAATGCAATCTAAATGTACTTCTTATATACGGTATTAATTCCAATATGTGGAATCTGTTGTGTCACTTGTACAAATTAAGTAGGAAAATACAATTGAACTGTTGTTCCGGGAAGATGAACACTTTCATGAAATAACAATTTAACTGGTCTGGGGCATTTGATCATATGGCTTGATTTTCATCAGAAAATGGAGCTTGTTCAGTTTAAAATTATTATTATTTTTTTTTTAAAGTTCATTCTTTTCAGTTCAAGAACCAGGGATTGAGCCACCAACTTTACTATTACCATCTGAGCCACAGCTCTGTCATGATATGATTGAAAGTTTTAGAAAGGATGCTAAATGGACCTTGAGGTTAGTTTAAGTTTAAAGAATAGTTCTCTGGCTCGGATCCTATTTGTTACTTCAAAGTTGTTTGTCACTTTGCAACGTATAACTCATGTTCATTCATTTCAGTAAGTCCAAAAAAACAAAAACTGGTATGGGTGTGTTGATATGGATGCCTGAGTGGGGTTTATATATATATATATATATATATATATGTCAGCGCGTGTGTACGTTGACATTTGTACAGTTAGAGAAATGGAAATTTACTTTCTCTTTACCTCTCTCTATTTCGCTCACACATTTATACCCACATTTTCACCCACCCACCCACTCACCTACACATGCACAAGTCTTCAAACTCAATAGAATGCAAAATATCACACCTGATAGGTGCAGTATATTTCTGTACTGTATTTATGTGACTATATGAGTAGGCTATTGAGGTTTGAAGGGGTGTGTGTGTGTGTGTGTGTGTGTGTGTGTGTGTGTGTGTGTGTGTGTGTGTGTGTGTGTGTGTGTCACAGTAGACTATTGCGCTTTAAAGCCTGAAGCGCATAGCCTCGGTCATCAGTCTTCTTTGTCTTTTCAGGGCCGATATCGATTATTGGTAAACAAAGAGACTGATAAACCGATATTTGGAACCGATATGCATTTGCAGTAACAATGAAAATCTGTGTGTCAAAAATTTCCAATAACAAATCCTAACACAAAAGTTAATTCAAATGCCTTTAAGAATATACACTGCTCAAAAAAATAAAGGGAACACTTAAACAACACAATGTAACTCCAAGTCAATCACACTTCTGGGAAATCAACCTGTCCAGTTAGGAAGCAACACTGGCTGTTGTGCAAATGGAACAGACAACAGGTGGAAATGAGAGGCAATTAGCAAGACAACCCCTATAAAGGAATGGTTCTGCAGGTGGTGACCACAGACCATTTCTCTGTCCTCATCCTTTCTGGCTGATTTTTGGTCACTTTTGCATTTTGCCAGTGCCCTCACCACTAGAGGTAGCATGAGGTGGTGTCTACAACCCACAGAAGTTGCTCAGGTAGTGCAGCTCACAATGCACGTCAATGCATGCTGTGGCAAGAAGGTTTGCTGTGTCTGTCAGCACAGTGTCAAGAGCATGGAGGAGATACCAGGAGACAGGCCAGTACACCAGGAGACGTGGAGGGGCCATAGGAGGACAACAACCCAGCAGCAGGACTGCTATCTGCTCCTTTGTGCAAGGAGGAACAGGAGGAGCACTGCCAGAGCCCTACAAAATGACCTCCAGCAGGCCACTAATGTGCATGTTTCTGCTCAAACTGTCAGAAACAGATTCCATGAGGGTGGTACGAGGGCCCGACGTCCACAAGTGGGGCCTGTGCTTACAGCCCAACACCGTGCAGGGCGATTGGCATTTGCCAGAGAACACCAAGATTGGCAGTTTCGCCATTGGCGCCCTGTGCTCTTCACGGATGAGAGCAGGTTCACACTGAGCACGTGACAGACGTGACAGAGTCTGGAGATGCCGTGGAGAACATTCTGCTGCCTGCAACATCCTCCAGCATGACCGGTTTGGCGGTGGGTCAGCAATGGTCTGGGGAGGCATTTCTTTGGAGGGCCGCACAGCCCTCCATGTGCTAGCCAGAGGTACCCTGACTGCCATTAGGTACCGGGATGAGATCCTCAGACCCATTGTAAGACCATATGCTGGTGCAGTGGGCCCTGGGTTCCTTCTGATGCATGACAATGCTAGGCCTCATGTGGCTGGAGTGTGTCAGCAGTTCCTGCATGATGAAGGCATTGATGCTATGGACTGGCCTGCCCGTTCCCCAGACCTGAATCCAATCCAGCACATCTGGGACATCATGTCTCGTTCCATCCACCAATGCCACGTCGCACCACAGTGGTGTCGGTGGGGGAGCTCATTCCACCATTTAGGAGCCAGGACAGCAAACAGTCGTGATTTTGTAGAGTGTTTAGCTCGCAGAGAGGGAGCAACAAGCCGATTGGTTGAAGCAGAGCGGAGGGAGCGGGCTGGGATGTAGGGTTTGACCATGTCCTGGATGTAGACTGGACCCGATCTGTTCGCAGCGCGGTACGCAAGTACCAATGTTTTTAAACGGATGCGGGCGGCTACTGGTAACCAGTGAAGGGAGCGGAGGAGCGGAGTAGTGTGAGTGAATTTCGGGAGGTTAAAGACCAGTCGAGCTGCAGCATTCTGGATGAGCTGCAGAGGTCGGATGGCACTAACAGGTAGACCTGCCAGGAGGGAGTTACAGTAGTCCAGACGTGAGATGACCAGAGCCTGGACCAGAACCTGGACCAGACCCTGCGCTGCCTTCTGAGTGAGAAGAGGACGTATTCTCCTAATGTTGTGCAGCATGTATCTACAGGAATGCGTCGTTGCAGCGATGTTGGCAGAAAGAGAGAGTTGACTGTCGAGTGTCACGCCGAGGTTCCTAGCAGTCAGGGTCAGGGATAACACAGAGTTGTCCAAGGTAGTAGTTAGGTCGAGGGTGAGAGAATCTTTCCCCGGAAGGAAGGGCAGTTTGGTCTTGTCGAGGTTGAGTTTCAGGTGGTGTGAGGACATCCACTGAGAGATGTCAGTCAGACAGGCAGAGATTCATGCTGCTACCTGTGTTTCAGATCGGGGAAAAGAGAGGATCAATTGGGTGTCATCAGCTGTGGTAGGAAAAGCCATGCGAGCGAATGACAGAGCCGAGAGAGTTGTTGTACAGAGAGAAGAGGAGGGGACCCAGGACGGAGCCTCGAGGGACACCAGTAGTGAGAGGACAAGGTTCAGACACGGATCCTCTCCAAGTTACCCGGTAGGTGCAGTCGTTGAGGTAGGATGAGAACAGGGAGAGAGCAGAGCCTGAGACACCGAGGTCCTGAAGAGAGGAAATAAGGATCTGGTGGTTCACTGTGTCAAATGCAGCAGAAAGGTCAAGAAGGATCAAGACAGAGGAGAGACATGCTGCTCCAGCAGTGTGAAGCCGCTCAGAGACAGGAAGGAGGGCCGTCTCTGTTGAGTGGTCTGTTGAAACCAGACTGGTGGTCAAGAAGGTTATTATGGTGGAGATCGGAGGAGAGTTGGTTAAGGATAGCTCGTTCGAGAGTTTTGGAAAGAAAGGGAAGAAGAGAGACGGGTCTGTAGTTGTTTACATCAGCCGGGTTGAGGGTGGGTTTCTTCAGGAGAGGGTTCACTCTTGCCTCCTTTAGAGAATTCGGAAAGCAGCCAGTTGACAGAGAAGTGTTGATGAGATGGGTGAGAAAAGGAAGAAGGTCTGGAGCAATAGACTGGAGAATGTGAGATGGGATGGGGTCAAGGGAGCAGGTGGTTGGGCGGGCAGAGGTTACCAAGGTGAGAACTTGATTGGGAGACGGGGGTGAAAGAGGAAAGCAAAGGGGATGAAGATGAACATGTAGTTACAGAAGCTGGGTTTGAAAATGAGGAGCGTATGTCATCTATCTTTTTATTTTTTTTATTTTTTTTTAGTAAAGTAGTTGACAAAGTAGCTTGGTAAAAGGGTGGAGGGGGGAGGGGAAGTCAAGGAGGTTGGAGAAGATGGAGAATAGCTTTTTGGGGTTGGAAGATGAGGATTCTGGTTAGGTAGAAGGAGCTTTTGGCTGCAGAGATAGAGGCAGAGAAAGAGGAGAGGAGAGATTGATAGGTGAGCAGGTCGTCAGGGTGGTTAGATTTTCTCTCATTTCCTTTCTGCTGCTCTCATAGTGTCTCTCTCGGCACGCATCGAGTCAGACAACCACGGGGCTGGGGAGGACTTGCAGGCCTGTCGTAATGTAAGAGGACAGAGAGAATCAAGAGAGGAAGACAGAGTAGAAAGGAGAGTGTCTGTGGCAGAGTTAGGATGCATGAGTGAGTAAGAGTCAGTTGAAGGGAGGGCAGATAAAACAGAGGAGGCCAGAGAGGAGGGAAAGAGGGAGCGAATGTTGCGGCGGGCAGGTACAGAGTCTGTTAATGTGGGAGGGTTGTCGGTTTGAGAGAGTGGGAGAGAGTAAGAGATAAAGAAGTGGTCAGAGACGTGAAGTGGAGTTAGTTACATTTTGACTTGTCTTGAGGAATTTCCACAGAAGTTGGATCAGCCTGTGATCTGATTTTTCCACTTTTATTTTGAGTATGATTCTGAATCCAGACCTCCATGGGATAATGATTTTTATTTTCATTGATCATTCTTATGTTATTTTGTTCTCAACACATTCCACTATGTAATGAATAAAGATTTTCAACTGGAATATTTAATTCATTGAGATCTAGGATGTGTTGTTTAAGTGTTCCCTTTATTTTTTTGAGCAGTGTATTTCATGAAAAAAACAACATTTCAAAATTATCTTAAAACTAAAATTACAGGGAGCACAAGCATTTTTTATAAAACAGATTAAAAAAAATAATACAAAGACAGGTTTTCTCCCCGTTTCAAAATATACCACTGCTAAACATTTAAACTAAAGATTATATCAAATAAATACGCTATATTCAATATAAATAGATAAATCTCTGGGATGCTCCTTCAGTGTTTTTTCAAACTCACTAACAACAGACTGATGTGCTGCTGGAAGCACATTGTGTCATTTCTGGTTTCTGGCATGTCTGTGTAATAGTCTTGCTGCTCTCTTAACTCAGTTAATTAACTTAATTTTACACAAATTCTCCTTTCCTCAGTTCTCTAAATCCTGAAGAGCAAGGCCATTCAGTGTTAACAGCAAGAGGGCAAGATAGAAAACTGCTGGGGTCACTGGGGCCACCTATTTTGTCATTTAATAGTTACAAAACACTCTTACCCTTACAATATAATGTTATTAGATGTATTGATTGATCGAATTAACTAATCACCCACATCCCTTTTCTTTCATCTTAATTGTATCAACTTCAGACAACAAAATGTAAAATGAACATAGTAATACACTATTAGCATGGTGCGAACCCGACCCAATTTCAATGGGTGATTATATGGGTTTGGCCACATAGGGCCATCCCTACCTACCCGGTCCCAATGTCGCCAAGGCTACACACAAAGGTAGTCTATGAGTCAAGATGCCACACTCCTACTTGCTTCCATCCTCATCTATGGTCCAGATTTATTTAAAGTACTTCAGAGATGTATACCTTAGTTTTATTTATCTTATCACTTACATGTCAGGCATCTTCTTGTAAGTATTAGAACATTTCTAATGGGATGTAGCAGGGTTGTAGGCCACGTTTATTAAAGGCCTGCCTTTGGGCCACAAGAGCAACATCTATGGGAATGGCCTTGGCTGAAATAAATGACCTTTATCTAAATCAGCAATAGGACATGACAGTAGGAAATTACCTGCTGACACATCTTGCGATTTTCTCTCTTTCTTTAGTCCAAAGCAGCCCAATTTCGGCCCCGCTGGTCAAGTTTGGCCCACACCTCCTTTGTTTTGGCCCACCACGGCATTTGAAAAGCCTGTGCTTATTCTTTCCCCTTCTTAAGTGCTGTAAAATCCTAACTGTAAAGACTACGAGCTGTAAATTATGTGCCGCTAAAAAGCATACAATATAAATTTAGTGGCAATGTATAGCAGAGGGCTGTTAAGCTTTCCTATTAAATTACATTGTCTACATCTTATCTACGAACACTTATGGTATTCTCATCCTTTTTAGCTAATGCTCATGGTGCTGCGTGTCACTGTCGCTGGGCTGCCAGTTAAGATGAGAGATCAAAGGAGTTGCAGTTGCTGACAGGAAACATTTTTGAATTTGACATCTGATCTTTGATCGGCAAAATCGACTCACTTCATCTTTTAGTCCAAGTGAATGTTTCTGCCAAATGGGAAAAAAGTGTGAATTGCGTTCACAGTGGGAAACGGATGTGAACTCAGTGACCTTGTCCTTTGACCATCGAAACCTCTTCAGCCCATCCTTGTGGCTTGATGCCGCTTTTCATGCTAATGTACCAATTTATTGCACTGATTAGTCAAGTCAACTTTTAGCATGTTGTTAATTAGAGAAACTTACTGTTTGCTTACATCACATACTTTAAGTACTAACACTATTTTGAGTGCATATGGGCATTAACACTGTCAAATATGGAAACACATACACTATAGTTATGTGCATGGGGAACTCCAATCAGTCCACAAATTGAGTATTCAATGCTGGATACTTTTCGCACCAAACGGTGGCTATGTAGCAGCCAGAGAGGAACCACCGTATTTTCAAACAGTGGTGGCTGAGGAAGCTGCAGCTGTTGCGGAACTCCGCAATACAAATGCATGCTATACACGTCCATTGTAGTACAGCTGTTGGACTTTATGGGTCATAGTCCATAAACTATGAATTCTGCACTTCTAATAATGCAACCAATTGCATTTTTTGTTAGACCATGCTTATTTCAGTCTGAATGCACCTCCTCTAATGCCCCAAGTTGAAGTTGATACATTTAAAATTGTCATACGAGTTTTTCTTTAGAATTATTTCAAATATGCTTTATCCTTCCAGGTGTAGTTCCCAACCCCATGGTTCAGCAGCCAGCCATGACAGGAGGATTTGATGCTGGATCTCCAATCACTTTCCCAGAGGAGCAGGAGGATCCCAGAGTTTCTGGAGACACCAACACTGGTGGAGGCATCTGGGGCTTTTTCAAGGTAACACCACTTCAATCAAATGTGACATGAGTACTGTCACTTCAAAGCCCCTTTCAAACATGGAAGACAACAGACTTTTATGTTATGTTGCTTTTTCCTGATGTTACATGGCATTTAACATCAGAGAGAGAGAGACACACTTGAGATGAGTAATCAACAACAACCATTGAAAATAACAAAATATTCTTGTGGACTATTAAATTAAAGTGATAGAAGTAAGCATTATTGAGTTACCACCGTAGGAAGGGAATTACATCATCTGCATACAGGGCTGTAATGATGTTCTATATCTCTTATTTGTATTCCTGTTATGCTGAGGTGATTACAGATTGTCATGGTTAGTGGCTCGATAGCCAGTGTAAACAGCAGAGGTGATAAGGGGCAGCCCTGTCTTTTTTAAGTTTAAAGGGAGTCGATGTAAGTCCATTCGTCAAAATGTCAGCTTGTTTACATCGAATTTTAAGATCATTATTGAGAAGAGAGATCGGTCTATAGGATCCACATCGTGTTGATGTTTTTTCTGGGTTTTAATAATAGTGTAATTATTGCAGTGTTTCAGCGAGGGAGGAAGGGATCCTCTATCAAACGATTCTTGATACATTGTCAAAAAACTGTCAGTGTGGAGTGCTGCTTGGGTGTGTGAATTCTGATTCTGATTCTTGATACGTGTCGAGCAGAGGCGGTATTAGTTTGGTCCTAAAAATTGGCATCTCAGTATTCTGAACTGTACAAGCTATGGTGAAAGCCCAGAAAAAAATTATCAATTTCTTTTGGGTCAGAGGTTATCTCCCCCTTATCTATTTCAATTGAGTTGATTGCCCTCTCTCCTTGCATTTGTTTGATACGCCAGGCTTACCAGCTTTTTCAACTTGCTTACAATAAGACTGCCTTCATCTCATCAGGTTTTTTGTTGTCTTATCTGTAAACAAAACATTGTATCTCACTCTCAGCTTATTAAGATCTGTTGTTGCAGTTATTTTGGGAAATTTGAGTTTTGATTTCTTTTATTGATTTTTCAATTTGTTCCATTTCCAATCTGTGAGATTTGTGTTTAAAACTTGTAAAACTTATCATCTGACCTCTTAAAAATGCCACCTCACAGCTGCGGAAGTTTGATTGCTGTTATTTTCAAAATAGAAATCTATTTGTTTCCAACAAACCTAATAAATTCTGGATCCCTGAGCCAAGTTGTCTGAAAGTGCCATCTGGGAGCATTATATAAAATGCTGGGAAATTTTAGCAAAAAGTGAGACAGAGGGATGATCTGAGATTAAAATGCTATCATATTAGCAGTTTGGGATTTTAGATTCTTGGTCAGCTGAGACTAAATAATAGTCACTTCTGGAAAAAGTCTGATAGGTATTGAATAACAGGAAAATGTTAATTGGTTAGGGTGTTCCGTTTGCCATACATTGACCAAGTTAAAGTCTTTTATGCCTTGTAGTAACTCTTTTCTTGTCTGAGGGTGTGAGGTGTTTATCCCCGTGGACCTGTCCAGCTCTGCCTGGAGTACGCAATTGAAATCACCCCCAACGATGGCCAGTCAGGGCAGCTAATGATAAGAAAAGGCGTCTGTAGAAGTCAGGGTTTTCATTATTATCATATTATCCCATAGACATTAACAGAATTTAATTTGACTGTCAGAATTTCACAGTCGCGGCTCTGTGGGGCCCACACTATTTGTTTCAGCACTCCTTGTTTTTCTTGTCATTGAAGATGGTTCGAAACTAAACATTTAACGTTGCCGTGCTCTCTGGTTGACAAACTATGTTCTGTTTATACTATTCTAAACAATTTCAAACAAACCTTTTGCTTTTCCTGTGTACACCACTACAGATATACTAAATATATGCAGTAAATATATATGGGCCTGGCAGATTTATAGCACACTTACCCTCTAAGACACTGGCTGTTTTATAAGGCTTTTCTAATAGGGGAAAAATATGACACAATTAATTTGAAGTGTGAATTTAACATCATATTGGTCATTTCAAGGTTTATGTGGTGTCACATGTTGTGGATTCACTGTTAAATTGTGGTATATCTGTTGTAAAGCTTTATCATTTTTTAAAAATTGCTCACTCTGCTAACTACGACATACAGTATTTCAGCAATCAGATCTGCTTAGTTTTCAGACAGTCAGGTCATATGTGTTGTCTGTATGTATCCTCAGGGAGTAGCAGGTAACACTGTTGTAAAGACAGTCCTGGACAAAACCAAACACTCCGTGGAATCCATGATTACTACTCTGGATCCTGGCATGGCTCCATACATTAGTAAGTTAATCTGCCCTCTCCTGATCACATTTCTTGACTGACTGAGTGAAACATTTTAATAAATTTTCAAATAAATGGTCTGCACATGTATAGTGCCTTTTTACCTTATTGTCAACAATTTTACTAATCTTACGATTGCCATGCAATAAGGGTGGAACAGTTCAGGTAAAAAACAAAAATCCAACCCGTTTGAGTGCTGGTTACAGTTCAGGGCATGTCTATATCGTTCAGTTTGTTTAAAATAGGCTGTGAGGCCTGTGCAGAAATAAATCATTAAAATCATTAACTTATTAGGGGGGAAAAAAGCCTCGCACCAGTAACCCAGGGAGACATCCGCCAGCATTGTTTTGGTCTACCATTGGGAGAATTAGGCGTTTAATCTTACCTGTAATGATGACGGGAAAAAATAATGAGAACTCCTACCCATTGAATTGAAACAGCATCTCCATGCCGATTAATGTATGTAGCAAAATATATTTAGCCTTATGCAGTCCCGGAGGGTGCAGGATTTTAGCATGATTAAACTAGAACCATGCTAAAATATCTCCTCCTTCCAACATTTCAGCAGAACAGTAATTGCTGAACTTTATGAACACACATAATAAGAAATTGTCTAATTGTTGTCTTCTAATATAATGAAAGACGCTTAATTGATCATTTGTGTGCTGTTTTGTTGATGTCTATCATTTGGTCTTTAATGGGGCCATTTTTTATAAAAAATAATAAAGCTTGGTCTTGTGTTTTTAACTAGAATTTGGTTAGGGCAAATACTTGTAGATTTTGTTTCCCAAGCGCAGGAAAAGCATAAATGTTTAGAACAACTGAAAACCGTAACCATAAAACCGTGATACGAACTGAAACATTAATTTTGTTAACCGTTACAAACCCACTCTACAATTTGAGGGACAGTCACCCCTTAAGTTTAAGAAGTGTACTCAATAAATGTTTCTCTTGTTTTCCAGAGTCTGGTGGGGACATTGACATTGTGGTGACTTCAGATAAAGAGATGAATGTGGAGGCAGTTAGAGATGCCTTTCAGGAGGTTTTTGGGTTGGCCATGGTCAATGGAGAGGCTGGTCAGTCCAACATCGCCCCACAGCCTGTTGGCTACGCAGCTGGTGTTAAGGTCAGTTAACTGCTGCTCCAACCTGCTTTTTCAACTTTTTTACCAAAGGCATGCAGGTATACATTAGAAAATTGCTTTTATTTTTTTTTTCAGAAAATCAAAACATAATTTCCGTGAACTGTCAAGGGTGCCAACTTGCTTGGTGAGGGAAATGTATTGCTCCCACTTAAGGTCCTGGCTGATGATGGTGCCCAGGTAGCAGTAGGACTCAACAGTGTCAACTGGGAGTCACACAGGCTGATGGGCGGTGGGGGCTCTGTTTTCTCTGAAGTCCACAACAGTATTCACTGTCTTAAAGCCCCGTTAAGCCGTTAAGCCCCAAGTTGCTTTGGCTGCAACATTACATCAGATGGTCAATCTCTCCCCTGTAGGCGTAACTCGAGGACCAGACTCGCATACCCAGACCTATCTCCACAGCTCTGTGCCAGCAGGCTGTAGCATATGTCAAAGCTGGAGAATATAAAGGCATGGATGACCACGTCCAGCTCAAAGGTAGCTTCAGCGAATTGATCCAAGTTTGGAGAAGATTATATAGCCTGCTGAAATGTAGATCTTGTCAAGCTCTCCTACCCTCCATAAAGAGCCGCCCACAGTCACTTAAGTAAAACATGCCTCATCCAGCGACAGTCCAAAGGACTGGGTGTCTGTCAGGCAGTTGTGTCAATGTTGGTGAGAATTCTGAACAGCTTTCCTACAACAGCAAATCTTCACATCTGAGAGGCTGGAACCTCTTAACAAGAAGAGACATTTTCAACTTCAGTCATGACCTACCCGAGTGTGTGTGTCTACAGGGGGCTCAGGAGCGCATTGACAGCCTGCGGCGAGCTGGTGTGATCCATGAGAAGCAGCCAGTGGTCTCTTTGGAAAACTTTATTGCTGAACTTTTTCCTGACAAGTAAGAAGAAAAACTCGTACCAATGCTGTTCCCTTTTGCTATTTGCGCAAGATTAAGCTTTAATAAACCTACATGAGCTGGATTTAAGGCTCCCCTAAACAGCTGTCAACTACAAAATAAATTTGTTTATAGTTTTGGGAAACCCCAGTTTACATTCAGTGGCACAAAATACATGAAGTTTTATTTTTATGGACATATCAATTTGTAGCATGTTGAGGAAAGTGAAAATGTGTATGTGTGGCGCAATCTGTTTTTTGGGCTCTTAGCAATGTTTTTGTGCCCAATTTTGGTGCAGAAATGTTTCAGTCTGATTTTTAGCCTTTGTCCTAAGGAAGCCTGTTTTACCAATATGAGGACATTTTTCTGATAACTAGGGTTTCACACTGGATTCGATTCAATTTCGATTAGACAGAATTGATGATGCTTTAGTTGTGCATCAGATATATGCAAATATTTTGTAAAGAACATCACCCATGAGCTCAGTTTGATTGACATCAATCCACAGCCCCATGATGATAGCCCTCCCTGCTTTATTCAGAGCCATTGGATAAAAGACAGATTTCAGAAAAGCCAATCAAAATGCGGGACATCGTGTCAATTTGTGGGATGTGGAAAAAAAGAACAAAAAGGCTGTGCAGTCCTGCACACAGCGGGACATTTGGGAAGCCTAATGGCAGGAGACCTTAGGGTTCAAGGCCTTGCCCAAGGCCACTTCAGTAGACAGACAGACTTATCGTTACAGCAGCGGCATGTACAGGACAAAGCAATACATTACAGAATATAAAATAAAGGTAGTAAAAATATTAAGTATGAACAAATGTTAAAATGCACATTATATACAACTTAAATAAAAATAGAATAATATTAAATTTAACTAAACTCAAATAAACTAAACTAAACCAGTGTGTGGACAGGAGGTTCGGTGATTAGACTGCCAACCTTGTGATTGGTGGACAACTTACTCTACCATTGAAACACTGCCACTGCTTCAAAATATACATACATGTTTTTCCCTCAACTTTTTTTTTTTTTTTTTAACGCACAGATCTGCAACGCACTCAAAAATGGACTTGCATCCCAGTTTTTAGTCACGACCCACTGGTGTAATAGAATGAATCCTATTACTAGCCTTTTTCAGCATTTCTGTCGACACCAAAATCTAAAAACATAAAAGGATTTAATGTCCTTCCTTCTCATTTGATTTTGATCACAATGAGTTATCAACAAATAGAAGACATGAATTTTCTGAATCCTTTTATTGTCTGCAGGTGGTTTGACATTGGCTGTTTAATCCTGGAGGACCCTGGTCACAGCATCCATATTGAGGTCTTCACACAGGCAACCCCTCTGGCTCTGGATCACATTCAGCAGGTACAAATCAGCAAATGACCACCACACGATTCACTTGTACCACTTGCATTACAAATTATTATAATTTGAGGAAGAAATATATGCGTTCAAGAAGAAAGTTGTAATTTTAGAATAGAAAATCTGAATATTTCACAACCAACAGAGGTGTGTCGTATCCTTGGACCATGTCATAGATAAAAAGTAATTTTATCAGTAGTAATGATATCATGACGTCCACATTGACATCTGTATTTTATCACTGACTATAAAAACCTCTTTGGATATATAAACAAATTTGGTCAAAGGCAAATAAGTCCACAATTACTGACAAAAACTCTGTCTAATAAACAAATACACTGAAACAGACTTTTCTTTCGGTCTTCATCTGTCTCTTATCTATTCATTCCTATCATGTTCAGAGTCTTGGGGACTGAAGACTGGCATCTGTCTTGTTGCTGTTTGTTGACAACTTGAATTTTCCGCCACTGCCACTTGGTTTATTGTCATTAATGGTGATCAATATCAGCTTCAGTCTTAGGACAACTTTATTTAAAAGCTCTCGTGTACAAAGCTTTTACCAACTCATTCAACTTTTTTGTAACCTTACCCTATGCAGGCTCAGTCTCTGACTCCACCCGACTACAGCCTGCGCTGGTCCGGGCTGATTGTTACAGTGGGCGAGGTCCTGGAACGCAGTCTGCCCAACATCAACAGAACAGACTGGCATCAGGCCATGACGGGTATGACCCAACGCCAGATGATCCAGAGTGCTGCCAAAGCTCTGGCTGGAATTTACAAACAGCAGCTGCCACCCAGGACTGTGTGAGGCTGAATGGTTCCAGTTTTTCACACATACTGTTAGGGGGTAGTGGCATGTTGAAGGATAAACTCCACGTAATGCCCATCACCCTCCATCTGTCCTTGCAGGGAAAAGCCAAATGCACATTTCTTTACAGATATTTATGTTTGTGACCACACATGTTTATTGACATTGAAATGTGTTGTACTGGGGAGTACTGAAGGGTTTTCAGATATCAAAATCAATACTCTGTTGGCATCTCAGGCATTAAGGAAGACTTAACCATCATCTCTTCATTCTTCTTGTATATAATGCATATTGATAACACGAATTGTGGCAATATTTTTTTTTTTTTTTTTTTTTGGGGGGGGGGGGGAGGTCTCTTTCTAGATTTTATTGTTATCGTAGAGACTCTATATTTTAAACATTATAACAGATCCAAAATTTTTGAAAACCTGAAACTTGAGGTCTGTTGAAAAATAACATGGCTCTACTTGTGGCAATTAGACCTGGTAATGTGGACCTGGCCTTGGTTTGCCCACAGTCTAGGGAATGAGTGGACTTCTACTTTAACACAGTAGATTCTTTTTTGTAGTGCACTATTTTGAAAGAACCACTGCCTGTTTCACATTTTGAAGACCTTAAACAGCAGGTACATTTTTTTCCAAAGGATTTCATAAACTGTTGCTGCAGCTGTCAATCTTCTGTTCAATTTCCATGATTTTTTTGTAGATATTAATTCATTCTATGTTTTCCTTGATTTAAAAATGTATTACTGTGACAAATTTACTTGTGCAGGGACCCTCCCTGCACAAGTAAATTTGTCACATGAGCAGCTCGGCCTAATAATGCATTACTTTGTACCCTCACCATCCATGAAAAATGTTCCTGTGCTCATTACTTTCGCTGTAATGGGTTAATTCCTGTTGCCAACACTTGATTCCTGCAGTCACTTTATATCTGCTATTTTACCTTATATTTCTTAACTTACTATCACTCAATGCTTATGTACATTTGTCAATTTGAAATTGTAACAGTTGTTCGACTGAAGCACCTGTGGAGCAAAATCCTCCAGCTCAGCTCAGTCAGCTCAGCTCAGTTAACAATGGATTCTCTCTCCCCGTTGGCTTCTTCTCTCCTCTGCTCAGTGTGCCGGATGGTTTTCCTCTACCTCCTTTAGTAATAATGATGCTTTTCATAACTGCAGTCTTTTCAATTCATTGGAGGTGAAGCTTAATAAATTTCAATCGCAGCTCCACACCATGAAAAACAATCCATTAACTGCTGCAGCTATCTAGGCCTCGGAAGACGGTGCATAGCTGCCCAGGGTTGCAGGCTCCCATAGCCCATTCCCAGCAGCTCCCGAACAGCGGGGACAGCAAGACAGTGGCAGTACGAGCGAAGCATAGCCCGAAACAGAAATCTTGCATTCACCACCGAACAGTTCTGTTTCAAATCAGTTTTTCCCACTCAGCGACACACATGCTGAGATATAAAATCTGGTAATTGGCAGTGTTATTTTGAGAAACGTGATGTGAATGACCCCTGCGACCATATACCTTGGGTCAGAGCGATCGACATGAAATCAAATTTGAAACTGCTCGCTAGTCCTAACGTAAGTACAGTAAGATTGTTATTTACATCATCAGCAGTAATGATACCCAATTACAGCAATCGGAAGTCACTAAAATTAATGTTTGTAGGTTGTCTGAGTTTTCCCTTTACCCATTCTTAACCAGTGAAGATGTGTTTAGCAGCATGTCGTCATTCAAAAGCTGACTGTCGAGGTGGTGTCCTAGATAGACAACTGGAAAACTCTCTGGGGAAAACCTGGTCTGATTAGGAGACACGGTACTCATCCAACTTTGGATGGTGCAGTCTCATATCTAGAAATATGGCTGAGTTTATTAGAAACCCTAAAGCATGACATTCCAAAGTTCAGGCCAGTAGGCAGTGTTTCAATTTATATGTCCAAATAAGATAACAGTTTGCCTTCAAAAAGTCAGCAGAAACTATTACTGTGGTTTCACTTCCATGCTACTCTTTTTGGAACTGACCCCTCCACCACGAAACCCCTTTCAACAGCCCTTGTGGCTGTGCATCAGTAACGGATACTATACCATTACGCAGCAATACATTATAATTAAGTCAGATTATTGCCATTATCACAAAAAGAACTGTTTTATTATATTAAAAATCATATATGTTATTGTAAACAATTGGGCAAACCTCTACTGGAGTCCATGCCTCGCTGGGTCAAAGCGATTTTGGTGGCACAAGGGGGACCTACACAATATTAGATGGGTGTTTTTAGAATTGTAGTTAATTGGTATGAATGTCTTTTAAGTGATGTGCTGTCCATCACTTAGCTGTGGTTGTTCTGCCAGAGTGGGTAGGTGGAGCTAATTCAACGGGCTCAGTCAGAAAAAAGCATCCTCACTGATCTCATTATCAAGGTTTTGTTCAAAAGAGGATGAATAAAATAAACGGACACCTGTAAAGAGCTTCTACAGTTCTGCTTTGCTGTGGTAGATTGATGATCACAGTGTTATACATCTATTATTATTATTATTATTATAAAAGGCCTTGTCTGTGATCAGCGTTTGTTTTTTCCTGCAATGAATTAAGGCTATGTTGCTAGTTTTTCTGGCCTCGACATCAATACATCACTGCAGTCAAGCAAGTTTAATCTGCATGCAGCTCTTTCAATGGATACTTCACTTTTCATTTTTTTTCCAGTGTGAATGGATTTAACCACAAAAGAATCAGTATATAGAGTGCAACTGAGACAAAGCAAGAATGGTCGTGAGTCAAATGATGTCATCTTGTTTTAGATATAATGTATGGCCTTAAAAATTAGTGTCACGTTAACTGATTCTTGCTAACTGTTTGCCTACCATAACTGTTATGCTTTATGTATGCAGTGTAACAATGGATAATTGCAGCAGGTAACCTGGGACACTGTCAGGAACAGATGTTACTTGTACAATACACTAAACACCATCGTTTTAAGTGATTTTTGGGTGGTATTGGGTGTATTTTGTCTTTTAAGTATGCCTTTTTACAAAAATGAAATAAATCTTTTTTCATGCTGATTACTATAAATTCTACCCTCCACCTACTTACTGAATTTTTCACCACTCGTACAAATACCTACAGATATGAAGCATTTACTGGAACAAGGAAAGTGATGCCATCCCAACCATGCAATTCTTTATTCCCAGACCATGATTATCTCAAATTCTACAGGCCAGAGATATACTTATTCTCTTGGTCCTCAGAGGATGTTTTCTGGTGAGGAAATGAGGAGCATCATAAACAAGTTTCAACGAGTTCTTTTTTAGAATTTTATTGAATGTTTTTTTTCTGTATTCATTTGTAGCACAGTTTAATGTGAAACAAAAGCACTGTTAAGTTATTTACTCGTACATAATATCGGGTCCTACCAAATTCCCATGTATATTTCCCAAGCCAATGTAATCATTCCTATACACTCAAATCATTTATGTCTATGTTCTGTTCAAAGGGTCATTCTAAAGTTAAATATGTTCTGATACAATGCGTCCGTAAAGTGTGGATAAGGCTTTGAAACTCCATGTAGACGTTATGAGGAAAAAAGCTGTATGTTTGACTTGATATAGACAATATGAATAATCAGTTAAAATAATAATATTTCACTTCATTATTGTTTAGAGAGTAGAGATTTAACGGGTAGGCATGATAGATTATGAAAACAACAGAAGCACATATTGAAGCCTTTTGAACACATGTTGATGTTAAAAAAAATAAATCAGAGTGCACACACATTATTGTAGTTTTACTAAAGACAAAACCTGTAAGACTATCCTAAGCCTCGGACAGATAATTTAACAGCAGTTTGTGACAGAATAGTCCAACAATTAACATTTTTGTTTTCTTTGCTTGAGAAGGCATGCAGTCAGCTGACACTATTGTCCTGACAGGAGATAATAAAAACCACGTTGATCATTTTTCTGTCTTTACTTCCCATCTTACTATCTGTTTTACATTTATCGTGAGAATGTGTGCTGTGCACTCTTTGAAGGCTTCTGTTGCTATTACAACAGGGTTGTAGATATGTTTTCTCCGGTAGGTCTTCACGGGTAAGTGCTTCCAGTTTTTCAAAATATACTTTACCAAAAACATTCAGAAGGCAACCGTGCTAAGAAGAGCCGTTCTTCTGATGTAAGCAAAATCTCTTTTGTATAGGTCTGTGATGTCTACCAAATTGGCATACATTGATGGACTCGGTTGAGATGACCCAGGATTGTGCAGAATAGATTACAGAATGTTGTACAATGCATGCCAGTTCGATTTCCGTGCAAATGATCTCAACTTGCTGTGACATCATAAAACGTAGCCAACAGTAACTTCACGAGATCAAGGCAGATGCAGGTTTTGGAACCAGGTGCCACAGTTGCATTCCACAGCCTGCACAGCCTCGGGGCATGATGGGAAATACCTGTCTCTTACCTGATCTAAGTGCTTAGTGGTTGATCATGAAGTTTCTTACTCAGAAAAGCTTAATAGGTTTATATTACAGATCATAAACTGCACACAATATATCATAGATCTAGTCTATTGCAGCCGCATTACCATTAGACTGATTTAATTTTTGATGTATATAACAACAAAAGAACATACGGAAAGTTGTTTGAGGGTTTTTAAAACACCATCTGTACAGATGTGAAGTGCTGACTGTCTAACTATCTGTCATAACAGAGATGAAAGGTGTTGTTTTGTATTCTTTGCTCTGTATTTGGCTTTTTATAATTTTATTATTTATTTATGCAGTTTGAAAGGAACAGGTCTGATAGCGCATTTATATGCAGTGGTAAACTGCAATAATTAATAATCAAGGGATACCTTGGGTATCAGGTATTAATAATCAAACTGTAACTTAAGTCTCATCCAAGGGTTCAGATAAACTGTGCGGGAGTGTTGGTGATTAAGCAGATTTCTGTTGAATGACTGACACACGTGTTGCTTTGCTCTTCCTCTTCTTCTTCTCCAGCCTCTTGTGAGCATCTGTGTAGTCCATTGATGCAGGAGTTTACACTTGAAAATCAGACACATGGTTCAGGATCAGAGTAGTGTCTGATAAACAACATTTACTTCATGAGCAGAATCTTCTAGCTTTTTTCCCTATCTTCTCATACAGTCCTCATCAATGCCACATCAACGGTCAATGGTCTTCGCCAGTCAGTGGCCTAGTCACAGAAGACTGTTAATGACATGTTGGAGTACACTGTATCAGTGGCAATACTGTTGTTTCAAAATGTCAAAGATGGGGCATGCGCTTTAGCTCAAATCAATTTTGGAGTCACTGTGTAACCCAATTTAGACAACATCTCGTTCCCAGCCCATAAACTCACTCATCACTTTATCAGATTGCTCTTTTGTGTTAAAACTACGTTGGCACTGAGGTGCAAAACACAACAACAAAAAGAAAACACACACAAAAAAAGAAGCGCAACAACAAAAACGAGCAAAACACAACATACCTGAAAAAAACGCAAAAACCTGTGGTCCTGAGGTGCAAAAAACCAAAAGAAAGCCCAACCACAAAAATGAGCAGCCACAAAGTGAAAAACACAAATACAAAAAGAAAAAAACACAACAACAAAAATGTATGGTCTTGAAGTGCAAAGCCCCCCTACACCTCCTTCCAATTCATCCCAATCCAGTTTAAAGGATCCATCATTAATTAATGTACAAAATATGAATGGAATCATTGGAAGAAAAGAACAGAAATATGTATTTGCTATTAACGATGGACTGTTCAGTAAAAGATAAAAAAAATAAGAAGATAGTTATACCATTCATTCTTGACTACAAATTGAATGCCATACTAAAAAAATATTAGTAGAAATAATAGTAAAAATTAATCACATTAAAAAGAATATCTCTTTTAGCTTGGCAGTAACACAACAAATTCTCCCCAAGTCTCTCAATGGCTCAGTGCACCATCAATTGCAGCACTTTACTACTACTGTGTGGCCAAGATGGGAACTAATATGTGCAATGATCCACCATAATAATTTCAAGAACAATTTTGATACTAACGCCAGAGAGCCCAAAATCCAAACTGAAGGAAAACACTTTTATTCGTACCCTCCATAACTTGTCCTAAATATGGCATGAAAACAGCCACTTTTAAGCAATAGATACAGACCCGTCTGTATATTGCCGTATTGTGCGCCCCCCGGCTAATTTCCCACAGATGAAATTCCTTAATCACTGTGCCGGCAAAAAAGATTGCCAGGGAAAACTGCAGTTTTCTCTGTTTACGTGTTGAGGGACCATGCTGATTTATTGGCCCAAGATGATGACTGGTTGATGAGTCAATTGAAATTGCCAAGAGCCTATTCTTTTGGACCTCTGTGTTAAGCCAGGCCCGGCTTTGGAAAGGGAGACAGAAGGGAACCATGCTTTACCAGTGCCTTTACAAATACACTCAGGTTCCTTGCATTCAATCCAGAGGTAGCTGTCTGACTGGTCTCATCCGAACGTCGCCCAGGTATATAAAATTTACCTCCACAGGGTGAGCAGTGCAATTTGCAGCAATGAGCCCATTTCCAAATGTGATTGACCGCAATTACATTGCTATAAGGGCACCATCAGTGAACGAATTTGCTTATGTCAACAGAAAGTATTTTCACTCCATCAATCTGCAAGTGATTTGTGATGCAGAACCCAGCATGGAAAGACCAGTCGTGCGTGCATGGGGAAGCGAGCCAAGTCAGCAGTATCTAACAAAGAGGAGTAAATAGTGGTGGCTAGAATGAAGATGGAACAAAGTGCAGGGCAGATGGGTCACCAGACCAATGGAGGAGTCTGAACTCTGGAAGATGCCACAAGCAAGAAGGAGATTTCTAATATGGGCCACAAAAATATGGAAAGCTTTCCTGTCCAGGCGGAGAAAAAAAAACTGCCCTGACCTGGTCCGAAGACTGAAATTGTGGAGCCAGAAGGAAATATTAATCCTCAGATCTAGGAAAAGAAACTGTTACAATTTGTACAACCAAGTAAATCAATGTGGAGAGTCTCAAATCAAAATATGATAGTGGCTGGACAAAACAATGAATGTAGACCTAAACCAATAGCTGTGATTCCCCATTGATTTCGCCGTATGAGTTTGAGGCCCACTGTCATTCAGATGGAAAATTGTGTTGGTGAACCAGTGCCCTAAAATGAAAGAACTTAAAATTTTACTGTGGGTTTATTTAATGAAAATGTAATGTTATAGTAAAATACAAGATTTAAAACCACATTTTCCTGGGCTTTAAAAAGGTCTTTTTAATTTTTTTTACCATTTTTATCACAGCAACTTCTGAAATACAATAAGTCGACCATAGCACTATTATATTGTTATGCCCAAAAATGGTGAAGCACGGAAAGCACAGGGATAATTGATAATATCAATAATGGCTTTAGTCCATTCAGTTATTGGAACAGTGTCATCCTCGAGAGTTATTCCCTGTGTTTCTCCTGCTAGGTCAAAATGTCTGCTGTGGAAAAGGCCTCTGTTTAAAAGGTGCCAAAAATAAGTATATCAAATGCCCTGAAACCCATGAAACTGCCATCTTTCTTGCTTAAAAATACATATCAATAGTGAAAAGCAATATGGGATCATTGGAGAGATGTTAGAATAATTGTAAAATAATGTCATTTTTTTCCCCATGTTTATTGGAGGCTGCATTACTTGCTCTAGTATTTGAAACATATATGAATACCGTTTTTTACTTCCAGTGCACAATGATTAGTGTATCATTGTGACTTTACACAGAATAATTTGGCTTGTATAAAGAAAGCAGTTGTTTTATCTGCGATAGCTGTCTGCATGCGTGGGGACGGAGGCTGGCGAGGCAGAACTGCTGTGATGTCAACTGAGCTGATCCACCTCTTCCTCCGAGTGGAGCAAGGAAGCAGCTCCACGAGCAGATGTGGAGCTGTTACAATGAAAAGCTTCAAATAGACCTCACCTGTATGTTACAGTTCTGTCATGTGTGACTGTATAATTGCACATTGATTTAAGTCAGAGTTGCTACATCTTTGTCAGATTTTACCCAGGTGCCCCCCCCTCCCCCTTCAATTTTATTCTTCAGCACAGGGTTCTGTCTTGCTGCGCTGTGCTGCATTTGATAAATCACCATTATATATTCATGATAAAACTGGATCTCATGTTGCAACCTGAAAAAGCCACAGTGGATGTGCGCTCATTTCACCTCTTTTCATTTTATTATATTTTACTTTGGAGATGAGGGGGCGGATGGGATATAGGGGGGCACTTTTTGTTGATGCAGAAATTTTCCATTTCAGCTTGCTATCTGCGCTTTGTTCAAAAGCCAGCATCCGTGATGGTAAGCTATGCATTAGCTTACCATAAACAGCTTTTTTTCATGAATGTAAAGGCAACTTTTCACTGGAATTTACGGCCGGTAACCAGTCCCTCCAGGAAATTGCAATCTTGTGATTACAATAATTACCACAAATTCAAGCAAACTGCCATATTTGCGTGAGCTTGCAAATTTTTTTGGAAAAAAAAATTCATCAGCAGATGCTGTGTTAAGTCATCAAAACTTGCATTATTACCAAAAATAACTTCTGCTCCTGTATCATCATAAAATAAAACTGCATTGAAGAATACCGGAACAAGTGGAAAAACAAGTGTTGGAGTTTGCAGGAATTTTTTTTTTTTTTTTCACATTAACATTTTCTAATTAAATGCTTATTATCAATGGAAGTGATTACATATTACTGTATGCTAAAATAATTTTTATACACGTCAAGTTGAAAGAGACTGCACTTGGTTTTTGTGCATGCACACATATGTGTTGAATTAACGTTAATTAAAGAGTATCTAAAGCTCTTATTTTGACTGCTGATATTATTATATTAGGTATACGGCACTATATTAGTCACCGTTTCTTCTGTAAAGCCAAGAAATCATTTGTATTCAGTTTTTTTTTTTAATCTACATTTTACACAGCATTTTTCACTTTTTTAGAAACAGGGTTGTAGTTAGTACTTGAAGACAAGTAGTAATATTGATTCAGTTGACTCTTGCAGTGTTATTTCCTGTTGATATGGCACTTTGTGTGTATTTTACCAGTGAAATGATGAAAGAAAAAAGTAAAACAATTACAAGAAAACATTTAATAATTCAACTATGAAGATTACAGCTATAGCATGCATAGTAACACATACACAAAGTACTTCAAAGGCTTCAAATATCAAGGATTAATACAATCAACATTTCTTAATTAGTGGTGCAATGTTGTTGTTGTTTTTTTTTTTTTTTTAAGTCCACAGAGAAGAAAAACTCATGAACTGCATGATAACACATTAAATACCCCTGTGTGTAGAAAGTAATTACAACATCTGCCAAATTATTCCAATTCACAGAAAAATTAGACAATCTGTTAAAAATCAGTGCAGGCTATTGCTTTCAGTTATTTTTTGTAGTGTCTAAGATTAAATATTTTACTCTATGGTGGATACTTCTACCAGAAATTGGTAAAGCCATTTTCAATACTACACATAAGGTCTTTAAGGTGACTCAACAACTGCAACAAACTCTCCTTTGACTTCTTTATGAAGACAATCATGGCATTTTCACTTTTTTCTACTCTACCAAATGAATGCCATTAAACAGAGGATTCAGTGTTATAATTCTGACATTTTGTCAAGTCAAGGCCCAGACTAATGGGAGGAAGTAATGAATTATATTATTTCCTGTTACCACAGAACTTTTAGTGAACATGTCCTTTCAATGTTAATTTTTTTATTTACTTTATAAAAAAAAAAAAAAAAAAAAAAAAAAATCATACAGTAGGTTTTTGCTACTTAAAACACTGATCTAAACCACCCCAAACCTAATCACTGACATCTTGTGGCTTTTCTTGTACATTTAAAGGTCTAAAATAGTGTATAATGATATTAAGATTAAAAATAAAAACATTAAATAAAAAAAATTACCAACCGCCCTTGAGTTTAGCTATTTGTTGCTTAGTTTCAAGAAAGAAAGAGTTCGGAACATCAAATGCAAAATTGTGTTCATTCGCCAATAATAAACATTTTGTTTTTTTAACATGAAAACATGTACAAAAAGTAGTTTTGCATTTTTATGACGACCAAAGAAATAAAATCGTATATTTTACTGAAATACACTAAGAAAGATAGAAAAATAGTTCTCGTATTACAGTTGGCAGCAGACCGGCTGGGCTCAGAGGAGGTGATGGTGGCTGGTTGGTCCAGTTGATTCACATGATGGAGCAGCCTCTTTTAGCAGTGCGAGAGTCTCCCTGCAGAATCAGGAAAAACAATTATAGTCCCATTCAAAACACAAAGCTACAATCAGGCTGAGACAGGCCTAATTGAGTGAGGGTTGTACTACGAAGTAGGATTTTTAGTTAACGAGGTAACTTGGTGTTTAACCCTGGATTTTCCGGACTATGAAGGTCCTTCACCCCGATACATCGCCACCGTAACTTATGCTGCAGACTTAACTGGCTTCAGAGTGGGTGAAATTCGAGATAACAGCTCAAAACATATAAAGGCACTGCCTGCTGACCAATCAACTCTCTTGGAAAATGGCATCACCAATCATGAAAGATCCAGTAGAGCTTGGTGCACAGAATAGTGAGAGCAACTTTGTGAAGGGCAGAATGTTCAGAGCTACAAAACCTTTTCCCGGGAATTTTTGTTTTTGAGATATAAATTCTATTTCATGGTGCTTTTGTACACCGATGTTGTCCAACAACAATGACAGAGAAGCATTAAAGCCTTGTACCTAAGATATGAACACCAACATACAACTTTGTTTTATATTTATTTATTATTTGCCACTGCACATAATGCGAATGCGAGTCCCTGGTTTGGGCCCCTCAGTCATTCACTAGGAATGGGGCACGGATTTTGAATATTTGAAAAGTCGTTATAATCTACAAAAGCAATTAGTTGTTTTTTTAACCAGCCCCTGGTTGTAATGTGTAACTCCCGTCAGAAGGTGGCAGTAAAGCACCTAAAAGATGCCTGCTTAGGATATTCGATTACAATTCAAATAGTAGTTTTGTTTGAAATGCCCATCCCTATCATTTACTTGCTCTCTTCCCCCCCCCCCCCTCACACCCTTCCAATTTCAAATGATACTGTCAAATAAAGGCATAAATAACTTTTAACAAGATAAATAATTTGTACTTTTCAAAGCAATAATTCAAAATTTGGGGGTGAAAAGATGTTCAAGATATAACCGAATAAAGCAAGGGTATTTATGTCCGCCAGGCAAGAAGCCAATATTTTTTTTAAATTGCTCAGTCAGATATTGACCGATTTTAGACAATCTCCGCTACACGATATCTCTACTGACAACATTTAGTGGTTTAAATATAAAAAACACAACAATTTCATAAGACAATTTTTTTTCACCCTTGATATCAAGACTAATATGAAAAATCTAAGTACGAGAAACCTGTGGCTGCTGTGGTTTAAGTGTTGTCTCTGTGTTGTTGAGAAAAACTGCAATATGTTGGACTATTGCCTGCTAATAAATAAACATGTCATTTTACATTAATGCATTCATACATTTTGAAAAGGGAGATATATTTTAATTAAAAGAAACAGTTTCTGATTTCATAGTAAAGCATTTGTTCTATCAAAAAAACCTTGTTTTTTCATTACTTTAAGGGTAATTTTAACAGATAATAATTGCAAAATACCGAATACCATGGGATGGTTATCATATCTTAAAAACCTTATACTGCTAATACATGTGCATTTTATAGGATTTGTATCCTAAAACTACTCTGTACTCAGCTGAAGCCTCACCTGTTGATGGAACAGATCTTCTTCAATGACCTCTACTCCATTATCGTCGTCTTCACCCTGCTCTTCTTCTACTCCTGTCTTGTAGGTAGTGGTCCTCTTTGCCACCTCCTAACACACACGCACACGCACACGCGCACGCACACACACACACACGCACGCACACACACACACACACACACACACACACACACACACACACACACACACACACACGTCAACACGTCAGCACGTCAACAGACAGAGCACTGAGGGAGTGACATGACTTTGAGATGGTGGATAGATGTTTGTGTGTGGATGATGTCACCTCTCCCTGAGGGTTGATCAGCACGACATGGACGTCTTCCCCTGATCCCCAAGAGAAATGGTTCTTCCACACCAGGTCTGTGGGAGGTTTGGAGCTCACACCAGCATCGGATGCCCAAATCTACTCACAGCGGACGGAAAAGCCCTTATATTCAATGTAATATCACATTGAGTGACCAAGAACATGCACAGCATCTTTAAAATTCCAAAATGGTGTCTCTGTGTGTCTGCTGGCTCGCTACACTGTCAGACCACTAAAGGAAGAAAAGGAAAAACTTCTTTCTCTCTAAATTTCTAAAAACAAAATTGTATGATAGAAATGACTCAAACCTGGATATGACATTTATAATTTCTGTCGGACAAGAGGATTCCTAATGTGCCACATGCTTACAGTTGAAAATTATAACAATTTAAGTACAGACAAACGCTTACCATCACTTTGTGGCCAGCCTTCAAGACATATTTGGGTGTAAACTTGTAGGTGGCTGTAGTATTTCCAATAGTCTTAATCATCTCATAACCTCCCATAGCTTGGTCCTGAGATAGACAGACAGTCATTAACGCAACAAAGACATGCATTTAATACACAAAAATTACACCACATCTCAAAATAAAAGATTACATGAAGTATATAAAAGCATTTAATACACAAAAACTCAGGAGCTCACCTCAACTCCGCTGTTGTAGAAGCACATAAACTTGCCATCCGTGTCGATCTCGTCGATGCAAATTGATCCTGTGGCTGAAGCAGAGTGAGCGATGGACACTGAGCTGCTGGCTTCCCGTTCCTCCACGTCGACACGTTTCCTCTTTCCCTGAGTTGTCCGCACGCTGTGACTGCTGGATGAGGCTCGAGACACTGTGACGCGAGATGAAGGACTGGGAGACAGCTTCAGTCTAGGGGAGGGAAACGCCGCAGTTATCTCTCGATATCCAGGCCACTAAAGCGCCTCAACATGTGTTGCCAGAAGACAAGAAATGTAACTATGCAATCGCAACTTTGTGGGTCCTTACCTTTCTTCTTCTCCCTCCAGAAGTTTGCGGTAGGCATTGATCTCCATGTCCAGGGCTAGTTTAACATCCAGCAGCTGTTCGTACTCATTCAGCTGTTGCTGCATCTTGGCCTGGATCTGAGCTACCTCGCGGTCTTTCTCTGCCAGCAGCATGCGACTCATGTCTTTCTCCTGTGCCAGAGCTGCCTCCAGCTCCATTATACGCTCACGCCATCCATGATTCTGAATGTATACAAGAAGGTCACAGTCGGAGATGGAAATGTTGCACAACTGTCACAGAACTGGCAAAGACTAAAAGGTCTATTGTGTCATTTTACAAGCTTTCAGATCTACTTTAGTAAAAAGTATCACAATAAAAATTCAACCTTCTGTGAAGCATTGCTGAGTAACACAGCTGAGAGTGTATTTGTTTAGTCAACGTTTTTCTCTAATGTTTAATGTATTCCCTACACTTCACATCCCACCATTACCTGAAGCAAAATGCCTCAACAGCCTTTGGTGTGAATGCTAGCTAAGGAAGGAATTAAAAAAAATATTTTTTTTTATTTTAAAAAGCATGATTTTTTTTGGTAAAAGATAGATAAGAAAATGTCATAATTGCTGTTGCTCTGATGACTTTTTAAAGAACACACAAAGTGCCATAACACAAGAATGACACTGCAAGGGTCGACTGACTCGATATCGCTATCTGCCAAACATCTCGCTAATTCACAGGATTCTATACCAACATTATGCATGCTATGCTCATACACCAAAGTGGGAAGCTGCCTTGAACAAAGCTTTGGCAATAAGGTGAGTGTGTAAGAAGTACCTTAATTCACACATTGACACATTGTCAAATGAAGACATAGGCTAGCATGAACTATTTTGCATATTAAACAATAATTAAATGCATTTATTCTGGAGATGTTTTCACTCTAAATAGCATTATGTTGGAAAAATAAACTTGTCAATCTAAAAAAAATTTTTTTTATATTTTCTTTATCGTTTTCTTTTTTATATTTATAATATTGTTGTTATGGTACTCGTATGCCACAACAAACAGATAATTTGTTATTCGTGGTCAGCTCTGGAATTCCATATCATAAATGGGTGGTGGGGTCTCTTCAGGTCAGCACTGATCTAAAGGGAGTTGGCTTTATCTTAACACAACATGCACACTAAGACTTTTGTAAGTGCAGTTGCCAACTTTGTTGGCTTTTACAGGGTTTTTAAATTCTGCTGCTTAAGAAACAAATTCTAATTTCTGTGCAAAAAATAAAAACTTTAAGAATAAGATAAAATGTCAACCTCCTTTTGCAGTCCTGCCAGCTGGGTGTTGAGGCTGTCTATCCTCAGGGCGGACTCTCGGAGCTCCTCTCTGGCCATGTTCGCTGATGCTCCGTTCGTCTCGGATAACCAATGCAGGTCTTCAAGCTGGAGACAAACACAAATATGGTTTGAGGGTCGGCAGAGTCAACACGGTTTCTCTCAACACGGTTTCCTTCTCACACTCTAAAAAGAGGAAATGTGCGGTGTCTGTCATTTCCTGACATGCACGAAGTGCTGTTTGTTATGTTGCAGTTTTAATTTACTGCGAAAAAAAATTCATGACAGATTGTTTATTACTTGCATAGATGATTTTAACTGCTTTGTGAAAATACGAAATAAGGTCTATGATAGTATTTTGGCAATATCATCTTAATGTTTATTATGGAGTAGGTATGCTTGTAGTATTTTCTTGACCACCCGAGTGAAGTCAAACAAATAATTATTTCCTTTTATCAAGCCTTAGGTTTGTTTTTAATTTTCATGCAGTAAGAAAGAAAGTAAAAAAAAAAAATAATAATAAAAAAAAAAACCGCAAATGAAAAACAACCTTCTATTTCAACATAGTGCATCAAACACAGTCTGAAAGATTGTCAAAGTCAGTCACAGCCAAGTAACTAACAAAGATGAACTTGTCCCCCCTATATTCACATACTCCTCAATCACAGCCACATTTCCTGCTCTCTGTGGGCCTCATTTACCAACTGTTCTCAAGAAGAAATTTATACTAACAGTTTTTATAAAGATTCCGGCATTCACAATGTTGTCTTATTTGGGATTTGTTCTTGGGTAAGAAAAGAATCTATGCACTCAAGAGCACACTTACGCACTCACGAGTGCCGACATGCCGACAAATAATTGGTTTTATTATAGTACTCAATCTATAATTATATTTTTCAATAATACAAGTTTTGAATAATTATTTTCATTGCTTTACTAAGCATTATGGTTTTGAATAAACACTACACTAACACTCCAAGGACTAGACAACAGCTTTGCTGTCCAAGTTCTGCATTTATTTCTTGGAGTGTTTCTGGGATTGTAACCCGTGTTTGGGCTGTTCGCTCCTGGATGTCCAGGACCATCTGAGATCAGAGATGGGGCGATTAACCCCACACTTGCCCCCCAAGATATGGGGGCAGATGTGGAGATATGTTATTACCTTTCACTGTACGAGACAGTCAGTCCACATTTCTCCTCCTACAGAGGCTTTTTCACATATAATGGATTATAATGGGTAAACATTAATTGAACACATATGGAGAGAGAGAGTGTGTGTTCATACTTTGGATACGTAGGTGCTCTCCATGTTGTCCTTGTAGATCTGGATCTGCTCCTCATTCTGAGCCCTCATGTCTGCCAAGGCCTGAGTTAGTTTATATTCATACTCTTCCTTCCGTCCAGAATCCACCTCCACCAGTCGTGTCTCATACCGCTGCCGGGCCTCCTTCACTTCCTGTAGCACAGCACACAGTCATTATTCAGACTGTATTTTCAGGTTTGATGATCCTGTTCACTTAAAGTTAGTCTGTTAAAATAAATGAAATATAAAAGAAAGTGATTCATTCATTTAAAGGAACAAAACAAACAAATAAGACACATAACCCTAATTTAAACTCATTGTCATCATGCGGTTGTGGCTCCATTTCTCCAACAGCATTTCCTTAAGTCTCAGGGAGTCACATCTAGCGGATGTTAAAGAATGACTCTGGTGATGTTCAAAATGTTTTCATCTTGACAATAGATCCTATGAACAGAGCCAAATCAACAATGAATATATCCAACAACAAAGTATTGTACATGTATCCATGTCTTTTCCACCTCAATACTAACGAACTAAACTTCAGTTAAAAAAATAAACAAAAAAACTACCACTGACAACAAAGAAAGGAGAATGATCGAACGGGAGAACACCGTTCTGCAGCTACAGCACTCAGAACCACAGTTCAGATTATAATGGATTCAGAACTAAGTCACACAACTGCTCTGTATCATTAAGTCATTTACACTGTATGCCATATAGTCTGCACCAGAGTTGTATCTACTGTGACTTAATAAGAAGAACGATTCTCACCCCGTCATGCATGCTCTTACGGAAGTGCAATTCCTCAGTCAGACTCTGGCAGCGGTTTTCCAAGTCAACGCGCAGGAGCATCTCATCTGCAAGGTGCTTCTTGGCCTGAGCAAGACCTGTATCCAGCTGACAACACATCAAAACAACAGGCAGTGCTTTAAAATCAAGTCTAGACAAATGGAAAATGTATGTTCCAAAGGAGGAGGTAAATGGGCAAAGATTATTTTTTTCAAAATTTGATCATTTTCAAGCCACAGCAGTGCTATACCTCCTGGAGCTGGTCCTGCAGGTCAGCCAGTGTGGCCTCGAGGGACCTCTTCTCAGACAGCGCAGTAGCCAGCATGGCCTCTTTCGAGTTCAGCTGAGCCTCCAAGTCCTTAAGTTTGGCCTGCGCTCCTGCTGCCTCAGAGTCCTTCTTGTTGTAGCTGGAAGGTGGACAAGGCATGATGAGTATATATGGATGACAATGGAACAGTCAGGCATAAATAAGTAGAAGTGCAAGACAAGGTTATTTATGTGCGTGTGTGACAGCTGCACAGACACATGTATATTAAACCCCATTTACGAAAAAGTTGGGACGCTGTGTAAAATGCAGATAAAAACAGAATGCAATGATTTGAAAATCCCATATATCGATACTTAATTGCAAATATACCAAAGACAACATATCAAAAGTTGAAACAGAGAAATGTTATTATTTTATGAAAAATATGTGCTTATTTTGAATTTAATGCCAACAAATCTAAAAAAAAAAAAGTTGGGAGAAGGGCAATAAATGAGTGGAAAAGTTGGGTAAAGATAAAAGAAACACGTGGTGGAACATCTTACAGCTAATTAGGTTAATTGGCAACAGATCAGTACCATGATTGGGTATAAAAACAGCACTCTCAGCAGTGAAGACGGGGAGAAGTTCATCACTGTGAAAAGACTGCATGGGAAAATAGTGCAACAATCTAGGGATAATGTTCCTCAACGTAAAATTGCAAAGAATTTGCCGATTTCAACATCTACAGTTCATTATATCATTAAAAGATTCAGAGAATCTGGAGAAATCTCTGTACGCAAAGGACAGGGCTGACAACCCATATTGGATGGCTGTGATCTTCGGGCCCTCAGGCAGCACTACATTAAAAACAGACACAAATGTCTTGAGGAAATCTTAGTCTGGGCTAAGAAAAACTTCTAAGAACAAAAACAAACATTGTCTGTGAACACAGTTCATCACTACATCCACAAATGCAGGTTAAAACTACCATGCAAAGAATAAACAATATATAAACATGATCCAGAAACACCTTTCCTTAGTTTTTATAACATTTGTTAACATCACAATGTAGTCTGTGTAGTGACGTCACCGGTCTTCGTTCAATTCTCTTCATTCTACAGAGGGCTAGAAAAGCCTTATTCCATGAGACCTTTGGAAAACTTCAATTTCCCTTGTTTTGGAGCTCAAAATGCGGGTGCAGCCTTTAAATCTACAAGGTGGAGCAGTACCAACTACTGTTAGTTGGTATAGTTCAGCGATACTCCTGAGCATCACTATTGGAAGATAACATGACTGCAAATCGCTAGGAGGAAGACTCTATGTATGCACTCTATGTATGCACCAGGGTTGGAAACTAATACCTTCCATCCGCCAAATACGTGTAATTCTGTGTAGTGGCCGGTGAATTTCCTTAAACAATCAGCAACAGTCAGGTAAATAACAGTAGCGTATAAACAAATTTAAACAAAAAGTAATGTTACATACTACAATGCAGATTCAGTGTTTCATTGTCTGAAAAATAAATTGTACACCTATAACAGAAAAAAAAATATTATGGTATCAACTTAATATCTGTGCACCCGTTTAATTTCAGCTCAGTGTGAGCGTTTTATTGACGGTTGCACTCGATCTCCTCTGCTATGTTTCATAAAAAGTGGAGCTGACGTTTTTTGGAGCCAACCTCTAGCGTAACCTAGTGGTATCGCATCTTAAGGCCCTTCCGCATCTGCCTCATTTTTCAGACCACTTTTATATACGGTCAATGGTCCAGGGTGTACCCTGCCTTCGCCCAAAGTGATTGTAACATGCTCAGCTAGACTATGAGTGCATGAGAAATACCCGAGACACTTTTACAGCAATATACGATAAAACCAACATGTTCCAATAAGAATGCTGTTTCTTAAATTGTTTTCAAGGACAACACAGGAGTGTATAAACTGCCCAGAAAATATTTGGGAATCTAATCAAGTGTGTCTCCGAGGATTGAGCTGTAGCAGTGGAGGTAAAGCACAAATGTGTGCGAAAAATGTTTTATTGTGCTGCATGCAAGCAAAGGTTTCGTGCACTCGCAAAGTGCTCCCTGCCGGGAGATTTCTACATAGCGGTCTGTCAGGGCCAGAAGGTGTCGAGGCCTATAAAGTTGGACTGTGATTCAACTGAGAAGAAGGGGTGGGAATTGGATGCAATTTGTGTCTATCGGGTTCTAAGGGTAATTTTAATTGATAATAAGAAATGGTAAATACTGAGTACCATGATATTTCCTGAGACAGTCATCATACCGTGAAACACTCACATGGTTGCACCCCTATTTTGCATGCCGTTTTTTGTATCTCTGAATTATCATTAGTAACAGAACATCTTGAGGTGTGATTTGGTTGATTACGTTGATTACCTTGGGACCGCAAAGGTTTAGGGCATTATTTTTCCTTCTTATTGCTATAATAATATTTTTTTTCATGGATCAAATAATTGCTTCATGAAAAAGTTATCACTAATATAATCTACCTTGACAAATTGTATGGAAATGAGTGTCAATAACAGTTGACAGTCCACCAGCGCAGCAGACCACTGGGATTTGTCCTGTCATGCCTGATGGCCAACATGCCTCTGATCTCAGGTACACAATGACATTCCCTTACTTTGTGTATGGAACCTCTACGCAAAACTGATGTACATTCCTGGTGTCGTTGGTGGAGGATGTGCAGCCATTGGCGACTATCAGTTGTGCAGACATGGATCATATTTAAAACCATCTATCAAGTGCCAATTAATCAGCCAAATCGATTATTTGTGGACCTCTAGCCACAATCAAGATAAATTGCTAAAATAAATAGACAAAGTTAACTAATGGGCAAAAGCACATGGACTCTAACAAGGCTGCCAGTGCCACCTTTGTTCTGTTGTCAGAGTGCATGACTCCACCAACTTTCCCCACCCACAGAAACAAAAATACATTCTCTGTTCAACAACAGACTCCCCACCTCCACACCTGACTCCCCAGGCTGAACAACAGTTGTAGGGAAAACACATCTTTCAAGAATGCACAATATGCTGTTCAGTGTGTCTGCTACATCTATCGAACTATTTATTGTCATGCAGAGTGATTTTATAGGCTCATGAAATCAAAGTTGCTTTAAGCTACATTGGTTGCAGCCAAAGCAACATGAAAATAAATGCATC
This sequence comes from Embiotoca jacksoni, assembly GCF_022577435.1. NCBI lineage: Eukaryota > Metazoa > Chordata > Actinopteri > Embiotocidae > Embiotoca > Embiotoca jacksoni. The sequence continues at coordinate 116,735 of NW_027185230.1, forward strand.
TGGAAGGGGCGATATTGCTTTGCTTCTGTTTGGAAAAAAATAACTTGGTAGGACACATTCTACTATTAATGACAGAGTTCAACTAACAGGCACTTTATTTCTGAAAATGCAGCTGAATCACACTTTCAGGAGGAAACACTCCACATGATCTGATGATGTTCTTTAAGTTATATTCATGTTCTTTAAGTTAACAGCTGCGAGTAACTGCTGCTGGGGCTGCGCTGATGGAAACCAATAGATCAGACCTGCATCTGGTCATCCAGGGGCGGGCTCTGATCACCACGCCCCTTTTTGGAGGAAAACATTGGACTTTTTCCACAGACTTTAACGTAAAATAGCCTTACTAAATCAATCCCTTGTGAACCACTGGATCAGAATTACTTTGAAAGACGACACGGCGGCACTGTGTTTAGGTATTGTATTTTCACTCTACCTGCCGTAGAAGACGCTAGATAGTTAAAAAAATAATAATAATAAAAAAATTTTTTAATTTGATCCTTAGTTCCTGGACGAAGATTTGCAGATTGCGTTGAGAGCAATGGAGGAAGTTGAGACTTTTCTTCAAACATCTGCTTTAAACTAATGGGTTTAAATAATAACACTATGCCGAAGAGTTGCTGTGTAGTTATTTGCCCCAACAATGATGTTGGTGCAAGTCATCTCCCCGTTATGTCCTAAAAAAGATCCTGATGGAAGGGCTCTATGGCACCACTCTATAGAAGGGAAGACTGCAGTGATGTGACTAAGGAGGGATGAAATTAAACGTTATCATTTATCCAGCATGTTCTCTGGCAGGCAGAGGCAAATATAACCCCTAGACATAGTGCCACAGTGTCATTCTTAAAGTAATTTTGACCTGATGGTTTACAATAGATTGGTTTAAGTACGGCTATTTTACATTGATGTCAATGGAGAGAGGCCAATGTTTTCCCCCAAAAGGGGGCGGGGACGTTTCTGGAAGCCAAAGTTCCCGGATGTGCTGGTCTGAACTATGGCTGACAGCTATAACAATGAGAGCCCGACATTGTGATAAAGTTTATCATACAAAATAAATTGTGCAACACTCCTAGCAAAGTAGAGCTCTTGAATTCTGTGTAAACCCATTTTTCTGTAATCATTTACATAATGTGCAAACAATTGGTCCACTATAGACAGAGTCATAGTTTAGTAGACATCGCCCAACGCGTGTTGCTGCTGTTGAGTTCTGTGGGATATATGTCAATATACGCCAATTCATATTGGTTAATACATAGGAGCTTTGTGTACAAACACAAGACCCAGTATTCGATAAATTAAATATAGATAATGAAATTATGTTGTACACTTGTCTGATACACATTTGTGCCGTACACCATAATAAACTGAATAAAACCGAAATACTCCATACTGCACCAGTGTTTGTACTTAACTATCAATGGCTCTAAAGCAAAGCCAGGTCAATGCAATAGCAAACTAAGACTCCTGCTTAGGACCCCAACGAGTATTTCAAATGTCCCACTAGTAAGTTTAAGTTTTTGTTTTGTTTTGTTTTTTGCGATCTACATGATCAGTCAAAAATGCAAAACAGCCTGAAGCTGATTATCCTAATAATTATCCTGAGGTCCGGTTCGTATTAAGACCGAATAACCTGATTAAAGTGTCAGGGGCTTACTTTTGTAGAAGCTGCTCATGGTCGGATTTGAATTTTCCCAACTCGATCTGCAGCCAGGCCCGCTCTTTGGAGGAATCATCCAAACACCTTCTGGCGTCGGCAAGCTCCGTCTCATACAACGCTTTCAGCCCGGTTACCTCCCGACTCCTCACTTCTTCCTTCTCGTTAATTTGTAGGTGCAGTACATCGTTTTCAGACTCCAAACTACGAACTTTGTCTATGTAAACGGCGAGACGGTCGTTGAGGTCCCTGAGCTGTTGTTTCTCCTGCAGTCTGGTTATCCTGGTCGGGCTCAATGGTGTGCCGCTGCCACACGTGCTTCTTTGACCGGTAGGAGTTGCAGCCGCAGTCGCCATTAGTAGAGAAGTGGCTAAAGAACCAAACAAAACCAACAGACCACTTGTGCGAGTGTATCAAATTCTATTGAAGCGCTCAACAACAAACCGATACTTGCGGGAAAAAAATAGCCAAGACGTGTATCCTGTCTTTCATTAACGGAATGAAAGAGGGGGTTGGCTTCCTAATATGGCGGCTTATTGAAAATGTTACGTCGCGTACCACTAGCCAATGGCGTTGCTCGACGCAATGCGTTCTATCTACTTTAAGTTTTGGGTATGTTTGTAAGCATAACCGATGTATGCCGAAACTGTCTGGAGTAGGCGTAGTCTATTTCCACTATCATTTTCATACCCTGATTATAGCGGCAACCCCGTTTTTTAAAATGTTGTATTTTACTCCGGCATAAATAACACGCATTGCCAGAGATGACCGATATCGCCTGAGCCAGATTTCATTTCATTGTACTATTTTTCTGTTGTGGCTGCTGAACTATCACAGGGGAAAAGAAATTGACACAGAAGGATAGGAGAAAAAAAGACATTCTGTCACGTTTGTAACCTCTGACAAGAAAATGAGTGGCACATATGTTTGACTTATGTATGACTATGTTTTGCTTCTCTGTAGAGCACTTTGTAAATTCAGTTTTTAAAGGTGCTATATAAATAAAGTTATTATTTTTATTATTATTATATTATGGTAATAACCCAGGTGTAAAATAGTAATTCACTTTTATAGATAAAATCACCAGTCACCACAATTTCTAGATGGACATTAGTGTTGACAATTCAGAATCTGAGATGAATGTGAAATACAGTCTCAATCGCCCCTATTGTTCCTGAATTATGTTGGTACACAATGGCCAGAAAAAGTTTTTTCCAGAATGTTTTGTCTCGGAGAAGATGACTTTTTTGGGAAAAAAAAAAAAATCACTTCATTATTAGATACAGTTGTGGGTAGATATTATGGTATACTTAACAGGTTCTTCTAAAAAGAATAGTCTAAAATGGCCTTGGCAGATTTGTTGGTACACCCAGATAAGAAGAGAAATAAATGGGTTATATTGATATTTTAAATTGACTGTTTTCTTCAATTAGTATCACACGTGTCTTCAATCTTGTATTCAATTATTTAACCTATTTAAATTAAAAAAAGGTGGTTACTTTCCTGTTTGGTATTATTGTGTGCACTACACTGAACATGGACCAAAGAAAGTAAAGCAGAGAGTGGTCTGATCAGAAAGACGATTTCAGACAAGCATGTTTAAAAGGAAAGGCTTTAAGACAAGTGGCTTGATATCCTTGTGACTACAGTTATTAGCAAATATTATTTACAAGTTTAGGATAAATGGGATTGGAGTGAAGTTGCTTGGATGCGGCCGCAAGATGAAAATCGATTCCAGATTGAACAGACTGTGGAAATGGCAGACAAAAAAAACAAGGAAAACTTCCAAATAAATGCCAAATTCCAAGTTCTAAGTACATCAGTGTCTGATTGCAGCATTTTGAGCGCAATGATACCAGTGGAAGACGACCCAGGAAGACTCCACATTTGAAAGAAAAACTTAAAGGAAAAAAGACTGGAATTTGCTAAAATGCTTATTGTCAAGCCATTGATCTTTTGGGAGGACTTCCTCTGGACAGATGAGACAAAACTAAGTCACATCAGCTCTGTATTCATAGACAAAAAGATGATGTTTTTCAAGAAAAGAACACCATAACTTCTGTTTAAGTAGTGGAGGTTCAGTTCTGTTTTTAGGGCCATTTTGCTGCCTTAAATCTGTGCCGGGCACATATAAATCTCAAGACTACCAAGACATTCTGTAGCAAAATGTGCTGTGCAGGGTCAGAAAGCTGTCTCAGTTACAGGTTATAGGCCCTCCTATTCTGGAGTGGCCTTATATGAGCCCTGATCTGAATCCTTTCAAACATCTATGGAAAGAGCTGTGACATGCAGTCTGGAGAAAACACCCTTCAAATCTGAGACAGCTGGAACAGTTTGCTCTGGAAGACGAGACCAAACTGCCTGCTAACAGGTGTCCCACTGAGTTACAGATGTTATTTGTTTGCGGTGATTGCCTCTGAAGGTTGGGCAACAAAACATTAGGTTAAAGGGTCCCATCAAATATTTTCTTGTTTGTTTTGTTGTTCAAAATATTATGTTTAAACAAAAATCAAAAGTAAAGTCAGATTTGATTAAATATGGAACAAAGAATGAAAGATGCTGATTACTTTTGCCAGTTTAAAGTCATTTATAGGACATTGTAGGATTTTCTTTTTTTCATGGAAGGGTACCAATAAATGTATCCACAACCGTAAAATGTTCTTCATTCATTTATTTAAATCTACTTGGAAAAAAAAAGCAGATTCTTTTGTTAGCTCAACGTTATAGCAATACAATAAATGCGTCAGAACCAGAATTTGTCTAAATATCATCATTACCATGAGAAATATTGTAATTACTGAGCATGTACTTGTTATGCATTCTCCATTGTTAATATGTTTGGTGTATATTGAAATTGTTTCTATAATATTTCCGCTTTTTTTCTGAGTCTTAATGGCACTACAAGTGTTTCTTTTATCACAGCTGAATAGTTGATCATAGTTTTTTTTTATTTTGTTTCTTTAACTATGTAAATAGTTTCAGAAAAGTAATATAAAGATAGTTACATGCCGATAATCAGTCAGTAAATAAATATATATTTTATTTCAGAAATAAGTGAAAGAAGAGTGTTTGTTCTTGGGTCAAGTTGCAGGTTTCAATAGAGTGGTTAAAGCAGTAAAGAGCTACATTCAAATGAAAGCTGTATTTCCAGCAGTTTATACTGCATTTATGGTTTATATCATGACTACAAATTAATAATAACTATCTTGTGTAACTGTATATTAGACAACACTGGTATCCAGTCTCCAGTGATGACCGGCTTTGACTCAGATGTTGTTGTATTGTGTTTACAAGTAAACCTTGTAATGTGACAATATTCTTCTGTCATTAGGCGCCAAATCTCAACTAACACAAATCTAGAATTGCTGGAATAATAGCTTAGCTTTCTACATTGGTCATTTGCACAAGCAAGTCCTGTTAAACATAAGATTTAAACACTAAGGTCTTCAAACTGCATATGAAGTGTGACCAGCAGCTGTAAAATAATGATTAATTATTTCTGTAAATGTAGAATAGTAAAACAAGGAAAATAAAAAAAACTCTCAATAGTTTCAGTTGCACTCAACAAATACTGTGTATCAATATTGTGTAATATAAATGATCAAAACAGGACATTATTACACTTACAACAGTAAGTATTATGACCCTGTTATTTCAGAACTAAAGATTTTTTTTTTTGGAGCATCAGTGAAGTCTGAGTATCTTTGGGGAAGATCACAAAACATAGTTTTATTTTACAGTCGAACATTTCCCAGAGGAGTAGCACACATTGGTCACATCAGAATTGTGCTCTCTTGGAAACTGGGATGAGACATGGCAAAACAAAAAGGACCAAGCATATAAACAGTAAATGATGCGAACAAGAATCACCTGACATTAGAGGTGGTGGGTGTGACACAGCAACAACCCACACATACCTTCCATCCCATAACCTCCATATACACTATCGACAATGACACTTTAATTAGTCCAAAGGCACATTATCTTCATCTATCATCCATTAGCTGAATCTCATTCAGGGATTTATGTTTTTACACCATCAGCATGCCCTCTAGCTAAGCAGTAGTTTCCATTAGAGGTGGATGGGTGATACATCCTTGTTTACATTTTGCAAATGACCAAATGAGACCGCCTTGAATGCGCTTTTTGTTGCCAAACGTATAGACTGCTTTAACAGCTTCAACCCTTTTTTGTTTTGTTTTGCGATTGTGTAACTTTGTAAGGCTAGGCAATATGGACAAAATCGAATATTAGGATACCTTTGACCAAATACCTCAATATCATGATCAGATCAGATTTTAGATAAATAATTATCAGTAATGTGGTTATAATAGGGAAAAGGTGAATAACAGAACAGCTATGAACAGTCATGTAACTCCGGAAAATGATACCACTTTGCTGTGCAGCTTATCATATTACAATATCTAAAATTGATATCTAGTGTCACATCAGGATTCAATATCAATATATTGCCCAGCCCCATGTTCTTGATATTAATGATTCAAAATGTTGTAATATTATCAAGAATATTGTTCTCGCTTAAATACCCTGAAATATTGGATTATTTGTTTTAGGGACTAGCATTCAGCCCTACTCCACATTAGGGACACTTTCACTTAGTATTTAGTTCTGTGGTTTGATACCCAACACAGCCTGGTCAGCAAGAACAAGAAGAGCCTAATGTTCTCATCCTCTGTACAACTAGTGTGTCCTCTGGCTCAGAGAGCTGCCAGATCCTGCAGCAGCCTCTCTTTCTCCTGCTGCAGCTCCACCATGCTCTGCTTATTCTGCTCCAGCCGGTCCTCCAGCCACTGCAGCAACGGCCCGCTTACCGCCGACATCTGGCTGCACAGGTTCTTGGTGAACACCGAGCCGTTGTGGATCTTGGTGACGGGGTCCAGGTGCGCCAGGCTGTGGATCTTGCGGTAGGTGTCCTGCTCCTCCTGGCACAGGATCCGCGGCAGCTCCACTGCCGACTCCAGACACACTTTGCCGATGGCGTCGCGGGGGACGACGTGGACAGGGATCTCCACCCGCTCGTACTCCGAGCCCTTCTGGGCCTGTACGGACTGGAAGCAGGTGTACAGCACGCGGCCCGTCTTCGTGTTCTTGTCCTCGATGAAACAGGAGAATATGAGGCCAACGAAACACTGGTCCAGCATCTGATACATAGCCTGGGTCCGCACGTCAACGTGTGAGGGCCACACAGTGATGTGCGGGTGGGAATGGTACCAACCGACGACTCGCATCGGCCTGCCGGTCATGTCGGCCAGCCGCTCCGCCTCCGTGGAGGCCGCCGACAGCTGCTCCGGGGAGATCTCCACCCGGTCCTTCCTCTTGTCCGAGCGGCGGAGGATGATGACTGAGTGTATGTGGACGATTCGGGTGGTTTCCACTTCTCCGATACACAAACCCATCACCTCCTCCTTTTCGGTGCTTAACGCATGGTTCATGCACACCAGAAAGGCGTCTGACTCCAGGTGGACGGCACTCACTGCCATAGTTTTTGCTTAAAGTAAGTGTTCTGCCCGGAGAGAGGACGAAAACAGAACCCGAGCGGGATGTAGCGTCTCTCTTCCGTGTTTTGAAGTGCTACACCAAAAACATTCCGTGCTGGTGACGCCGTCCTCTTACACTAACAACATGTTCCCATTATCTTTCGAGTGTTTAAGAAAAAGAGAAAATCGATGTAGGGACGCTATTCAGTCTTTTTCCATGTTATATTATGTTTTGTATGTAATCACATTAAATAAAATAGTTTTAGGGTGATTTTGTAAATCGACGTTTTTTTTTAAAATGTAATAAATTCTTAAATCATTTTGTGGCCTAAGTCAAAATAATAATTGTCCTACATAATAATGATGGTGACCGGTGAAGTCATGCATTCAAATATAATTTTTTTTAATTAAAAGTAAAAGTAGTCATATTAATTATATTACTATTGAGTTACAATGATAATAAAATTGAACTGTTGTGGTAAATTTGATTACTGTTGGTTTTTTATAACAATGCATGAAATTGTTTTGCAATCATTATACAACTGTCAGATAAATCTTACAAAGAGATTTGAATGTCTTGAAGTGTAAGTGGCCTATACATCTAAGGACCTTAAACCTGTAGCCTAAGTACGGCAAACCTTGCAGTCATTTGCTGCACAATCCTTGGTGAACATCATAGTCAAGGGAAGCCAAACTGACAATACAAAGTTTATCAGCAATGTTATTTTCGTGTTGTACACAATGATCATAAATCATTGAAAAAAAAAAATAACGTTTTTTTTTTTTTACTTTAACCAGATATAAAAGTGCAAATGTTTACTCAAATAAAAGAACACAAGTAAGAATGAACATTTGAATGTGTTAAATCACGACAGATTCAAAGCAATTCCCCTTACTGTACAAATGATTAAAAAAATACATTATGTATATAGAGGAAATATAATGTATTAACCGCACTTTGGCTTCTTTCTCTCATAACTGCCCATCTGATGCAAAGTTTGCACCTGAAGCTAATACTTTTGTAAAACAGACTTCATTAGTGTAAAGATACAGACTCTTGAGCTACATTGATGTGCTGTAATTTTCTGGATCAAATCCCATCTCTACTCTTGGATAACTGTATATGCAACCATGAATTGATTGAGGATTTCTCTCTTAATAATCAAAACAGCAGTTTATATGTTTATATGAAAGTATTACCATGGAACATGACATAACTAATGCTGAGCAGGTTATTTTTTTTTAACACTCCCACTTCTCACAAGTCTAAAATTTACCACATTTTGGGCTCTCAAATAAAGGAGAACAACTGCAAACTTCCCCTGAACCAACTGAGGAGTCAAAGCTCATACTTATGTCTATTGTAATATGTATTTTGTTGGCTTATGTTTAGGTAATTATTGGACAAGTCCAGTTTATAGTTTCCTGATCATTGAATACATTACACAAATTAAATTAAAATGACAAATGAATCAAATCATCAACCACTGAATCATGAAGTAAGTTGAATCTATTTAAAGGTGTGGATTCAAACCACATGTATGAGTTCAACAGCTGCTCCACTACCATCTGAACCAAAAATACCAAGTCCGTGGTAGAGCGGCTGAGTGAATGTGGTCTGGACTCTGTGGAGGAGAGTCATGGTGTCAGAGACGCTGTAGAAGGACAAAATACCTGCACTGTGATCCAGGTACACTCCGATTCTGGAGGACCGAGGGGCTGAGATAAAAGTGCTGGTTCTGTTATGTCTGAACTCGTAAGTGTCGGTGAAACACTCCAAAGCCCAAGATTTGTTATCATTTCCAAATCCACTTTCATACCCTGTTCTGCTGATGTCCTTGTACGCGACTGCTATTGAAATTTCATATTTGCGCTTCTCCACCTCCCAGTAATGGCGTCCGCTCAGGTTCTCTTCACTCAGGACTTGAAACATGTCAGTGAATCGGTCTTTATGGCTGGAATATAACTGCTTTTCACTCATCACTGTTACTTTTCTGTTCACTTCAGACAATGCCAGGCATGTGTTTACTGTGTTTGGATCCAGTGTGAGCTGTTTTGAGTATTGTAACAGCTCAGCTCTGGTCTCGGGTTCTCCTTGTGGCAGCAAAATGCACGCTTTAGTCTCAGTCAGCGAGATCTTTTTCAATATGTCACTAAGGATGTCCTGTAGTTTATCTTTGACCTCAGACAGAGCCGCTGTCACATCATCAAAGTACAGCAGGTGACGGATATTGATGACAGGTGAGTCTGTGGACTGACTAAGATATGACAATGAGGAATATTTGTGTAGAAACTGAGCATGGTCCTCTGTGTATGAGAGCTGCTCCAGCTCAGCGTCTTTCCTTCACAGCTCAGTGAGCTCCTGCTGCAGCTTCTTCTTCAGCTCTTTGACCCGGTTGACTTCAGTTTTCTGCTGGGATCTGATCTGCTGCTTCACATCAGAGTTTCTTTTCTTGATAATATGGAGCAGCTTTGTGAAAATCTTCTCACTGCTCTTCACAGCTTCATCAGCTGACCAATTGATCACTCCCACCTCCTCCTGAAGCTCCTTAATTTCCTTCTCTCTGTTTTGTATTCTTCGTTGGATCTTTTGTCGACTTGTTGCGATCTCTCCCTGCCGTTCACCCCGTTCTGCTGAGGCTAAGACTGTGTCATGGTCAGTATGTTCATCCATGGCACAGAGAATACAAATACACTGCTGATCAGTGCGGCAGAAAATCTTCATTATTTTACCATGATGAGAGCAGATGTTCTCCTGAGGCTTCTTGCAGGGGTTGACCAGCTTGTGTTTTTCAAAGGCAGGAGATTCATAGTGAGGCTGGAGGTGTAGCTCACAGTAAGAGACCAAACACTGCAGACATGACTTGACAGCTTTCAGCTTTCTCCCAGTGCAGACATCATAGGCCACATCTGCAGGTCCGGCATAGCAGAGATCAGCTGGAGCAGCTTGGAGTCCTGTCCTTTCAAGTTCCTCCACTAAATCTGCTAACATGGAGTTTTTCACCAGGGCAGGCCTCGGTGTGAAGGTCTGTCTGCACTGAGGACAGCTGTAGATTTCCTTCTGATCCTCTTCATTCCAGTGGACTTCGATGCAGTTCTTACAGTAGCTGTGTCCACAGGGAATAGTCACTGGATCCTTCAGGAGATCCAAACAGATCGAACAGCAGAGTTTTTTTCTTGTCCATCAGGTTTTGCTGCTGCGTCATTTCAACTAAAAAAAACACTGCATGTGAAATAGTTTCACTTTCCCACACAGGATAAACTGATCCGAAACCACTTCTCAGTTTTCTTTCTTCATGGTTCCTTGCTGATCTGAATTACAGGGTATTCATTTCACAACATGTTTGGTTATACCCATCCGGACACTGTCAGATCTGCAGAAGAGGCACAGAGTAGGAAACATCTGAACTGAATGGAACAGGCTGTGTCGGAAAACAGGAAGATGGCTGGGGTTAGGACAGATTCATTCCAGGAAGAGGAGTGGTTTCAGAGAGGCGGCATGTGATCACAATTATTGTGTGAAGCATAAAAGTTCAACATAACATATATACAGAATGTCATATTTAACGCTTTTTCTCTAATGGTATAGAATTAAAACGTACTCTGACAAAATGAAGAGTTACATACGTTGATATTTTCAGCCAGTCCTCTGTTTGGAGCACCTTTGTTGCATTACTTATTTCAAGCTCCCCTACAAGTCCCTCCCCATTCAGGACTGTGTTATGTCAGACTTTAGAACGGGAACAATGCCTAGCTCTTATCTTTTACAAACAGTGCCCATGTTGATTTATAACAGGAAGCATTTATTATTTGACCGCACAGGTATGACATATACTGTATGGTTTACATTGGTTAAATCAATAATGCAATTGATGTTCAGCTTTAGCAGAGTATAATAACTCAATGGTTTCTGAAAATCCATTTAACCTCTTTTAGATTACATGAAAAGTTGGTTTTGCTTTAAAGTGTAAAGTCCGGTTACACTGGATTAACTATTACCTCACATCCTGTCAGATTTAAAGGTGATTATTAACTATTTGACACTTCTGGACCATCAGTTTGGCCAGGCTTCTTTGTCATATCTGTGTTTGATCACCAGGTGTCCTCCTTTGCTTATTTTTTTACTTTGTGCTACTTATTTTCTATTTAGCCAAGTTTCTCTCCTTTCTTTTCTGTGTCCTGTTGTTTATTTGTTTCTTTAATTCTATTGTATCTTTATTTTATTTATTATTTTATCCCCTTGTGGAATAAAGATGAGCAAACATGATACAATAATAACATAGACCTGGGATATTGGCACTCAAACATCAACATCAGCCAACAGTTTGTTTTTTAATACTCTTCAACTTACTCTAAAGCGGTACTAAGTCACAGATGACTCCAAAGTATCAGCAGAGCCAACAGGGCCACTAAGTTTATTACTAAAAATTCAATACTTACAACCCTTTATTTTGCTAACTTGGAAAAATGGAACAGTATGTTATCTATGGTGACCAATTAAAGGGAATGAGTGTTCTGAATTATCACTCCATTTATCTGCCTTACTTGAGCCTGTGCCTTTTCCTGCATTCATGCCACGTTTGAACAACAGTATCAATGGAAAAATCTATAGCTTGAATTTATATATATTATATGAGATAATCAGCTCATACTGATTAATGGAAATAAATCATAAACTAGACATAAACAAACAGCATATGATATGGAGATACTGTATTTTGCTGGCTATGTGTAATACTCTTCAGTACCTGATTTAACAGATACAACCATGTCCATATTTCCTGACCAAAGAAATGGAGAAACATGACATGCTGAACTCTTAAATCTCCATGGCAACAGTTTGCTGTGGGAAAAGTTTGATTCTGAATGTGACTTGACAGCACATGCATGATCACACATACAAACATTCTCAATAGCAGTAAATCAATAAATAATGAATGATATAACAACATGCTCAAAAACAGAGATCTGGTGTTATTCTGTAGCGCTATGTATTTTCTTGTTGTCAACAAACCTCATTAAAAAACTAAATCAGCAGTCAAAAATGTGATCTCATTAATTCTTTCCTCAGTGCCCACTGAATTTATCTGAAGACAAAAATCTGAAAAATCTGGCAGTTTAATGTGACAAAACAGCTCAATAATTTACCAAAACAGCAGGACATTGCAGTTTTTAAGAAATATGTCTTAAGCAGTGGCAAACAGTACATTACCTGTGGACTATTTTCTGTTGCGGATTGATATACATTTGATGCTTTTTCAAAAGTCAAAACAAACCACACAATGTGTGTGTATGTTATTGAAGGAATATGTGCAGTGCAACAGTGTCTCATTCACGTTTTTAATGGTGTTTGGACAACAACGGACAAACTATGAGATCAGTTCATTGTTGGTTTTATTCTTTTCATGAGACTTTTTGAAAAACACTTTATCACTTTTTCTTTATTACTCTTTGAGCTACTTTAACAATTTATGTAAATGTTATACATAGGTTTTGTTTTTCAGTTGAGGTTATACATATTTGAATTAGTGTAAATCTAGTTGCAGTAGTTGGTCTCTGTGCAAATATAAGGAGGCCATTTATTCACTCAAAACACACCAGGATTGCACATCAGTGTACTTTACAAAGCATAACTTGTCATAACAGCTCAAGGCTATTTCCTGTTACAGTGTTTGTTACTATAAAGCAATGACAGGAAATGAATCTGTTTCCTAGCAACCTATTTCCAATGCAGGGGTTTTCGGAGATTTATCTGTAGACCATGTTTTTTCTGACATTTTAATGTTGTGCCATTGTTCACATGTAAACTTGCTGCATTGCTGTCACGCCTTAAGCCCACCCGATTTGCTGTAAAAATAATGCTTCTGCAGTCAGTGTTTTTTGATTAGTGCATCTGTTTGTCTGCTACAGCATCCAATCCAACATCTCTGTCATTTAATTTCTCTTCTTTTCTTTTTTATTTAGTCATGCAACATATCTGCATATCTGTAGAATATTTTGTTTCCACCTGTTGAACATTAAGTCCAAAGTGAATGTTCAATTACACTTTAGGCATTAGTACCCTGAGGATGCAAGTCTCTTCAAGTTTGATACATGTATAGGCTATCTACCATACTCATATGATGGGGCCTTCACTTGCTGCAAGAATTATCAGCTGTACATTTCTTGTATGGGGTTCCTTGTAGTGTACTTTTGGCTATTGTAGTGTACTTTTGGCTATTTTTGTACTCTCTGTTTCTTGACTTAAAGTTTCAATATGTTAACAATTAAAATAAAAGGTCATATGAAGATTATTTATTTTGTTGTTTTCTGGAGGGGTGAGGGAAAAGTCAATACAGCATAGTATCGCAATATTTTGAGTGGCAATATGCTATTGATACATAGATGCCAAGTATTGCTATTTTAATATATGGATATACATAAATAGATTTGTTATCGTTATGTACCATTTATGACAGGTATATAAACCTGTCAGCTGGCTGACACTGTTGCAGCGGTATCAAGCAACAATCATGAATATTTGTAGTTGTTACGATTTTTGTGATACCACCTTCCGAACATTAAAGAAAGATTTAATTTTAACACACAAAATGTATCAGTTGGTTAATCTGAAGCCGTGACCTCTCCATAAACGCGACCTCCTTCTGATATGTTCCAGAAAATATACAAAACAACAGCTGGGTGTAAAAGAAGAGATTTATCGATGAATATTTACACCAAGGATAGATATGAATATTTATTTCTTCAAATGAATTATTGATAAAATGAAACAGAATTAATTGAACTATCAGAGAGTGATGGTGGAAAATTAATGATGACGCTGTGAAAAACTGATTTAGTTCCTTAGATAATGGATAAATTACAAATTTAGGAATTTGCTAAATTAGCAATCAGATATCAACCCAAAAAGATCAGCGTAAACTTGTAAGGATCATGCCTACTGGATGATACTTTAGTGGTCTGGACAAGCCTCTTTCCTGGTGTTTGGTGCTGTGCTGCGGGCGTTCAGTTCCATTGCTGGGGTCCCATCTGGGCTTCTTTTGTTGGTAGGCTACTGCCTGGGTGTGGGTCTGGAGATTGACTGCACAGCTACTGGGAAAACAACTGGTGTTGTTTTGGGTTGAAAAATAACTGAACAGAATCATAAAAAAAAAAAAGAAGAAAGTTTGCTGGCTGGGTGCAATAGCTAGTATTCAAAGTGAATAACGGGAATATAAAAGTATATATTTTTTAAAATAACAATGATGAGTAGTTTAAGTTGCGTTTAGTAGTTTAACCATGTTAAAAGCGCTTTGAGACCGAAAGGTGACAAAGCGCTATACAAGTACAGACCATTTACCATTTGCTTGGCTGGAAAGGCTTGGCTTTGTTCCAAAACCGCCATAATTATATTTTAAACTGTGAAAAATAATTGACTACAGTGACTCAAAATATAAACAATGTATTTATGTCAGTTACATAAAACACTTCAGACAAATTTAAATTATTTATTAATATAACACATTAAAGAGAAAAAAGGGAGTATACAGTAAAACATTTTGGATAGTCTATTTTCAGGATTAATCAACTCAACGGTTTGTCTGTTAGGACAGATGAATCCTCTGGAATCATAGGTAGGTGTCTCTTTACTCAGATATGGAATTTGGAGAGAGTCCTGATGTTAAAGGTCAGTCTGTTCCCAGAGTCACAGGTGCTCTGGAGCACATCACATTCTGATCAGGACGGCCAGACCTAAGATTGGAGTAGAAAAATGTTTATTCTGTCCTGGGTTAAGCCTGGTTTAAATGGTTGTACAATGTGAATGTGTTTTTTTAATCTATTTTAGCTTTCTTCATTCAATGTAAGGGATGCATCATGGGAAGAGCAACATAAACACCCCTAATTCTGATTTGGGAGTGTTATTGCATTATTTAGAGGTTACTTATCACACAATGCTAACCTTGCAGTTACACCAGAGCAACAGTCTCCAAAAAAGCAGATCAGAAAATATATATATTTTTTTGTCATATAAGAAATTTTAAATATTAATGAGATATATTACTGTGAACAATACACCCCTGACAGCACCTCAAACACGGTGAAACAAAAGATAAACTAAGGGACAACCCACAGCGTCCTGTCCTCTTCTTGTGACCCTCACCCCTGCCAGTCAAGGCAGATACCTGTAAAATAACACATAACTTATTATAAATTAAAACAAAACTCAACTAAAATAGTTCTTTAACAGCATTAAAACACCAGAAGCACATGGAAGCACGTTCGGCTAAAGCACTGAAAATGTGTTGTGGGGCCCTCCATACAACGCCAATCCACGCTTTACTTGTAAGGATGGGAGAAACACGATTGGTAATTCAGAGATCAAAATTAGCAATGTAATACGTAGTTAAATTAAGGGGACATCAAAGAGTTATGATGGATGATGAATGGGAGTGGGGTTACTAGCCTGGGTGCGCCGACTGTTGGTCACAGATTCATTTTTCATCGCTGCGAAGACATGCCGGTAACTTAGCTTGTATTAGCATTTGCACAGCGACTCTTAAGGGTGGACCAATCAGCGGCCAGTGTCAGTGGTTAACCGCATTTGTCCCGCCAGTCCTTCATTGTGATTGGGCGGCTGGTGACAGCGACGAGCACAGCTTTAACACTTTTTCAATTATCAGTGACTGGAAAACAATCGCTGAATGTTTAGCGCAGAATAAACGGTCAGCACCTGGTAAAGCTGCTTGGCGTTCATTAAAACAATTACAAAAATAAGCTGTACTGTGAAAAGAAAAACGTTGTTCAACAACGGTAGTTGCAGTGGTGGCAGAGTCGTGTCAGCTGGTTTTGACAAAACTGCAAACAATTCTGTATGGAAAATAGCCAGGCCCATATTTAGGGGGTGAAATTGGTCTGGTTCGCACCAGGCTGGTGGGGTACAGGGAAAAGCAAGGAAAAAAAAAAACCGTCATTTTCAATTTGAACAAGTTAGTGGAAAAGTTGGGATTGAATAGATTTAGAGAAATAGATTTTAGGTTAAAAAAAACAACTGGGAACACTTCCTCCAGATATATACAGAAGGGACCCTAGATCCCCAAACTGGAAAATCAGGCTTTGCCTGTTGCATCCCAGACTGACAGAGTTTAATTTTACACAAATGAGTTAAGGCTATTCTATATGGCCACTACAGTGGGTAGAGGATGGCAGGATGAGGAGGGCAGTCACATGCTTTGACTCAGCCGCACTTTAACACTTCACAACACTGAAAGATAACAAGCTCGGGGCGATCAGACCTTATGGTGGAGCTGTTGGTTCTTTCAAAATAAACCAGGCTGGAGGTTTGGTGGGTTCCTCGGGTGCCAGCCCATGTTGGGGTAGAAGAGAATGAGGTTGCAGACAAGGCAGCTAAAATAGCCCAAAAGAAAGACATTGATCTGATTGTATGTGTTGGTATGTCTGAGTGGCATAATATTATCAAGGAAAACATAACAGCTTTGTGGTAGAATCAGTGGGAAAAGGGGGGGAAAAAAAGGGACGTCATTACTTCTCAATACAGAGTGTAAAGGCTGTGTGGTGCTACCGAGGCAACTAGAGAAGACACAGAGTAATCATGACCTGACTGAGGGCACTGTGAGTTGGAATGGGATCTAGCAAAGATGGACAAGCATGAAGGTGGACTGTGTGGAACCTGCAGGAAACAACAAACTGTTAAACATGTAGGCTATAGCCTACTTATGGAATGTAGTATATGAAGAATAAAGAGCTCAGTAACACTCCACATTATCACTAATACAGACGGCCACCATGAAGACCTTCTTAATCCAAGCCAAGGATTGTAAAAGCAGTCCTGGAATTTATAACCCAAACATGGCTACGCCTTAGACATACCCCGAATTGCAATTTAACCCCAACATGTGAGAGGCAGCAATGTGCCGCAAGGCATCTTAGCCTGCCGGAAACCCACAAGAAGAAGAAGATAAAAACACGCGCCTGTTTCTGAATAGCTGAGAAATCCGAGTTTCCGACGAGTCCCTGAAGGAGGCTCGAGCGTCAAACCTCCACCCCGAGAGGAAACCGAGCGACATCCATCAGACTCGTTGGACTCTCAAAGGTCCACTCGAGCTGTCCTCAGCCCACAACGCACCCGAACAGTCCGCCGATCCTGATCTCCTGGCGGGTTTTGGTGATCTCTGCGTGGATTTTCACTCGACCAGGACTGTGGGAGCGATGCGACGTCTCGGAGGAGGAGGAGGAGGAGACGAGCTGGCCAAACAGCAGCAGACTCCTGCGAGGAAGATCTGAGTTTTGTTTCTGTAACGTCAAAGAGAGGTAAGTGTCAAAGAGATGAGAAGCAGATGTTCTCGGGGCATCCGTTAGGCTCGGGTCGTGCTGGTGCTCGACGGGTTGTTTGCTGCGTGTTTATTGGTGGGTTTCCGTGTTAGTTGTGTCCAGCATCAGTAACTGGCAGGCGGTATGAGTCATAGCCGGCGCAGGGGCTGCTGGAGGATCTGCTCAGGAGCAAAGTGTCTGCAGCCTCCAGAACCACAGTCTTCTACAGCCTGCAGCTTCGGCTTTGCGTGTGAGTGTGTGTGACATGTCGTGCATTCTGCTCTCTCGTGCAGTGTGGTTATGGTTGGGGTGTGTGTGGGTATGTATGCATGTGCGTTTTAGGCTATGTGACATGCATTGTAAATGGTCTGCACTTAATACCCTTTCTCACCTCAGAAGTCTCAAGGCGATTTAGCCTACATGATACTTCTTCACTCTGCTGGACTTGGGGTGGGAGTGTGTGACCGCAATGTGTTAAGCGTTTCATTGATAGAATTTGGTTGGAGGTCAAACGTATGTGGACACCCACTGCCTACCTCTGATTTTGGAGCTCGCCAATGAATGGAAAAGGCTATGTACTGTATAATAGTGATATTTCAGTCAAAAGTGTGTGCCCGAACAGTTTCTATTTGACCGTTACTGGTTCATCATGAGAGTGACCCACGCACAATGCCACAGTTTGGTAAGGAAGAACTAGAACCCTGACTGTCACACACACAACATGAGTGATGTAGACTACTGGATGTAATGTTTAAAAAGGACATTTTCTCAATCAGCTTCTCATGTAAACACTTTTTATCTGCGAAAAGTTTGAGCAGTTTGGGTGTTTCACAGACATTTCTGCGCCTGATTTATTTTTTTCCCCTGGTGTTTCTGTCACTGGTTTGAACCACGAGGGAAAAAACAAAAAAGAAAAAAAAGTGGGTGTGGCTCAATAGGGAAATGTGATGTCACACTTGTATGCACCTATCAGATTCCAAAAACATGTTGTTCTGCATCTAATGGCAGTGGTTAAGTACCTGTTTTCATGCTTATTTACAATTTAATCATACAAAGTGGAAAAAGAAATTTGAAATATTGCAAAAAGTCTTTTACATTTGAAGCTTAGGTGAAAAAGTTTGTTTGAGGTTTGAATACCGAAAATCTGTGTAATTAATACTTGAAACAAATATGTCACATTTTCTAGATGACTTTTGTTTGTTTTACTGGGTTTCTTTTTAATCACGTCATCTTGAAATGAAGGAGGATTACATCTTTGTCTTCTGCAGTGGTTTAATTACATTCCATAGTAGAATTGGCGCCTTCTGTTGATCCTCATGTTGCATAAATGCGGAGGACACGGGACATTGTGCTAACTGAAAGGCATTGACTGTAGCCTACTGGCATTATGAGCAGCACTTAGCTCACGTTATATGCTAAAACAACATTTGCCAAACAAAGTTTGCCCTTCTAATTGTTGTGTGCGCATTACGACTGAGGCTGCAATTCACAAACAATAATGGTAACAATTCAGGATAAGAACATTGTGAGGACAAGTGCTATGTTTCGAAGTAGTAGTGACGTGGGCATGTGCACGCTCAAAGTTGTTGTTCCCGAGGTTGTGTGTGGCAAGTGTGGCAGTTTAAATACAAATCATCAGATACATTGTGTATATTTCCATCACTTTAATTTAATAAAGTCATCAGTATAATTATGATATTTTCAGTGGTTGTTATGGATTTCTCACCTTAATTGTTATTGTCTGATTTCAGTCGCAACAGATTCACAACAGAAATGCTAGAGTTAAAAAAAAAAAAAATTGAAACAAATGTACTGGAAGTGTTTAAATATCAATATAACAGCTTTGACCATTCTATTGTTTTTTTTAATGGCTCTCATGCATGACATGTTTTATATAGGATCTTCAAGCCCTTAAAAAATTAAATAAATGTCAAACAGATCATGAGAACTGTAAACATTTTATTTCCTCACTTGAAGGAATAAAAATGTCAGAGCGTTGTTCTGGTGCACACTGGCAAAATGACACATGTGGTGACAAAATAGTGTTAATAGGAAGTTATCAACTACTATTCTTTCAGCTTGTAACATGTGGGTGCCTGTCTTTGAGGTTCTTTGAGAAAGTTTGAAGTGTTTTCTCTTTTTGGATTGGGTTGTCTATAACTTGTTCATGATCATCTAACTCTTCTTGCACAGTGGACCTGATGCTGCCTCTTCACTTGCTATTGCCTTTCCACATGTTGTTGTTATTGTTCGTATCCTCAGCATTGTTGGCATTCAGCATTTGTGGTACAAAATAAAAACGAATCTTGTCACATTTTTCGAATTTTGGCATTGACTTGGTATCAAAAGATTGTTTCTTGCGATATCGCTAATGTTTATGTTATAAAATATTAATTTGTATTCACATATGTATTGCATTGAAAGTGGGCATGGCTTATACTGAATGTTGTTGGGAATTTTGTCGGTGTAATTTTCTGCATTAAAGTGTTTTCTATTCTGCCATTTATACTGTTGATACATATAAATTAAGCTGCCAACAAGCAATGTTAAACATGAAGTTGAATTAATCAAATAAAACGTGATTTGTAGTTGCATTCTACCTTTTAATAAAATGAGGCAATGTTACTGCAAAAATGTTTTTGTATCTGTTCAAAGTGCTAATCTGTGCATATCTTGATATTGTAAAAGTGATAGAAAGCTTGTCAGCTTCTGTGACCAATCAAGGCTTACTGAGGGTCAATGGAGAATGTCAGTGTGGTCGCTTTTTGAACTGCCTGGTGTCCCGCAAGAGACTCCAGCTCCATGGAGCCCAGTTTTAAGGCTTTAATTCAACAAGCTGACCAAGCCCGATCCTGCCGGGATCTTTCCGTCTTGGTGTGGTCAGCCCTGCTGGACTCTTGTTTTGTCTCCACCACCGCACCAGGCAGATTTCCATTCTCCAAGCAGTAACAAAAAGTTAACAGATCGCTAGACCTCAAGTTACCGCTCCTTCTCAGTGGACTGTGCTGCCGCATTTATGCTGTGTATTATTCTGTCTGCCAAAGTTGACCTGGGTCAAAAAGGGGTCCCTTGTTTTTCATGAAGAAACTGCGATCCGGTTCCTTTTACTTCTGCAGTTAATGTAGAGCTGCAGCTTCCGTGTGTCTGATTTCTGGATTCTCAACAGTCTCATGGCTCATCCAGTGAGTGATAAACTATGGGCTAGACTTAGGAAAGAAAACAAAAACCTGAATGTTTGGTTGGTGCCTTTCATCGTCATCTGGGTCGAGTTGTAAGAGAGTGACCCCTCTTCTCTACGTGGTCACAGGTGAGAGTCGGTGGTCTCTATCAGGCAAGAGAGTGAAGTAGATGCGTGCCTCGGAATTTAACCGGCACATGACGTCATGGAATCAACATGGGATTCCTGCTGGGCTCGTGGGTTCCCCTCCGGTAGAAGGCCAATATATTCAGCCAAGTCAGACTTCGCACTTAGGTGTGAATGCAAAGCCTGATGGGGTTTGTAGGCACTCTGTCTCTGTGGTCAGGCTTTTGTCTCATGTAGGCCTCTCCTCTGTTCTTCATTCCCACAAGGTTCTATCCCCAACATCTTGTTTTACAGTAAATCCACTGTAAAGTGTTCATGCAGATTTTTCCCTGAATGAAAAATAATATTTCAGACACACAAGAATCTTCCACTTCCACCGTGACAGTAAAGAGTAAATGTTTTTGTCCTTTAGGCAGACTCAAGAGTATTTGTTGATTTATAAATCTGTTTGTAAACAAAGATGGACGTAGCCTTTATTGTTTTGGTAATACAGTCGCTGTCATGCGGCAGGCGGCTAGCTTTATTGTTTCATGTCTCCTGTATCAATCCAATTGGATTTCTCGCTGATGGACTCGTAATGGAGATTACAGATTACATCAGGTTCATAGGGTTGTTATCTCTACTGGTGTTATTGTGCACACTAAAGGCCCCAGCTTCCTCAGAATCACTATTCATTTGTTCAGATTTTATAAATAGACAAATTAATAATCAAAAGTAAAGTAAAAGCAAGAGAGTTGTGGCCTGCCTGCTACATGTGTATCATAAACCGTAAATACAAACTGTCTGTAGTTTTTTCTTGCCTGTCTTACTGCTTGCAAAGGCAGCTAATAGTATAACATCAGGGATGAACCGACCATCAGTAATCCAGAAACAATCCGGTGGACTGTCAAAAAATACATCAAGATTTTTTTGACGGTAGTTGTCTCGGGACTTCTCTGTTTGGTCTATCATGCAAAGTTAGTGTGAGATTGCCCTGTGAGCAGTCCAGTCTGTATTCACAAGTCCAGGGCTGAATTTCTTTACACACTAAACCTCTGTGTACCATTACTGACAGCATCAATATGTTTAGTTGGCTGTTAATTGATAGCCGGTTGTGGCAGCCCCCCAAAAAATACATCATGGGGACTAGTGTCCATGAAACAGTCCAGAAGGCTAGTGATGTCCAGAAATGGTTTTAAGTAAAACTATTTAACGAGAAAAAAAAAGACAGAATTTTGTACAGCAGAAATGTTTCTTCTGAACTCTTTAAAACTCTCACCGCCATTTATATTCATCTTGCGTCCCTTGGGACAGGAAACGTGCCTAAATGTTAACTGACTCTTCCCTTTTTATCCATGCACAGTTTACCCTCTCCATTTTTTCTGAACCAAAATCTTCTCCTTCTGCGCAATTAATCGTAATAAAATTGCAATATGGATTCTTGCCTCTTTGGGATTTGCCACTTTCAAAGACAACCACTATTACACCAGATGAGGCAGAGCACCAGAAACTGACAGAAACAAAGATAACACGTCGAAAAATAATAGTTCAAAGGTTTAATAGGAGGCGACAAGAGACTAAATCTGATTATTTTTAATCTTTTTTATCTGATTGAGTTTTAAAAACAAATCGTGAGAGAATTGTGACCTCAATTCTAAGCAAAGAAAATTGTAATTCTCATTTTATCCAGAATTGTGCAGCCCTACTTTCCTCTGTTCCTCCCTTCTTCCTGCTTTGCCTGCCACAGTGTCCTCCCACAGAGGACTCCTGATTGATGGCAGCCTGACTGAGGCAGCAATAGTGTGGAGTCAGAATCTATTTTCACATGTTCATGTCTGGACCCCTTTTCATGGCATTTCATGAGATGTATCAGCAGTTTCCATGATTAAAGTTGAAAATCCAGTGGTACCTTTGAGGTTTATTCAAAGAGAATTGCAGAACGTGCGTTGGGTGCTTTGCTTTGATGATTCCCTGTGACCTTTTGGCTCCAGGACAGCCCTCTCTAAACAGCGTGCCCTTTTCCTCTGGCTCGTTGCCTTTCTCTGTCTCAGTCAGTGCCTCTTCTCTGCTCCTGCCACCCACCTGCTGCGTATTGACCAGAAACAGCAGGATTCAGTCTTCTTAAAATGATTAATGCATAGATAGGGTTTCTACTAGATAGCAGTAGTCTGTCAGGAGAATTCAGTTTTAGTTAATATTTCGTTATGTAATTATTTCTTAGTTTAAGTAATCTGGATAAATTGAAGCTCACTTGCCAGCTGGAACCAAAGAACCCACTTTTTTTTTTTTTTTTTTTATAGACTTAATAAGCTGCCTAAGCTAGAGCAGCAAAGAATAAATAAGTATTATCATATCTCAGTGATCTGTTGGAGCTGACAGCAACAATTAGTTTCTGATTGTTCTGAGTCAGCAAACACTGCTGTGATAACCTGACTCTCATCTGTGTAACACCACACACATTAGAGCTTCCAAAATCTAATTTTTACAATTTTTTTTTAAATCAAATCTTGTGCTCAACTGTAGTCTGAGCACTTAACACACACACAGTCACCACTCCACTTACAATATTAGTTCTCAAAGGCACCAAATCGCAGTGTATCTCACACTTTGATTAGTATTAAAAGAGAGCTGAAATAATTAGTTAATTAAACAACATGGTATTACTTTTGCTTATTGATTAACTGCTGATGTATTTAGCATTAGCTCATTAGCAGGATTACGCTGGTGTGGCGATGTAGGTTCGATGAACCACTGAGTTCAGCCTGCCCCCTTAGAAATACATGTACGGTACATCGCATAACTGCACACTGCTACAGGGAAAACTGCCACGGATTGTAATGATTTTGGAACGTGGTAGGTCTACTGCTTATAAAGAATATCATCTTTTTTTTATCAAGTTCGTCAATGATGATGATAAATAATCTGAGGTAGTTATTGAACATTTAGGGTCACATTTGTTTTGTTAGTTTAACTTTATTTATCAGTGATTTCCTTCATATGTTTGATCTAAAATTTGCAAGGTTTCCTGATTTCAATATTCCACCCCCCCTTTCCGGGGTCACAATGATTTTGCTACACTACTTGTTGGGGAATGCGGCTCCAGGTTGGACTGCTAGCGTGATGGCATTAGCATCCTTACTACTTTCAGTGGATACAGGTAGGGTGCCTAAAAAAAAAAAGCTAATATTCTGATCTGGTTTTCAGCGGTCAAGGTTGAGGTCAAGGTTTGTCCATTGATAGTGTAATTGCTTTATTGCGCTTCTTTTACAGTCACATAAGGAGTGTAGCTGTCATCAACTCACGTAATGTTCACTTGTGTCTGCCTTCTGAACTGAAATTAAACGGGTGCACAGGAACTAAGTAAATATATAGTAGTTATTGGAAGTAACTGCAGTTCTATGAGTATGTTCGTATTTTGTTTCTTTCTAGAGTGGGGGGGTCAGGGGGGGGTGCAGGATGTCCTGTTGGCAGGGCGGCCCAGCAAATTAAGTATGTGGTGATTAAACCGTTTGATTACTGTTAAACTTTGATTTGAATTATCTTTAGTGAGAGTTAAGGGGTGCATGCCTTATTCTACAGAACTGATAGTTGCTGCAGAGTAATGCATGCCCTGTTACTTCAGGTTAGGACAGTATAAAATGTATGAAGTGCACACTGTGGAGACAAAATGGCCGATAGTATGTGGTGCGGTATCTCATGAGGTGCATCCAATTCTCGGCAGGCCAGCAGAACTCGGCACAATACTGGTCCTATGTCAGACACACTTATATGTTTTGAGTTTTCTTCTGCATCATGTAAATGACAGAAATAAGTCTTTGTACTTAAAAACCATATTGTGAGGAAGGACTTGATCTCAATTCTTAGAAAAAAAAAAGTGTTTCTCATTTTGTCCAGAATCTTGCAGACTTAGTTCTTTAGGTTTGTAATACAGTGCATCTGGAAAGTATTCACAGCGCTTCACTTTTTCCACATTTTGTTATATTACAGCCTTTTTCCAAAATGGATTAAATTCATTTTTCCCCTCAAAATTCTACACACAATACCCCATAATGACAACGTGAAATAATTTTATTTTGAAATTTTTGCAAATCTATTAAAAATCAAAAACGAAAAAAAAATAAATAAATACAAAAATCACATGTACATAAGTATTCACAGCCTTTGCCATTACACTCAAAATTGAGCTCAGGTGCATCCTGTTTCCACTGATCATCCTTGAGATGTTTCTACAACTTGATTGGAGTCCACCTGTGGTAAATTCAGTTGATGGGACATGATTTGGAAAGACATACATCGTCTATATAAGGTCCCACAGTTGACAGTGCATGTCAGAGCACAAACCAAGCCATGAAGTCCAAAGAATTGTCTGCAGACCTCCGAGACAGGATTGTATCGAGGCATAGATCTGGGGAAGGGTACAGAAAAATTTCTGCAGCATTGAAGGTCCCAATGAGCACAGTGGCCTCCATCATCCGTAAATGGAAGAAGTTTGGAACCACCAGGACTCTTCCTAGAGTTTGGCTGCCCGGCCAAACTGAGCGATCGGGGGAGAAGGGCCTTAGTCAGGGAGGTGACCAAGAACCCGATGGTCACTGACAGAGCTCCAACGTTGCTCTGTGAAGAGAGGAGAACCTTCCAGAAGGACAACCATCTCTGCAGCACTCCACCAAGTAGGCCTGTATGGTAGAGTGGCCAGACGGAAGCCACTCCTCAGTAAAAGGCACATGGCAGCCCACCTGGAGTTTACCAAAAGGCACCTGAAGGACTGTCAGACCATGAGAAACTAAATTCTCTGGTCTGATGAACCAAAGATTGAACTCTTTGGCCTGAATGCCAAGCGTCATGTTTGGAGGAAACCAGGCACCGCTCATCACCTGGCCAATACCATCTCTACGGTGAAGCATGGTGGTGGCAGCATCATGCTGTGGGGATGTTTTTCAGCAGCAGGAACTGGGAGACTAGTCAGGATGGAGGGAAAGATGAATGCAGCAATGTACAGAGACATCCTTGATAAAAACCTTCTCCAGAGCGCTCTGGACCTCGGACTGGGGCGAAGGTTCATCTTCCAACAGGACAACGACCCGAAGCACACAGCCAAGATAACAAAGGAATGGCTTCGGGACAACTCTGTGAATGTCTTTGAGAGGCCCAGGCAGAGCCCAGACTTGAACCCGATTGAACACCTCTGGAGAGATCTGAAAATGGCTGTGCACCGACGCTCCCCATCCAACCTGATGGAGCTTGAGAGGTCCTGCAAAGAAGAATGGGAAAAACTGCCCAAGAATAGGTGTGCCAAGCTTATAGCATCATACTCAAAAAGACTTGAGGCTGTAATTTCTGCCAAAGGTGCTTCAACAAAGTAGAGCAAAGGCTGTGAATACTTATGTACGTGTTATATTTTCATTCTTTATTTTTAATAGATTTGCAAAAATTTTAAAGAAACTATTTTCACTTTGTCATTATGGGATATTGCATGTAGAATTTTGAGGAAAAAAATGAATTTAATCCATTTTGGAATAAGGCTGTAACATAACAAAATGTGTAAAAAGTGAAGCGCTGTGAATACATTCCGGGTGCACTGTATATGAAGCCCTGACTGCCCTAATCTGTGTTATTGACACAGCCAGACTGTCATTGTAGTTTTAAAGTCATTGTTTAAAGGCTTACTTTACTCATCATATATGTCTTGTAGCTTAAAAAAACAACACATGCTTATGTTAGCAAGGTTAAAAACTTAACAATCGAGTGGGTCTTTAATCAAATAAACAATTATATACTGTTAAATCTTTTTGAATTGATCATTGAAAGCTATTTCATTGTTTGTTCATGAGGTCGACATACTGTCTTTTGAAACTGGTTTGGACACTATTTTATGATGTTATTTGTCAAATTGTGGACTGATTTTTACCTGTTAGGGATGCGTGTTAGGCCCATTGTTCTTAGCCATGTTTGTAGTTGTCTTCTAGTGCAAGGATGAAGATGCTGTGACACATTCAGGTTAACGACATGATCTCAAGGGTCTCGGGTGGCCAACCAGTCACTCTGTATAACTTACAGCCAGATAAACAGGAGAGGGGGTGAGAAGGAGAAACCATTTGAAAGAGTTATGATGACAAAGACTGACAACCATATACATGCAGAAAGTCATATCATACATATCATAACACGTAACCTATTCAGTAAATTTAATGTGAACTTTTAAAATGCCTCCAGATATATTGTCCAAATTTTGTTCAGTTATCATGACTGAAGTTTTCTTTGTATTTTTATGTTTCTTTGCAAAACTGCCCTTACCATAAAAATAACAGCCCTGGATAATGTGTAAAATGTGTTTTTCAGACAAGCGACCCCATTGTGGTTGGCCAATTAATTACTGTTGTTGCTCGAAAGCAAAAGGGGACGCATGTGTTCCTGGTCAAAATTTTAAGTACACTTTAAACATGGGAAAACAGATCAATGATACCAAATGTCAGTGTATAAGTGGAGTTTTATCCGTGGGGATTCTTTCTGATCTGTTGCCCCCAGCAAATCAACTTCCCACAGTAGACACTTTTATCCTTGTGCATAAATACTAAGATTACAATTTTCTCATTGCTTGTCACTGTATCGTGCTGTTTTAATGGCAGATGCTAGTGTTGATTCAGAGACACCCTGCTCTCTAAGGTGGACCGCAAGGATGTGCTTCAAAATAATGAGATGATGTTTTACATTTTCTTTGTTGTGGCCTCCAAACATCGAATCAGGTAGGTGGAGACATAAGTAAGGGATGATGTGAAACTGTATATTAGTTAATAGAGAAAATAGTCAGTAGAGTAATCATAAATCCTTAGTTGCAGCCCTAATTAATAGAAAAGGCATCCTGGGAAAAAAGCATAATCTTCTGGTGTAGACTGTGAGAGACTGCAAAGCAATAAGCCGCCAAAACTCCAATCAGAT
This sequence comes from Embiotoca jacksoni, assembly GCF_022577435.1. NCBI lineage: Eukaryota > Metazoa > Chordata > Actinopteri > Embiotocidae > Embiotoca > Embiotoca jacksoni. Next base: position 144,411 of record NW_027185230.1, read on the forward strand.
TGTCTCTCTGGAATGGTCCTTGAAGCAGTACTTTTGCTTAAGGTGTTAGTTGCTGATTATCACATCATTAAATTATTGTAAGAAAATGAAAATAATGATCAGCATGGGAACCAGAGAGTTGAAATCATTTTTAGATAAACTGACCACAGATTGATAAACTGGGAAGTAATGACATTTATAGTATATGTTGCTGCCAAGAATGCACCCTGGGACTAAACACAACCTGCAATTTCCATTGTCTCTTTCTTCTCCTATTTTAGCTTTCATTCATTCTGTCTTTGCTTCTTTCTGCGTTTCATGTGTTAGACTTTTTTTATTTGATGCAAGAGAGTAAAGGGAAAATTATGAGGCATAATTAAACCTCTACAACCAACCCCTCTCCAACCCCATCGACCCTTTTCTCTTTGGTTCTTTACATCTTTCACAGCAGGGCTTTCTCTTCTTGAATTTACTAGATAAGAATGATTCAGTCTACCTTCTTTTTCCCCCACATCATGCTTTGACAGATAGTAATTTTTTGAATACCTTTGCATCAGACAGACTTTGATGCAGAGATGTAGGCACCTGGTGGCAGAGAGTATTTTTAATGTCCTGTGGTTCTGGGCGAAACATTGACATTTAGATTTTTCTGCAAAATATTTTCTTCAGTTTATTTCCTCACTGCTCACTCCACTTTGACAGACAGTAGTTGGGAAAGGGCAGAGGGATTCTCTATGAAACTACTGCCTTGACATTTTGTGATTTGGTGCTGGCCTTGTTTTTTTCTCTTTTCCTAGTGACACTGTGTGTGTCACAAAAGGTGTCGGTTTTTGAACCTCAGAAATGTCTTTCTTTTTTTTTTTTAACCATGCAGTTAAAATAAGCCTGGTGCACAAACTATAAAATGTGTAATTCATCCAAGAATAAACTTGGGAGTTTTAACTGGAGCCCAGACCTATATGGGAAAAAAACTAAAGACAGTGATGTGTTTCTTTTTTTGTCAACCTGACTTGATTTGAACTGCAACAGATCCTATTGTCCAGGTTTTAAGATATATTCCTTAGAACAGGGGTCTTCAACATTTTTCAGGCCGAGGACCCCCAAACTGATAGAAAGATGGAGCAGGGACCCGCTACTATATACTGTATATTGTGTAAAATTGTGTTTTATATTAAACTGGAGGAGTGCAGGAGGCTTGGAGGGACAGGTCCAGGCGAGTCTTACGCTGTGAGTGAACCGGTGCCCAGCTTGAGAGAGCTTCTGTGTGTCGCTGAATGTGTGCATTTCTGACTGAAAGATAACATCTTCTGCCTCCATTTAACCATTCACTACAACATGTTGGATTCATGTTAATGTGTATTTAAAGACATTTAAATTTGTGAAAAAAAAAAATTGGGAAACACATTTAAAAAAAAAAATTGTCTAATCAACAAAAAATTTCACGGACCCCCTGCAGTACCTCCGCGGACCCCCTGGGGGTCACGGACCCCTGTTGAAGACCTCTGCCTTAGAACAAGGCCGTAACGATGACACTGTTTGGAAAGTATACAGTGCTACCTTACAGCAAAGTACAAACAATAGCAGGATTGAAAGCAGGGATGTCACATTAACCAAAACCCTCAGCTGGTCTGGGACAAAATATTGACCCTGGTATGTTTTTGACCTGCGGCCCATGACAATTGGTTGCATTCCACCCCCCAGCACATCCTTGCGGTCCATTTAAATATGTTTACCAACTGTTAGGTTCAGAACTATAACATAGCGCTGATAGGATAAGAATCAAACCCACAGTCAGACAAAAACAAGGCTTGGCACCAAATCTGAGTTTTACTTGCAGCAAGGGAAGTCCGTGCAGGGTCTTAGAGTTGTAAGCTCTTCACCTGGCATCAGCCAACTCCGAATCAGACTTCCCTCTTTGCACCTTTTATTGTACATATGGGGTTACATAACAGCACGTGATTACAGTCATATATAAGCATGTTCACATGTTGTGCAACATGAGTGTGTAGGCATTAAATGTTCTTTGCACACTATATGGGTATGTTTGCTTTTAATTTATGTGCGTGCTAAACTAGATAAGCCAGTTCCTCCTCCGAGGGGATGTGTTGCAGGACAGGAATTCGTGATTTGTGCATACAGTAGTGACCTTTCAACTACAGTTTAATGCATAGACTAGATGAAACTTTACACACATAGCAGTAACTTAATTTACACACTGACAATGAGTTACTATTTTTCCTAACACCAACTACTCGAAACTACTCGAAACCTGAGTAATAAGTGCCGTGAACAAGTGTACTTAGTCACTCTTTATTGACTCCCTGCATGGCATCAGAGGTGAAATACTTTCAGATGCATAAATAAATTTAAAAAAAGAAGAAAAAAAAAGTTTGTTAACATTTTAAGGGCCATGACACTCCAGTACATTCAGGTCCAGAGATGTTGTAATTCCCAGACAAAGATGCAAAAAGCTGCAGTCTACCATTTAACAATAGCATACTGGTAATGAGCAAATACTTGTTTATTCAATTAATGCTTCCGTTCCATTTTATTTCATTACTTATTCTAAAGTTTCCAATCATTTATGATGAAACATTCCATAAGATTTATGTAGTTAATAGATCACCCCTTTATTTTATTGTCCAAGAGGAGTAAACAACCTTGTGTGGGACATGCTAATTTAATTAATAGTGTGCTTTTTTGCTTGGAAATTGGACCCACAGTTCACCACACTTCAACTACAGTCAGCTTCCCTGTCACTGATAGTGGCCGTGGCTCTACTCTCCTCCTTTAAGTACTTGTTGCTGCACTGTGTTGGGTACTGCAACTGATGTTAAAGCTTCGCAGCCCCGGCAGCCAATATATCAGTTATTTTGACACATTTGGCAATGTCCACATCGAGAGTTAAAAAAATGTTGGCCCACAGTGTCTCTGCACCCCATTTCCGCTTTGGTCTGTATGGCATCTATCATGAGAAACAGGACAGAGGGGCAATATTTGGGGTCTAGTAAAAGATGTGATTGGACCAGCCCAGTGTCAGAAAATAAAATAAACCAACGGGCCGCTGTCCCTACTTTATGGGGCGGTCGTTGGTCCAACAACTTTTTTGAAATCAATTAAATTAAAAAGTCCCGCCCTTGCCAACACCTCTGCCAAGTTAATGTCAAAATTCTATATTATGACAATGAAGGTAACGTAGATTGTGTAGATACTGGGTATTGTGCCTTTAACAACAACATGTGAAATGGCAATAGCAAATGCTGGAACAGCAACAGGTGGGCTAATGTAGCATTCGCTCATAATGTGAGCTGGTTGTTGCTCATAAGGCTACATTAACAATCAGTCTGTGAAAATATAACATTGTACTTGCAATTGTGTGTGTTAGCAGTTCAATACAGACTATCACATTCCCGGTTGTGATATTGCAGTCACTTCCTTGGAGCTGGCACATTGACAAAAATGGTGACTCCAACTGGATGACATGAAATCGGCATGATTTGTGGATTTTTTAAGCTCCAAATTTTCTTATAAGTTCAACCTTGGTGGAGACTTGAAAGCGATGACATTTGAGGAGTCTGAAAGTTGAAAATATTCACATTAAATTCCTGGTCTGGTGTAGTTTTAGCAGCTCTACAAAAAACAATGGTTTTCCAAAAATATAGTATGAATACGAGTCTTTTCAGTAGAATAAGAGGACTGCAGGTTTCATTGTGTCCTGATAATGCCGTTGTGTTGTTAAATCTGAATTTTCAATTGTCGTTTTGCCTTCCCACATAAAACAAGCTACATGAGCATTTTGGTGAGTAACCACTCCTACTGTTGGAACAAGTATTGCTTCCCTTTTGTTTTTTTCCTACGAACTCCTTAGTAGTTGTTTTGTTATTTTAATGTGATGCACACTAAAGCATCAACAGTGGCAATCATAGTTCTCTCCTCTAAAACAAGGCACTAACATTGTGATAGTTGGAAGTACTGACTCCTACATCAACATGTCAACACTACCAAGGCTTCAAAGTCCAGTTCCCTGAAACAAGATGCTAAAATAGCAACGTCCAAACTTTATTTTCCCTAGCACAAGGCGCTAAAACTACAGGGTTATAAGTTCTGCTCACTAACATTGTTAGGGTTTAGCCCAGTATCAACCCAAAATGTTTAATGCACCCGCCAGTCCACTAGAGGACAGCAGGTCAGTGTGACAGTTGGTTTGCCTTCCCGTGAAAAGCATATGTGAATGGTCATGTGACACAGGTCATTTTCCATAACATTACCACATGGTTTTTCAAAACCAGGCAAAACTAAACCATGACATTGACAGAGAGGCATATGTAACACACTTTGGCATGATACCGGGTTGTCAGGTTGGAAGAGAAACTCATTAGAGCCAGGCACGAACATCAGCAAGGTTTGAAGTTTATTTCTTTAGAGGTGTGAAACGCCTACCCTTAACATGAAAGCTACTGGTTAATCAATTAGTAGTGTTTTTATAGTCAATTTAAATACATTAGTAACAATTTATGTGTCACACGGTGCTAAACATTAAAGGCTTAGTAGCCCTCTGAGAGATCACTATGTTGAACAAAATTGCATTCAGTTTGCATTGAAACTGAGCCTATTTGATCTATTCTTGAATAACTTTTATTCGTCTGGTAATCACAGTGTTTGTGCTGTAAACGGAAGCAGCAGATTCAAATCTAATTGCAGCTTATTAATAATAAATATAACCAGCAGCAGTGGATGGAAGGTATTCACAGAAATGCCACACTGGGAAGTGCGCAGTGGTTTTGCCCTGGATGCCTTTTCTATTAATTAGGGCTGCAACTAAGGATTGGTGATTACTCTACTGACTATTTTCTCTATTAACTAACATACAGTTTCACATCATTACTTACTTATGTCTCCGCCTATCTGATTCGATGTTTGGAGGCCACAACAAAGAAAATGGAAAACAGCATCTCACTATTTTGAAGATGCCTCAGATGCTTCAGAGGTTTCTCTGAATCATGTGCTTATTGCAATTTGACATTCCAGCAAACTGATACTCAAACTGCTGTGGTTTCATCTGTGAAACATATTATAGCTCAGAAAGCAAAGTGAAAGCGATTTAGCCAAATGGGTCACATTGAATAGGCCTATAACAAGTAAAACCAACATTATATTCCATACTTTATGAAATTCAATTCCAATTATTTATTCCCATAGAGAAGGCAGAGTGATATTTCCAGTGATGAGCAGGGTATACTGTAATGCTGATTTGAGCACGTTCCAAATGTACAGTTGACCAATCAGATCTCTGAATTGGAACTTCTTGTTCTATTTTGCGCTATATGACAAATATGTATTCTCTTGTGTCATGGTAATTCAGCCTTACCATTTGGTTCTAGATTTTGTCCAATAAACTTCACTTTAAATAACTGTAAACAAAGCAATTTTTTTTCAACATACTCAAATACATGTTCTGTTCTGTTATTCCTCTCTGTTAATAATTTAGCTTATGTGGCATTCCTGTAGCCAAGCAGCATGCAGCACTCTGTACTTGGTGATGTCAGCACACATCAGTGGTTCCGCTTGATTCTGGTTAAAATGGGGATGCTGCAAACTGCAAGTTTCATCACTCAGCACATCTGCAAAATCTTCACTCCCAATTATTTGGCTTGTAGCAACGGAATAATTTGCACATTTGACATTCGATTGTTGTTCTAAGGCTATGTTCAGACTGCAGCAAATTGGGATTTGTTTCTCAAATCAGAACCTTAGGACAGAATGTCTGCACTGTTATTTGCAAGTGAGCAGATCGGATTTGGTGTGTTCAGACATCGCTAAACTATACACACAAGTTACTTTGGTAATGATATTTACCAGCAATTTTGTCACAGATATACTAGTGACGCGGTTTTCCAACACGGAAGCAGCTGGGATTGAAGTGAGAACAGACAATTTATTTTGGCTTCTGTCTGTGAACTATTGTTTTCGTTGTCATCTATAGCACCAAAATCTTCACTCTCTGATGGTGCTCTGCTAGTAGTAGCAGCATAGATCCTGCTCACTCTGTTACTCTGACAGTGGTGTTGTCACTTAGTGTACGGCTGCAAGTCACACAAAGAAATCGGAGCCACCAGAGCATCCAGACTGAGATGCATCTGTAGAAATCCGATTGGAGTTGCACTTCAAACCACCTCCAAATGTGATTTTTATCCGTTCTTTTAAAAAAATTGCTTTTCCATTTAGTTTTTTTGCTATCCAGACCAAAAAAAACAACAATGTGGATACAATCTGCTTATGACAAAAAGTGTATTTGAGCTGACAGTCTGAACAAGGCTTTAGCGTTCTAGTATGTTTTGATCAATGTTTTTTTTCTTTTTTTTTTCTTCGTATTTTCACTATCAATATCAGTATGTCCAATATTTTTCTAACGGATGCAGTATTTCTCTGTTATAATATATGTTCAGGCATGGACTTGGCTTTGGGACAGCATTTAGATGCTTATATTGGAAAATAAAATGGTAACTTCCTGGTAATTTCCTAATGGCATTTCTAAAATGCTATCTATGGCCCTGAACCTGGTCTGCTTTATTGTGACATAAAGTCAACTTACTTATCACAAAATGAATGAGATACAGTTTATAACAGATGAATGAGTCTGTTATATAATGTGTGTCATTTATTTAAGTTATGAATAACTTCAAGCCCCGCTGCAAAAAAGAAGTTGAGAAAATGTTGTTTGTCATCAACCGTATTTGACTTAATATCCTTTCTAAAGTTGTAAGGGCTGTGGGATTTTGAAGTTACTCCCTGTCTTGTGGAGATTTGTGGATTATAGAGTTTGCTTGATGTATGTTAGAAGGCTCTGTAGCACAATGTAGGGATGGCTTCAAAGGAAAACTGTACTTGTTTGGATACGAGTGAACTCAGAGAGAGAGTGATGGGTAAAAGGAAAAGAAACAGCAGGAGAGAAGAGCCAGGGATGAATGTGATTTAAAGAGACAAAAAACAAAGAAAATAAAAGTCAAATAAGGTGATAGAAAGGATGAGGGTAACATCTGAAGTCATTTTAGGATAAAAAGTGCAAACCTAGCATCAGGGTCTGAAAGAACAAAGCTGAACCAAATAATCACTAAATTAACTGGACAAATAATTTAATAGTGAACATTCCTTAAATCTGGTTTGTCAAGATGTCGCTTCGTGTGAGAAGAAATGGAAATTAACAATCAAAATATGTCAATAGTTGTTTGTCATGGGTGCTATAATAAGATTTAATATTAGTGTCCAAGGTTTGGATGTGGACTTGTTTTTATTTATGTGAAATAGTTAGATCAATAAAACCAACTGTACAAAGAATTCACTTTAACTCTCGTCAAATCATTCACTAAAACAGTTGACAAATAATTTTCCTTCTAATCCACTAAAACCACAAAAATTGTGTTTGTTTAATGTTTAATATCCAGTACAAATATCTACTTTGTTGTTATTGCTATTATAATTATTGCAAATGCCTACTTTGTTTTTGTAACATAATATTTGGCACTATATTTGGTTAACCATTTTTTATGTCAGGTCAATTCTCCATAAAGATATGCCTTAAAACCTCCCCATAAAATATTTCTCCGATATACAGTGAAGGAAATAATTATTTGATTCCTTGCCGACTTTTTAAGTTTGCCCACTGACAAAGAAATGAACGGAATCTCAACTCATTACCTGTATAAAAAAACACCTGTCCACAGAATCAATCAATCAGATTCCAGCCTCTCCACCATGGGAAAGACCAAAGAGCTGTCTAAGGACGCCAGGGACAAGATTGTAGACCTGCACAAGGCTGGAATGGGCTACAAGATGATCGGCAAACAGCTCGGTGAGAAGGAGACAACTGTTGGTGCGATTATTCGGAAATGGAAGAAACACAAAATGACCATCAATCGCCCTCGGTCTGGGGCTCCACGCAAGATCTCTTCTTGTGGGGTATCGATGATCATAAGTAAGGTGAGGGATCAGCCCAGAACTACACAGGAGGAACTTGTTAATGATCTCAAGACAGCTGGGACCACAGTCACCAAGAAAACCATTGGTAACACACTACGCCATAATGGATTAAAATCCTGCAGCACCCGCAAGGTGCCTCTGCTCAAGAAGGCACATGTACAGGCCCGTCTGAAGTTTGCCAATGAACACCTGAATGATTCAGAGAAGGCTTGGGAGAAGGTGATGTGGTCAGATGAGACCAAAATCGAGCTCTTTGGCATCAACTCGACTCGCCGTGTTTGGAGGAAGAGAAATGCTGACTATAACCCTAAGAACACCATCCCCACTGTCAAGCATGGAGGTGGAAACATTATGCTTTGGGGGTATTTCTCTGCTAAGGGGACAAGACGACTTCACCGCATCAAGGGGAGGATGGACGGGGCCATATACTGTGGAATTTTGGGCGACAACCTCCTTCCCTCAGCCAGGACACTGAAAATGGGTCGTGGATGGGTCATCCAGCACGACAATGACCCAAAACATACAGCCAAGGCAACAAAGGAGTGGCTCAAAGAAGAAGCACATTACGGTCATGGAGTGGCCTAGCCAGTTTCCAGACCTTAATCCCATAGAAAATCTGTGGAGGAAACTGAAGCTTCGAGTTGCCAAGCGACAGCCTCGAAACCTTAAGGATTTGGAGAGGATCTGCAAAGAGGAGTAGACCAAAATCCCTCCTGAGATGTGCGCAAACCTGGTGACCAGCTACAAGAAATGTCTGACCTCTGTGCTTGACAACAATGGTTTCTCCACCAAGTACTGAGTCATGTTTTGCTAGGGGATCAAATACTTATTTCATACAATCAAATGCAAATCAATTTTTTTATATGATGTGATTTTCTGGATTTTTTAAAATATTCTGTCTCTCACTGTTGAAATAAACCTACCATTACAATTATAGACCGTTAATTTCTTTGTCAGTGGGCAAACTTACAAAAAAAGGCAAGGGATCAAATACTTATTTCCTTCACTGTATATTTGAGTATTTTCCCTTGATAATGCTTATTTCTCTTAAAAATCCTCTATTAGGAAACCTACTGTATCTACAACTGAACAGTCGCAGAGTATCTAAAAGGTCTCATACACCCCTCTGGACCAGGGATGTTATACATGTTAAGTATGCAACGAGAAAGAACTGGTATTTTAGACATTTTCTTGTCTAGAAAATGCTGATGGTTCAGAAAACAATGAGGTGTAACTGAGATGCTTCTTGCTTTTTTTTGTTGAGTCTGAATATGCAAAAACAAAAAGCTGCTCTGTATATATATCCTACATATGATGCAGTAGGAAGGTTTAATACATGAAGGGGAGTGGCAAGGATGAGGAGGAAGACATAAAGCCCGGGATTGAGGAAAGGCTAGTTGCCTGGTGACGGAGGAAAGAGAGAAAGGAGAGAAAATGAGGAGGAGGAGGAGGAAGAGGAGGAGAGGTGTGGAGTTGTCTTCCAAGTGCAAAGAGTTCCTGGTCACGATGCTATGTCTGTTACTGCAATGCTTCCTACTGCGCTCTCTCTGGCTCACTTAGGATGAGGAAGAGGTGTCAGCTCTCAGTTTGAACATGTTTTTTTTTTTTTTTTTAATGGATTGTGGTTTTTAATTGGAGTATCGGTGTATCAATCAATTTCAATCCAAATAAGATTTGTCTGTTTTTTTAAGACTGCAGTCAGAAAGCGTTTACAAAAGGCTGGTTTAGGATGGACACCCAACTATTTTAAATAAAAGCATCAGAACCTCATATTTAATCAGACTATTTTTCTCTCTCCGGGACAACAATACAGGAAATCTATCACATGAAGACAGCAAGATAATTGAAACAATTTGCAGTTGAAGCTTCACTGATATGTTTTTTTCATAAGAACAAATCAAACAACTAAATGTAATCTGAATATGATTCCTATACTGTACTGTGGACTTAAACCTTTATCACATAATGTTTTGGTTTTATGCTATCATAGATTCACAATTGGGCTCTACTATATTCCTGTCCATAAAATGTGCAATGTGCAAATATGCACATGGGTGAGGATTGTTCTGTGTTGCCATTAAAAAAAAAAGATATTCTTTTTGTCATTTCAGAGTTTATTCATTTAAATCTGATATTCAGTCTACCTTCCAAATGAAGATCTTTCCAGTCCTATATACTTACCAACAATGTATTTACAATTATAATTGATTTAGCAGATGGCAAATATAAATGTTAGTCATTAAAACATTGTTACATACTTTGAATGAACAGGTCTACTTACACTTGGTATTTCAAATGTACTCAGACCCCTTCATTTTCTGAGCACTTATTTTTCAGTCCTTTATGCATACATTTTGTGATCATAAATGCTTGATTCTACAGCAGCTTTTCTAAAGAATTGTGACACAATTTGCGGAGGTTTATGCAATTATTTTGTGTTAAAATTTGAAATGTATGCAGTATATTTTGAAGTATATATATATATATATATATATATATATATATATTTTTTTTTTTTAAAGTAAACTAAAACATTCGTATGATAAAGAGCGCACTGCATATCACAGACATTGTGGAAAACATTTTAGTTTTCATCTTATTTTTTATTTTCAGAACAGGAAGTTACAAAAACATTCCTCAATCATAAAAGTGATACAGCTTTACAATGCAGACAGTCCATGACTGTACAACCCCTTTTCCCAAAAAGTTGTAACGCTGTGTGAAATGTGAATAAAAACAGAAGTTGGGACAGTGCCAAGTTAATCACTGTACTGCATCACCTCTTCTTTTTATAACACTCTGCAAACATTTAAGAACTGAGGAGTTGCAGTAGTTTTAAAAGTAAAATGTCCCATTCTTGCCAAATATAGGATTTCTGTTTAGGCTCCTTTTGTTGTATTTTTTGTTCCATGATGGGCCAGAATTTATTGCTGGACTATTGTTTGTATCCTTTATGCCTGCCAGTGTTTTTAATGTTACTCCAGCTGGAAATAATGTAAGGGATCATAAGTGGCCACGGTTCACAATAGAATGATGAATCAATTATGCTTGTCCTGCTGTTTCTTCTCATTTTTTTTCTCTCTTCTTCCTCTCTTTTCTTTATTTACTTAACATTGTCCCTGTATTTTTTTCCTTCTTTTCCACTCCTTTTATCATCACACACTCATTAAAGTCACAGAGATATTTACCTCGAACTGAGATGAAATTCACATGCAGCAGCATTAGAAATGTAGCCAGACTCATTTCCCTCTCTGGATGGTTTGGAGGAGGAATTCATTATTTATGGCTGAGGTCATATAAAGCTGATTCCACTGGGAGTCACTGCAGTTTCTAACTTTACATCCACCCTTTAACTTCTGTTTATTCCCTCTCCACACCATGGAAGGATAATACAGTGCATCCACATTTTGTTGTTACAGCCTTATTCCAAAATAGATTAAATTCATTTTTCCCCAAAAAATTCTACACACAATACACCATAATGATGATGTGAAAAAAAGTTAATTTTTTAATTTTTTGCAAATCTATTCAAAATAAAAAACGAAAAAAATCACATGTACAGAAGTTTTCACAGCCTTTGCCATGACACTCAAAATTGAGCTCAGGTGCATCCTGTTTCTACTGATCATCCTTGACATGTTTCTACAACTTGATTGGAGTCCACCTGTGGTAAATTCAGTTGATTGGACATGATTTGGAAAGGCACACACACCATCTATATAAGGTCCCACAGTTGACAGTGCATGCCAGAGCAGAAACCAAGTCATGAAGTCCAAGGAATTATCTGTAGACTGCTGAGACAGGATTGTATTGAGGCACAGATCTGGGGAAAGGTACAGAAAAATGTCTGCAGCATTGAAGATCCCAATGAGCACAGTGGCCTCCATCATCCATAAATGGAAGAAGTTTGGAACCGCCAGGACTCTTCCTAGAGTTGGCCGCCCGGGCCAAACTGAGCGATCGGGGGAGAAGGGCTTTAGTCAGGGAGGTGACCAAGAACCCGATGGTCACTCTGACAGAGCTCCAGCGTTGCTTTGTGAAGAGAGGAAAACCTTCCAGAAGAACAACCATCTCTGCAGCACTCCACCAAGCAGGCCTGTATGGTAAAGTGGCCAGACGGAAGCTACTCCTCAGTAAAGGCACATGACAGCCCACCTGTAGTTTGCCAAAAGGCACCTGAAGGACTCTCAGACCATGAGAAACAAAATTCTCTGGTCTGATGAACCAAAGATTGAACTCTTTGGCCTGAATGCCAAGCGTCATGTCTGGAGGAAACCAGGCACCGCCATCACCTGGCCAATACCATCCCAAGATTGTATTTATAAAATCTTGTTTTAATTATTTATGTAAGTGGAACTTACATTTGTCTTTCTATACATAGAACATTCACCTGTCATTGGATTTTACATAGGTCTGTTCCTGTGCGCTCATGCCCACTGAAGTCATGCAAATAGCCTGGCTGAGCTCGACTTAAAAAATGGTTCCAGCTGGTGGAGGTTCAGGCGCAACTACACCTCAAAATTGACACCAAAATTGCACTGCGTAGGCGCATCTTCCTCATCTAACGACATCCCTTGTTGCAACTGTCTTGTCCATCCAGTCAGATCATGTTGATCCACGAAAATTGCAAATCGGCGCAAGTGCCCAAAAAAAAAAAAATCCCTTCTTCCTACATTGAAATGCCAATGTGCTTGGATCTGTGCTGTCCCTGCACAGTGCCAGCCATGAAAATAGGGCCCACAATCTACTCTTGCCAAGGTGTAATGTCTGAGTTTGAGCCCGGCTCAGTTGTACAATCATATATTAAATCTGTTGGAGCCCTATTAGTCAATACTACTGGCTTCTGGACTGCTTTGGTGTTGGTGAGGCTTGGGGTTTGAATTGAGTCAGGGTGCCTGTTACACTGGCCTGCAAGTGATTTTATTATGATCTGATGTGATTATTCTTTTTTATCTGCTACAAGACACAAACTCTGCTCAGAAAAACACATTCTTAGAGGTCTGCGGTTATTTGACACAAATTGGGTTCTTTTCATTTTCCCCTCTATTTAATTTTTTTCCTCTTCTTCCTTTTGCTTTCTTATTTTATATCCCCTCCCTCTTTCTTTGTATCTCATTCCTTTTTGCAGACATATTTATATATCTCTTTTGAGTGACAACTTTTCTTCATCCTTCTTAATTTTCTCATGCTTTTCCTTATTCTTACTTTTTTTTTCTTTTTACTCTCTATGTCCTCTGCACCCTCCTGGTCCTCTATTCTTCTCTCTTTTTTAATCTTCTGTTGTTGCCTTTTTTTCTCCATCCTCTTCCCTTTCTTAGTTGATTTCTTCTGTATGTTTTTTTTCTAATTCATGGTTTCCACTCCCTGTGGCCCTTTTTCTCTGGTCTGTCGTCTCCTTCTCCTCCTCCCATTCCTCTTCTCCTGCTCATTGTTCTCCTCCTACTTATCTTTTTTTTCTCTCCTTGGCTGTGTTTTCTCCTCCTACTCCTCATTTGGGGACTCGTGACTCATAAACTGAGATTCAGCTGACACGAGTTTATTATAAGTCAAACAGAGACACCTCTTTCTCTCTCACATGCACAAACACCATCAGCTGGGACTGTGTGAAATGTGAGAAACAATCAGATCCACTGGCAAGTAACTAAATTCCACACAAAGACAGAGATATTAGCAGCGTATGTACAAGGCGACTCAAGCGGAAAACAAACCTTCGCCATGATTCATCATTTGATCCAAAAGCACCAATAAATCACAAACCATAAAAATGTTTTCTTTAAAGTGCAGACATCATCTTAAAATCCGGGGGACAGCCACTTAAAACTCGATTTGACCTGAAGAGCCAAACTCACCTGGCAACAATGTTTTCCAGTTGTCTTTATAATGATGGGATTGTGAGTCGTACAGCTCACGATGTTTCTCAACTTGAACAACTAGTCTCTCCATATTTATTGTGCTGAGATCCCAACTCTAAAGCTTTTGGTGTGGAACACCCAAACAGATCTCATGCCCAAAAAGAGGAAGTCTCAAAGCCCCTCTGCTTTTAAAGACAGCAGAGGGGCAATTGTGCTATTTTTGCACAAAGGGCAAACGTTTGAACATCAGGTTTATTCCACAATGCAGCTCCATTATGAACCAAAACCAGCTCAGTGTCATGGTAAACCTTACGATACATCTAGAGGACAACGTGTTTTACTGACGCCTGACGTTGCCTTGGCATGAGAAGAGGGTGCATGCAAAAGAGAGTTCACGTGACGAAGGCCATGAGATGAAGAACTTAGGCTGGGAAGTCCTTGCAGTTTTTTTCTCCCATTATAACACTTAGTTGCAACAATGTGTTTTTTTTTTTACAGCACTTAACCCTTACAACCTGCTTACAACCTGATAAAGGCAAAGTGCATCTAAAGTCCCACCCCTTCTTTTCAGTTGAATTGTGCAGTAAGTATTCATCAGAGATGCAGCACATCTCATTTTAAATTGCATCGCTTGAGCAAGTATTATAAAATCAAATAATTATAGATATGAATTGCCTAGGGTGTTCAAAAATAACAACAATATATAGCATGAATGGTTAGCCTTTATAATGACCAGGTTATAAGCTTAAAAGTGAAGCTAGTGAAAATACCCTGAAAATAGGGTTTAGCCACTATAGCTTCACTCTAAGCTTTGTTTTACCAGTGTTTGGTAATTATGATTTTTAAAGCAGTAAATGCATTTTTAAATAAATGATAGTAGTGCAAAATTACTTCTAAATGCAGAGTTTTATTCAAATAACCCCCCCACCGCTACCACAGCATGCCAATTTCCCCTGTCTCTTTATCGTGTGTATATGCATCAGAGTTTGCATAAAGGTGCAAACATTCTCTTGTCAAGTTTGTTTTTATGAAGTGTAGAGTGGTATACGCTTCTTTCAGGCCCTGTTTTGTGCGTACACAACAGTTATTAATAAGGCCCCTGATGTTTAGTTTGTTGCTTCCACCTGTTTGAGGGAGTCTTTCCTCCCAATTTGTTAAAAACCTACAGGATCATACAGTAGCATGATCCATGTGAAAGAGATACATGTACATGAGATACATAGCACTTCAGTGATTAAATGGTCTGTACTTGCATAGCATTTTATCACCTTTCGGTCTCAAAGCACTTTTACATGGTTTTCCCATTCACCCACACACTAATGAGACAGATCACCATGCAAGGTGCCACCATCAGACACACCATGGTACACCATCGGGAGCAGCTTAGGGTTCAAGGACACTTAGGCATGTGGACAGGAGGAGCTGGGGATTGAACCACCAACCTTCTGATTAGTGTGTAACCCACTCTCCCGTCTGAGCCACAGCCTCCCTGCTAATACAATATTATTGCAGAGAGGAGCTGTCACACACACACTCAGTTTATGTGCAATTATGCAACAATTAAATCATTTGTTGCATGGTGTCTTCCCATTGACTTTGAGCTGGTCCTCAGTTGCCAGGATTATATTTTCCTGTTCATAGAAGTCTGATGTGTTTACTAAAGTAAAAGATGTTCTTTTTGTTTTCTATGTCTTTCTTATTTTGAGGTGTCTTAGCAAATCTTGTTGTCTCCTGGCTGTAACTTCATGTTTTATGGACAGACATGAGAGTGGAATTAAGTCTTCTGATCTAATGCTCAGCAAGTATATCATCCTGAATTTTTGGGTGTCTGAGTGGCTGGCAGTTTGTCGTTCAATGTTTGGGATGTACAAATTCGCTTCTGTGGACTATAGCACACAGTGACCATATGATTGTGCTCATGAAATGGCTCCAATAAACATACTGTATGTCACCGTTTCAAACATTTACTATTTTCATTTGTATGTCATTACCCCACCTCAACTGCACTGCCAAATGAGCTCTTAAAGAAGACACTCTAGTGCAGACACTATCTCATTCTGTGCACTAAAGTCAAGAATATTAGATTTTTTTCTTTTCAGTCTCACAACAGGATATTTGCAGCAGTTACCTTATTGTGTTTAAACAAAGTGAAAGTAATATATATGATATGGAATCAAATAGCCTAGTAATGTTGAAAAACTATTTTATTGTACCATAATTGACTGTTGCATACATTTCTGTAGCACCCCAGACTGCAGATTTGGTCTGTTTATTATTAGTTCTTTATTTAGGGTATTATAGGGCATAGGTAAACATTTTCCCTTCACCAACACCACCTTATGTCCTGGACTATTTAAAAGGTCACCAAAACTACTGTTAAGCAAATTTATTACCAACACTTCAAATGACTATTCCCTTTTCCTGTTTTCTCTGGTAAAAAAAACAAACAGTTTTTGACGCAGGAAATAGGACAGTGATGTGAAGTGTTTTTCCACTAGCCGTGTAGGGTTCTACATAGATGATAATAGGGGCAGTTGTTTTGACATACACTGTTTGGCACCCCTGTGTTTTGGCCTGTATAGTCTGAAAGAAGCCCCCCAAAAAAATGAAACTACACCTCATCACTGAGGTTTATGTCATCTTAACGGGTTCCAACCTTATTGTTCTGGCTGTTAATGCCACAATGCGCCACACGCACGTATACAAGCACTCTGCTGGAGGCTGGAGGCTCATACATTTTTAAACGTCAGTGTTGTCGGCAAGCTGTTCTTCCTCTCTTCTCCCTCCTGACATTCTTTTGTTGCCCTGAAGGATTTCTTTCCTCTAAATAAAAGGTACATGTTCTTTTTTGGTGAATTGATGCTAAGGAATGAAGAAAAACGACAGCATCAGTTGTTTGTAAAAATACCACAAAAGTGACCAGACTTACCTGAATTGTCCACCTTTGTGCTGACAGACAGTGCAAAGGTGGTGATAGCATTAAATTACTGTAGAGCTTCAGAGTTGCGCTGCAGAAAGTCGCTGTGGTGGGACGTAAAGGGAAGACAACTATTAGATGGTTGATCACCAAAGTGCATTAAGACCAAGCATGTGCATTACAAATTTGTTTCCGTATTTGAGTTTGTAAACACCTTTTTTCATTGTAAATGAGCCCTGAAAATGGCATAAACCAGTATTTCTAATTTCACCCATCAAAGTGATATCTCACCAGAAACATTGGGGATTCCACAACATAGTAGGATCCCCTTCTCGAGGGGACCTTCCATCTGACAAATTGCTGTTGTCTTATTTTTGAATATACAGTGCATCCGTAAAGTATTCACAGCGCTTCACTTTTTCCACATTTTGTTGTGTTACAGCCTTATTCCAAAATGGATTAAATAAATTTGTTTCCTCAAAATACTACACGCAATACCCCATAATGATAATGTGAAAAAGTTTATTTTTGCAAATCTATTAAAAATAAAGAACGAAAAAAAAAATCACATGTACATAAGTATTCACAGCCTTGACCATGACACTCAAAATTGAGCTCAGGTGCATCCTGTTTCTACTGATCATCCTTGACATGTTTCTACAACTTGACTGGTGTCCACCTGTGGTAAATTCAGTTGATTGGACATGATTTGGAAAGGCACACACTGTCTATATAAGGTCCAACAGTTGACAGTGCATGTCAGAGCAGAAACCAAGTCATGAAGTCCATGGAATTGTCTGTAGACCGCCGAGACAGGATTGTATCGAGGCACAGATCTGGGGAAAGGTACAGAAAAATGTCTGCAGTATTGAAGGTCCCAATGAGCACAGTGGCCTCCATCATCCGTAAACGGAAGAAGTTTGGAACCACCAGGACTCTTCCTAGAGTCCGGCCAAACTAAGCGATCGGGGGAGAAGGGCCTCAGTCAGGGAGGTGACCAAGAACCCGATGGTCACTCTGACAGAGCTCCAGCGTTGCTTTGTGAAGAGAGGAAAACCTTCCAGAAGAACAACCATCTCTGCAGCACTCCACCAAGCAGGCCTGTATGGTAAAGTGGCCAGACGGAAGCCACTCCTCAGTAAAGGCACATGACAGCCCGCCTGTAGTTTGCCAAAAGGCACCTGGAGGACTCTCAGACCATGAGAAACAAAATTCTCTGGTCTGATGAACCAAAGATTGAACTCTTTGGCCTGAATGCCAAGCGTCATGTCTGGAGGAAACCAGGCACAGCTCATTACCTGGCCAATACCATCCCTACAGTGAAGCATGGTGGTGGCAGCATCAGGCTGTGGGGATGTTTTTCAGTGGCAAGAACTGGGAGGCCAGTCAGGATCGAGGGAAAGATGAATGCAGCGATGTACAGAGACATCCTTGATGAAAACCTGCTCCAGAGCGCTCTGGACCTCAGACTGGGGCGAAGGTTCATCTTCCAACAGGACAACAACTCTAAGCACACTGCCAAGATAACAAAGGAGTGGCTTCGGGACAACTCTGTGAATGTCCTTGAGTGGCCCCGCCAGAGCCCAGACTTGAACCCGATTGAACATCTCTGGAGAGATCTGAAAATGGCTGTAGACCCTGCAAAGAAGAATGGGAGAAACTGCCCAAAAATAGATAGGTGTGCCAAGCTTGTAGCATCATACTTAAAAAGACTTGAGGCTGTAATTGCTGCCAAAGGTGCTTCAACAAAGTATTGAGCAAAAGCTGTGAATACTTATGTATGTTATATTTTCGTTCTTTATTTCTAATAGATTTGCAAAAATTTTAAACAAGCTTTTTTCACTTTGTCATTATGGAGTGTGTGTAGAATTTTGAAGAAAAAAAAAAGAATTTAATCCATTTTGGAATAAGGCTGTAACATAACAAAATGCGACAGGTGGATCGGTGCGGCTGCAGCTGTACAACAGGTGCTATACCGGACCGTGTTGGTGAAAAGGGAGCTGAGCCGGAAGGCGAAGCTCTCAGTTTACTGGGCGATCTACATTCCGACCCTCACTTATGGTCACGAGCTCTGGGCCGTGACCGAAAGAACGAGGTGGCGGCTACAAGCGTTTCCTCCGTAGGGTGGCCGGGCTCAGCCTTAGGGATAGGGTAAGGAGCTCGGACACCAGGAGGTAACTTGGAGTTGAGGTGCTACTCCTTCGCGTCGAAAGGAGCCAGCTGAGGTGGTTCGGGCATCTGATCAGGATGCCTCCTGGGCGCCTCCCTCTGCAGGTTTTCCGGGCATGCCCATCTGGCAGGAGACCCCTGGGAAGACCCAGAACACGTTGGAGGGATTATATCTCCCGGCTGGCCTAGGAACGCCTCGGGATCCCCCAGCATGAGCTGGAAAATGTTGCGGGGGAGAGGGAAGTCTGGGTCAGCTTGCTTGGCCTACTGCCACCGCGACCCGACCCCGGATAAGTGGAAGATGATGGATGGATGGATGGATGCATAACAAAATGTGGAAAAAGTGAAGCGCTGTGAATACTTTCCGGATGCACTGTAAGTCCTCAAACACAGCTGATGTGAAGAATATAAATGCACAATCTGCTGCTGCCATTATCTTCTGACTGTTGTAACTAATAAACGTCATGGCAAATCAGTTCAATTGTCTGTTCACTGCAATGCTTCTCTAAAAAAAAAAAAGAAGCAGGACATGTTAATTACACAGGTCAGTGCAATTTCTGCTGACTGGTTGACATCACCATGGCCTGTGAAGAGCGTGACATTATTACATGATGCACAGCATTTGGGCTACAGTGGTCTTCATTGTGCTGGCAGAAAACAACATGAGAATGCTCCTTTTAGTCACATTTTCCCACAGCGTGTCCCAACAATTAATACTTGTTGTCTGCAGTTTGTGAGAAGCTGTTGTTGTTCGTAGTCAGGATATTGCTCTTATGCAGGACGTCTCATTTCACACATGATGTAACATTTTCTGTCCTAAACATGAGCTTCAGTTCTTTTCAAAAATAAAACATGGATATCACAAACTTCTTGCAGTTGAACAGAAAAACGACTGAGATTATAGTGTTGGGTTAAGAATCTGAGTCAGGGGATCATCAAAGTCTTGTCATATTTCTTTCTTCCTTGAATGTCTTTCTTGCCAATCCATCCAGTAGTTGTTCAGATATTTTAGCTTAACAAACTGACATTGTCATCGCTAGAACCAAGACACTAGCCTGCTTGTAGTTCCCAAAGTTTCCAAAAGTAGAATAGGAGGCAGAGCCTTCAGCTTTCGGGCCCCTCTCCTGTGGAGCGAGCTCCCAGTCTGCGTTCGAGGGGCAGACACCCTCTCTAGCTTTATGGTTACGTGATACAGGAGGGAACATACTTATCCAGGAGGTATATTATAAATTCTTCCCTCCCTGGCGCTATGAGAACCGCTGCCCAGTGCAAGAAATGGTTCAATAATATAAGACAAAGGGCAGTCTTCTAGAAAGCCAAACATTGGCATTAATGTAATGTCAAAATTAACAAAGAACACTCATGCAATATAGTGAAATCAGGAGGATTGACAATAAGTAAATTAAGCACACTTAAAGCTCCCAATGCAATTTATTTATTAACAACACTGATGATGCGCTCACTGATGTTGTGGTGTTAATGATAACAAATTATAATTAGCTGCATTGGGAGCTTTGAGTGTGCCTAATATACTTTCCAAACAACTTCCAATAAATGGCCTAAGCTGCAATGCGTAAATTGCCCCAACCTTTTTTGCGTAAATTAGTGCAGTGTCACACTCCATGACCTTGTACATCTGGCTAGATTACTAAACCAGTTGAGTAGCTTTTAAATTGTTACTCCTATGTGTAATTTAGTTTCAAGTCATTTGTCATTAACCCGAGTGCCTTTTATATTTTATGGATGAAATTCTGTACGGTGTCAGGATGCACACCAACTGCCTGATTCCCATCCAATTCAATAGATAAGAGTCAGCTTGATTTTTTATGATTTTGTTTCATGATTAACTGAATCAGAAGGTTGCATTCAAAAATGATGTTTTAATTATTAATGTAAGTGGGATTAAATTGATAGAACATTCACCAAACCTGTGGCGTTTCAGATAGGTCTGTTCATGTACAGTGTTGCTCCCTGGAACCACAAAAACAGCCTCTTGCTGGCTGTGCTGCACTTGGCTTGACTGGCAGGGGCGCAGGTGAACCTCAAGATTGACACCAAATTGCACTGCACTGGCGAATCTTTCACGCACACCCCTTGTTACGCTGTTCTACCCGTATTGCCGTGGATGGGTTCACGTTGATCCACAAAAATTGCAAATTGCGCAAGTGTGCAAAAAAAAAAAGATGCCCCTTGCGCTCTACCAAAATGCCAATTTACCTGGATCACCACTGCAGCTGCACTGCACCGGGTGCGAAAATAACCCCCTATGACTAATTGAATGAGACTCCTGGGAGGCAACCCTTAGCTGCCCTCTGTGGTATTACACTTTATGGCACTTTTGTATTTTTGATCATTAACACTTACATTAGGAATTTACGGAGTGATTTTATTGATAGTTCTAAAAGCATTCCACATTCTTTTCCCTTAATGATGAATCTTTATAACTTTTTTTTCCCCACGCACCACCATCGAGCAATTAAGCTCTCACTGCGTGTTTAGAGATAATTAGCAAGCTAACAAGGTAAAGTGGGATCATAACTATACTAGATATTGTCTGTATTTTAGCATATGTTCACATGGGTTTGAAATCAGTGACCTTTCACTTACAAGCTGTGAGGGTTTTGCTCCTCCATAAGAATGACTCAATTGTTGTGTTCTGCTGAGTGTCTGTCCCTGGGTAAACAGCTTTAAATAGGAGAGGACATTCCTGCAGTAGTTTTTACAGGCCTGTAATGGAAACTGCATGACTTACTGATTGTTTTTCAGCTCAGCTAAGACCTTACTGTTGGTCCTGCAGATGATTTCATTTCAATCAAGGCCACCGCTTCCTGAAATGTTTGGTCCTTATAGAGTTCACTTAAATGAAAAATAAAGTCAAAAATCCGATGTCCCTGTACTAATGCTACATTTGTCTGTTAGATACAGTTTTTTTTTTTTTTAATTTTCAATATCAAAATCCCTCTCTCTTCTCATTCTGTAAAACACAAAGTTTTGATGTCTCATCTTATCAAATGTCCTTTTGGATGACTAGCTAACCTCATCCATAATAAAAACACTGGCCTTGTGGCCTGGTTAATGTGCATACCAGGTAGCTGCAATGGCAATGATTTAATTCCCAGCCAGTTGGACATTTGTTACACGTCATCCCCATCTCTCCCCTCTATTTCCACCAGCACAAAAAAAAATCAGTTGAGAAAACTATGCACAATGGTTGCAGTATCTATATAGCTTATATTTCCTCACACCACAATGACAAGTTGAATTGACTTGGTTTTTGGTTTCTGAAAAAGAACCCCAACATTCCAGTTTTTATTTGTAAAGTATTTCTTGTTTGCAGCACGTCTGACAGAAATCTTCGAGATAAATTCAATCGAGCAGGTGAATACTTGAGGAGTTGTTTCTGCTGCAGGTTGCTGCATTTTTGGGGGCACCAGTTATTTGTTTGAGGCTATTATGGAATATGGTTACACAAACACACTCACATACACACAGAAATACATAGTCTTCCCATCATTCACATTCTGTTGTCAAAATGTATCATTGCAATTACTGTTGTGTGACCCTGTTTAACTCATTGCTGTTTGTGTGTCTTTGTTGTGAGCTTTAATACTCACTGTGAACTAATTTCCATCTCGATGGCAGCTGTGTGTCTCTGATCTATACCACTGAGACCCATCCAATACATTAACAATTCATTTTGAAGATCCTCTTTCTGGTTCACTGGGAATTGTTGTCCTCGACTTGGAGCATGGTGTGTTGGTTACCACTGTCGCCTCACAGCAGGAAGGTTCTGTATTCGAACCTCAGCCGGGGGATTTTCTGTGAGGAGTTTGCATCTTCTCCCTGTGCATGTGTGGGTTCTCTCCAGTTACTCCGCATAGGTAAACATTGTTAAATTGGTTGTTTTTTGTCCATTGTTGTTATTTCCTACTTTATGCTGCAGCCTACTGACAAAGAAAGTATCATTCTTATGTTATTTTGTTCTCAACACATTCCACTATGTAATGAATAAAGATTTTCAAATGGAATATTTCATTCATTGAGATCTAGGAATGTGTTGAGAACAAAATAACATAAGAATGATCAATGGAAATGAAAATCATTATCCCATGGAGGTCTGGATTCAGAATCATACTCAAAATAAAAGTGGAAAAATCAGATCACAGGCTGATCCAACTTCTGTGGAAATTCCTCAAGACAAGTCAAAATGAGGCTCAGTAGTCTGTGTGGCCTCCATGTGCCTGTATGCACTCCCTACAACACCTGGGCATGCTCCTGATGAGACCACGGATGTTCTCCTGAGGGATCTCCTCCCAGACCTGGATCAAAGCATCAGTCAACTCCTGGACAGTCTGTGGTGCGACGTGGCATTGGTGGATGGAACGAGACATGATGTCCCAGATGTGCTGGATTGGATTCAGGTCTGGGGAACGGGCAGGCCAGTCCATAGCATCAATGCCTTCATCATGCAGGAACTGCTGACACACGCCAGCCACATGAGGCCTAGCATTGTCATGCATCAGAAGGAACCCAGGGCCCACTGCACCAGCATATGGTCTTACAATGGGTCTGAGGATCTCATCCCGGTACCTAATGGCAGTCAGGGTACCTCTGGCTAGCACATAGAGGGCTGTGCGGCCCTCCAAAGAAATGCCTCCCCAGACCATTGCTGACCCACCGCCAAACCGGTCACGCTGGAGGATGTTGCAGGCAGCAGAATGTTCTCCACGGCGTCTCCAGACTCTGTCACGTCTGTCACGTGCTCAGTGTGAACCTGCTCTCATCCGTGAAGAGCACAGGGCGCCAACGGAGAAGCTGCCAATCTTGGTGTTCTCTGTCAGTGTTTCCTTGGAGAGCAGGCAATAGATCTTGCTTTGTCATTGTAACTGTTAGTGTTGTGGTTGGGTGCCCTTTAACGTTGCCTAAAGGTCACCAACATGAGCTGCATGATTCTTCATTGTCTGGACACAGGGACACTCCAGAGCAGCTGAGAGACCAAAGGAAACATGTCCTCTGTGTCTATTTAAGTTTTTTTCAGCCTCACCTCAGTGTTTAAATGTGTTACAATTTTTGTTTTACACCATCCAAAAAAATGCAGGATATTCTATTATATATTAGATTTTTTTCACATTTTTCCTAAGCTGAAAGGTACTCTTAGTTTTGAATAGGAGTTGTTAAGATTTTTGTTAAATGGAGAAAACAGATGAATTATTCATGAAAAGGTTTACACAGCATCAATAATTGGTGGTTCATCGTGAAAGGTTGTGCATGATATAATTTTTTATATCAGAGTCCATAAGTGAGCAACTGAGTCAGTGACTGACTGAGTGAGTCTCCGGAACTGCACGTGTCTGATCTAAAGTTTCGGGCCCCACCAAACTACCCAATGTTAAATGTTTGTTGTATTATTATGCTGTTCTTTTCCCTCACCGCTCTCCTTTCTCTCCCACAAGTCAAGGTCTCCTACACGTCTGAGCCTGGTTATAGTGGATATTTTTTTCCCAGTTAAAAATTGTTTTTGTTCCAATTGTTGCTCATTTTGAAATTGTTTTTAATTGTTGGGTTCCTCTTTATAATGTGGTAAGGTTCTTTTGTAAGGACTTTTTTGTTTTAAGTGCTCTAAGATGGGTTGTGTTGAGATTTGGTTCTTTATAAATAAGATTGACCTGAATTGAATTGAAATTTAACTTACACTGGTAGGTCTAAAGAACTGACCAGTTTGGTGAATAGGGCCAAATGACAATTGAACTGGTGAACTTGGCTGTCTGTTCTTTTTTGAGTGTCTCCATTGCAATGTGTTGAGGTGAGGCCACATGGGACCCTGAGAGGTTGTGTCTACTTTTTCAACAGTTGTGTTGTTGGCTGAATAATAATTTGCCTTTTATTATATTATGAGTCAATGTGTTTCTTTTCTTAATGTCTTACATATTGTGGCAAATACTTTGAATTACCTTGTTTTTGAGGTGCCATGTAAACAAACTTTGGTAACCATGGTAACATGTGAACGGAAGTGTTTCATCCTCCACTTTTATTTACCATAATCCAACAGAGTATATACTGCACTGCAGAAAAGGAATGATTTGCAGACAGTTATGAGATGGACATCAAAGATATAAAGATTCAAGCTATCTATCTCAAAGAGCTGTTTGAATGGTACAGTCCTGAGAAAATAAATGCCAGGTAAAACTTACTACAAAGAAAATAGGAAAAGACCATGTAACAGGTTCTCTTCTATCCACGGTAGTTTACCAAATAAGCCTGCGAGTAGTCATGAAGCTTATAGACCTGAATATTCTGCAAAGATGTATAGATAAAACCTCTTCCTGCTGTTACCTCACAAAAGATATACAGTGAATGAGCAATCTCGGTTCGTTTGTCATAAGCGTGAGCCCGGAACTGGCCAGATAGACCAAACATGTATGGAACAACCAGGAATTTTTTTAAAATATTGTTTTAAAGCCAAAACTTTGAAGTCAAACAGAAGTGAATTTGTTTGTGAGTTGGTTCAGCTGTTTATTTCCCTCTGCTTTTCTGGTGTCTCCTTCTGTTAATGTTACTTTGGATGAAGGAAATTTTGAAAGAAGCCCTATGGCTGCCGGTCTTCTCATTTAACTTTTATTTTAAAGTGAAAATCCTCAAATTTTACTTAAACTGGTTTGTAATGGTTATATAATTCAGGAGACTCTGTGGTAAGAACTATTGACTCTCTCATGAAAATAAATCTTCATTTGAAAAACAGATGTACATTGGCAAGCTTATACACGATCTGTTCAGACACTGCAGCCAGTTTTTGCAGCCTGTAGTAAACATTTTTAATAAGATAAAATGTTCGGGCTTTGGTGGAGACAAAATGCAGAATGCATTTCCTCCTTTCCAGAATTTACCAGGGGCTTTCCCACATCATTTTTTACTACTACTTCCTAATCACACACACACACACACACACACACACACACACACACACACACACACACACACACACACACACACACACACACACACACACACACACAGTTTTCCCAACTACCGTGACCTGAGGCTGCTAAGCTTTTATTAACTGATAAGGGTGTGTATGTCATATGTGTGTGTGTGTGTGTGTGTGTCTACAGCTAGCTTTCTGTAGCTCTGCCCCACCCTCTCATTACACAGAAAACAGAGAGATAGACAGAAAGGGAATCATAACGTAGCAGATAAGAAAGAGGGAAACATCAAAACTCCATCTGACTCTTACTAGGTATCTAACCAGTCATCCAGGTAACCTGTAAACTAGTTGTTGGAATTTGTTGTTTGAAAATCAGTTCATTAGACAGAGCTGGTTTATCAGTTAGTACAAGTCAACAACTGATCAGTGACAAGTCAGAATAGTCAGTGTGTTAGTCAGTAATTTAGTTAGTTTGTCAACCAATCATTTTTCTTGTCACTTGGTTGATAATGTGGAGAATCAGTCTGTTAGTTACTTGAGTCTTTGGTTAGTTTAGTCAGTTGGTAAGGTAGATTTCAGTTGGTTGGTAATTTAACCATATAATGGATAATTTAGTTAATAAGTAAATTTGGTTTGTTGGCCAATCACACAGTTCTTAGTTGGTAAGTTAATACTAGTAAGTCAACTAGTTTGTCACTTCTTTATAAATTTGGGTAATCTGTCACCTGCTTTGTTAGTTGGTAAAATATTTTTTAGTTGTTGAAGTGGTTGTCTAGTTTTAGTTTGTTGGTTATGTACGTTTTAATCTTTTAGTAGGTATTGGTTAATTATTCATTTAGTTTGTTAATTAATCATTTAGTTAGTCATTCAGTTATTAATTCAGGTATTCAGTCAGTTAGTTGGTCAGTTGGTCTGTGAACTTACCAACCAGCTAGTCATTCATCCTGTCCTCTACAATTAGTCATTCACATTGTCAGCAGTTGTTGGGTCAGTTTTACATATTCCTCTTGTCCTTTTTGGTGCATTATACAGTGCTGTTAATCAATTAACCATTGAGGCAGTTGGTTGTCAGTATTTCAGTAAGTTAGTGAGGGGGTCTGTCAGTCAGGTAGTTGTTTAGTTCGTTTATGAGTAATAGTTGTTGAGCTACACCTTGTTTAAGTACATCTGTTGGCCAGTGAGCTTAAGTTCATCAGTCATTCATACAAAGATCAGTTGGTCTGTCAGTCAGTTGGTTAGTTAGCTGGTCAGTTATTGAGGCAGCAATGCAGTCAACACGTTAACCGCAACAATAGTAAGACAGAGCCATAAAACTAGTCACCCATCCATCCATCCCTGCAGGCAGCGAGTCACATGCTCGGTCAAGGGAGTGGCTCTCTCCCCTGCTGCCTCCAGCCGAATGGTGGTCATACATTCAGTCATCTAGTCATCCAGACTTCCATCCAGTCAGTTAGGTGGTCAGTCAGTGGGTGGGTGTACATGCAGGGCTGCTGGTCAGCTGCTCCGGACACCTCGTATCTCCCTTAGGATATCACACCATTGAATCAGCTGAGGAGCCACTAAGAGGTAAGAAGCTCAGGGACTTTCAGAGGGCTGTTTGTTTGCTGAGTACATTTTGGAGCTATTTCCTGACTTTTGCAGGCATGTGACAGACCGTGTTTGTGTGCTGAGGCGAAGAGAAAAAACATTTCCTTTTTTGTTTTTACATGGAAATGTAGTCGGTGCATCTGTGTCTATTAAATTGGATGACACCCTTCCTACAAGTTGATAACCATTAGCTTGCTGTTGCGCTCAGCTGCATCATCCTGGCAGCTCATTATCTGGGCTCTGTGCAGTGGATTTTTTCATATTCTCCGTCTCATGATAGCGGTGTTCTGAGGCTTCCAGCTGCTGACTTATTAAGGGTTGACTTTGATCATCTTAGTGTTGGGATCAGAAAACATAGCACCAGTTAGACTTTTAGTTGTCTGTTATCTATACTTTAAAAAAAAAAAAAAAGTCTTTAGCATCACCAAAAACAAGGAGCGGCTTTACATTTTGCCGTTAAGAGGAAAAAAGTTTGGTAAATAGAAATGTATTTAATTGAATATGTATCAAACAAAAGCATTAGTAGCGACAAATAAACAAATATAAAGATATTTTGTCAGGCTTGTTTTCAGAAGATAGAAACAGTCTTACAAAAAAAAAACTACATACACCTCTACATACTGGGTCCTTTAACACGATTTTTTTTTTTTAATATATTATGAAGATAAACTTGTCATAAAAATAGATTATAGTAATATTTACTTTTTGAAAGAATTAATTAAATAAACGTAGGCAAATTTATATAGGAAAACATAAAGGAAGACAACATTTGTGGAAAAGAAAACATTAATTTACAACTTCCCTCTGAAATGACTTCTTCAAGACTGTGATGCTTCAATGGTAAATATTTGTTTAATATAAACGTGTGTTCATTAAACAGATTTATAAAGGGCACAGTGTCTGAAAACTGGATTTAAATCTCTGTTGTTGTATACCTGGACTGAGCTGGCTACATTGTTAAATGACAGTCAGCAAGCTCGCTAGTTTGGAGTTTTGTTTTGTTAATTGTGACAGAATAGCGTTTACTTTTATTAATGTTAACAGTTAGCTAACACCAAGTAGCTCAACGCATTTTTAAGCTTCTGGAACCACAAAACTCTGTAGGTTTGTAGTGCCACCCTCTAGTGCAGGGGTGTCAAACATGTGGCCCGCGGGCCGGATCCGGCCCGCCAGGGGGTCCAGCTCGGCCCGCCGGATGACTTTGCTAAGTGTGAAAATTACAGAAAGACATAAATTGCATTTCTATGAGAATATGGAGGTTTATGAGTACAAACGTTTTGTTATTTTTTTTTTTTAATCGATCCAGTAATTTCTTCAAAAACAGTGACACGTTTGACGTCAAACGCATCACAAAGCGAGGGAATCTGCAGAGGAGAGCTGGGGCAGATAAACAGTGGGCTGATGTCTGAGTTTTTGGTCTTTATGTTTCTAGTTTATTGTAGAAAGACCTTAAAATAGGGTTTATCATCCAAAAACCTTCACCAATGATTTAAACAAAGAGAAATATTGTCGTTATGTATGCGTTATTATGCTATGATTTTACTGGTCTGGCCCACTTGAGATCAAAGTGGGCAGTATGTGGCCCCTTAGCTAAAATGAGTTTGACACCCCTGCTCTAGTGTAACTACTAGTTAGTATATACAGTAGTTTTCCGACTGTAAACAAATTTCAAGAAAAGACTAAATCCATCAATTAATTGATTTAAAAAAAAAAAAAAAAAAAGTATTCTTCTATAGCGAAAGCCTAATAGATTATTTGACAATAAAAATAGTGGATTTGGTTATCTGTTGCTGTCTTGACTAATTGACTAATTTGTTTGGGCTATGAAATGTCAGAAAACTCCTGCAACATTTCCTTCCCTTTTCTTTTTTTCATCAAAACCCCCAAAATTCTATTGTAGTATCTTTGCTTGACAAATGTCTTTCCTGTCTATTGACTTGTTGATAATATGACTAATTGTTTTGCCTCTAACTGGCTGGCGTGTTACTTTAGTGCCATGTCCATGGCCACTGTTTATTTGAGCCCACATACAATGCCCTGCTGATATAATCGACTGCTGAAAAATATACCCCAATAAATGAACTAGTTACTCCCATTTGAGTATTGTTTTATATCAAATGTACAGTGCCCAGTTGTTTTGTGGAGTTAATGAGTCTCTTAAAAAACAAAAACAAAAAAAACCCCTTTACATTTGAGACCCATTTTTATTTCTGCACTTACTTAAAACTCTTATGGGAACCAATGGGCTCAGGGCTATTGGCAACACGAAGGACTGTCAGAGATCATTCAAAGACAAACACATATGGTCTTTTTATTTTGTTGGTTGACATTAAAAAAAATAGGATTACATTTCATTTAGCTGACACTTTTATCCAAAGCGACTTACAATAAGTACATTTCAACCATGAGGGTACAAAACCCAGAACAACAGGAATCAAGAAAATACAATTTCTTCAAGAAAACCAAACTACAAAGTGCCATTTTAAGTGCTACTAAAGTTATACTATTCAAGGTAAAGTCGGAAGAGGTGTGTTTTTAGTGTGCGGCGGAAGATGGACAGAGTTTCCACTGTCCTGATGTCGGTGGGGAGCTCATTCTACCATTTAGGAGCCAGGACAGCAAACAGTCATGATTTTGTAGAGTGTTTAGCTCGCAGTGAGGGAGCAACAAGCCGATTGGTCGAAGCAGAGCGGAGGGAGCGGGCTGGGATGTAAGGTTTGACCATGTCCTGGATGTAGACTGGACCCGATCTGTTCGCAGCGCGGTACGCAAGTACCAATGTTTTGAAACGGATGCGGGCGGCTGCTGGTAACCAGTGAAGGGAGCGGAGGAGCGGAGTATTGTGAGTGAATTTTGGGAGGTTAAAGACCAGTCGAGCTGCGGCATTCTGGATGAGCTGCAGAGGTCGGATGGCACTAACAGGTAGACCTGCCAGGAGGGAGTTACAGTAGTCCAGATGTGAGATGACCAGAGCCTGGACCAGAACCTGGACCAGACCCTGGACCAGACCCTGCGCCGCCTTCTGAGTGAGAAGAGGACGTATTCTCCTGATGTTGTGCAGCATGTATCTACAGGAATGCGTCGTTGCAGCGATGTTGGCAGAAAGAGAGAGTTGACTGTCGAGTGTCACGCCGAGGTTCCTAGCAGTCAGCGTCAGGGATAACAGAGTTGTCCAAGGTAGTAGTCAGGTCGAGGGTGAGAGAGTCTTTCCCCGGAGGGAAGGGCAGTTCGGTCTTGTCGAGGTTGATTTTCAGGTGGTGTGAGGACATCCACTGAGAGATGTCAGTCAGACAGGCAGAGATTCGCGCGGCTACCTGCGTTTCAGATCGGGGAAAAGAGAGGATCAGTTGGGTGTCATCAGCATAGCTGTGGTAGGAAAAGCCATGCGAGCGAACGACAGAGCCGAGAGAGTTGTTGTACAGAGAGAAGAGGAGGGGACCCAGGACGGAGCCTTGAGGGACACCAGTAGTGAGAGGACAAGGTTCAGACACAGATCCTCTCCAAGCTACCCGGTAGGTGCAGTCGTTGAGGTAGGATGAGAACAGGGAGAGAGCAGAGCCTGAGACACCGAGGTCCTGAAGGGAGGAAATAAGGATCTGGTGGTGTCAAATGCAGCAGAAAGGTAATGAAGGATCAGGACAGAGGAGAGAGAGGCTGCTCTAGCAGTTTGAAGCTGTCTCCGTCTCTGTTGAGTGGCCTGCCTTGAAACCAGACTGGTGAGGGTCAAGAAGGTTATTATGGTGGAGATAGGAGGAGAGTTGATTGGAGATAGCTCGTTCGAGAGTTTTGGAAAGAAAGGGAAGAAGAGAGACAGATCTGTAGTTGTTTACATCAGCCGGGTTGAGGGTGGGTTTCTTCAGGAGAGGGTTCACTCTTGCCTCCTTCAGCGAGTTCAGAAAGCAGCCAGTTGACAGAGAAATGTTGATGAGATGGGTGAGAAAAGGAAGAAGGTGTGGAGCAATAGAGGATAACACCAGCCATATCCTTTAGGGAGCTTGTGTAATTTAATTTAACTTCTTTTAGCTTTCACCAAACTTATGTTTCCTGTTCAGCTGACTAGTATAAAACTAATACGGTGAACACTTGTAGCGGATTTTTGTCTTCAGTCATGTAAGGTTTGTTTGATGTATTTGATTGTCATTCAGAGGAAATACTTTTGTTTCCCTTAGCTTTTTAAATCTGACTTGTTACCTAAATTTTGAAGCCTAACACTGTAATAGGAGCTTCTTCTATTGTGTAGAAAAACAAAACAAAAAGACATGCTTTGTTGAAACAGTATGATCGGAAAACTGGTTTGACTGACGAGGTGAAATCATGTAAAGTCTTTAATATGTTAAGAACATGCTACTAATCTGCGAGGTTCACTGGATGTGCATGAAAGTGTTGATTTCGGTGTGGTGACAAATGCCGCTTCCTTCTGCTCACATATCAAAGGCATTTCTTTCTTCATGATTTATTTTACAGTTTGTTTTACAGTTAGTTCACTCTTTCCAGGTACACTGACAATGTTGAGGTAAATATGAATCTGATGTGTTTTTTTCTCTTGTAAACTCTGTTTCACTGCTTTTAGTCTTTAGTCTTTTAGGCTTCATTTAAAAAAGAAAAATAGTGTTAAAAAAAGTATTTTTCAGTTATCCTTATAGTACTTGGCAACAACAAAATGTCCCACATTCTTACCCCCAACGTAACTAAGAATTTAAATCAGCCAAAACATAGATAAAATACTTGAAGTAGGGATACGTCTTCCTCTTCTTAGATTCCATTCAGATTGGTTATCTTTAGTAGTACACATTTTGAAGCTAAGCTAATTGTGTTTTGATGTTTAAATTTAACGGCTCAAATTTGAGCAGCTTTATTTTTTGGACTTGAATTTGACACAAAATCCTGATCGCCACTTTTAAGTAAAGATACATTCGAAAAAGTGCGTTCAGAAAGTGAGAATGTAATCTGAAGAAGTACTCTACTGCTCTGGTCCAGGACAAAGAAAACACTCACTCTTCTTTTAGACAAATTTATTCCTTCTCTCACAACCACAAATTAGTGGCTGGATGAAACAGTTACTGTGACAGGGGTCAAAGGTTAAATGATTTCCAATATCCCCTACAGGCACCAGGCATTGATTGGAAGTAAAGAGATTAACTCCAAAGTGAAATATCGACGATGAGAAAAGACCACCGACTCTTAATTTAACCAGATTAATCCTTGTAAACTGCCAGATTTTCTGAAAACTAAAGTATTAGTTTGTTTTCGGGTTTCTCAACTTAAAATTGTGTCACAAGCATTAAGGGTAGAGAGTTAATGTTTAAAGACAGAAACAATTTCACTTTTACTCTGCCTCTGTTTGAGAAATTAGATCCGTTTCTCTGCTTCGGGTGCGCAGCCCACGTAGGATTGTGGTAAATGTTCTGTTCATTTGCATGACTAATTTGTAGTAAAACAATAGAATAAATAGCTTAAATTAAAATAGCTAATAATTGTGTCTTTATCTCTATACGCTCCTGAAAGTAAAACACTTCACTCAAAGTTGACATAAAAACACTAACAGCAGAGTTAAGGACCTAAAATGGAATCAGAAAAGGTCACAAAAGAAGCTTTAATTAGATTGAGAAATGGCAAACCAGAAGATGTCGATGAATTATAATGAAATTCTATTGATTATTAGATTTTACACACAACATGGAATGCTTAACTCTGACAACCTAAAAAAAAAAATATATATTTCCTTGCTTGTTTCCACCTATTAGAGATAGAAACATATGATGACAAGCCGACAAGAAATTGTATTTACTTGATTCCTGTTGTTCTGGGTTTTGTACCCTTATGGTTGAAATGCACTTATTGTAAGTCACTTTGGATAAAAGCGTCAGCTAAATGAAATGTAATGTAACGATAGTATTAGTTCTAGCATCAGAAAATAATCTTTTACAATACTGTAACAGTGCAGTGCAATGCAGGGAAGCCAAATCACTTTCCTTTAGGACCTAGGAGACACTGAAGAGCAGGGCACATACTCCAGCTGGTAATGATGCTTTGTGTTTTTTACTGTCCTGGGGCAAACAGCAGGACATCACATCAAGTCAGCTGACTGATCACATGACCTACAACACAATAAGCAATACAAGGGAAAGAAGAGAAAACTCTTGAGAGCTCTTTTTTTTTTTTTTTACCTCCTCATCTAATTTAGGGACCAAAGGATAAGATGACATCAAATACAGGAGAAATGAGCTCTGTAGAGCAGTACAGGGCATAGTGGACTATGATTGGTCATAAAGAAGCGGAGTCAAGCAGAATATAAATGTTTTTTACGAAAGAGATTTTGATTTTGCCACATACAAGTTAAACTAATAATGTTAATGTCCAGGTCCCTGATATTATAGCCTGGTAACATACCAAATTGTATAATACACCAGTCAGTCTTCTAAAGGATACCATGTTAGTGTCACGTTTTTGCCTCACCTGGCCGTCTCTTTTTTTATTTTGAACTTTGTTGAACAATATATAAATTTACAAACAATGTAGACAAGTACTCACTCATTATTTCGTACAGAAAGGTAGCAATGTGGAAATAATAGGACAGTAGAATAACAAAAATAAATAAAATGAAATAAACAAATAAACAAATAAATATAGATGGATTTGAATACATAAATTCACTTGATGCAAATATCATAGGAGAAAAAGAAACATAAATAAAAATAGCCTATTATTCCTCTTCAAGAATTTCACTATACAGTTGGACAGTTACTCCTCTTAGTATTAATCAGTTTGAGAGTCTTAACATACTTTTTAAATTCACCCAAAAATCAAGTGAAGTTAGGGAGATTCTTTTTTATTCTACATTTAAAATTTGCCATAGACAATTCAGTATTCAATACAAGTTCATAATGAACTCATAATGAATTCAAAATCATGATTTTCATGTTCAAAATATGTGATAGCATTTTTACATTAAATTTGAATGTTAACATTAATTTGACCCATTATGTAATCTTCCATTCTATACCAGAAAATAATATAATGTGTACAATGGTAAAAACATGTATTCATGATTCTGGATCATGATTACATAAATTACATTTGTTTTCAATGTCCAAAAATTTGCACTAGATTGGTTGGATATATATTATGTAGAATTTATTTGGCAGTAGCCATGCCCTCTTGGTACCCGTAACATTTTGTGCCAAAAGGCTTTCCTCCGAGGGGTAATTTTCTTTCTCTCATAGAATATATTGCATACAGTGGTGTGAAAAAGTGTTTGCCCCCGTCCTGATTTCCAATTTTTTTGCATGTCTGTCACACTTAAATGTTTCAGATCATCAAACAAATTTAAATATTAGTCAAAGATAACACAAGTAAACACAAAATTCAGTTTTTAAATGAAAGTTTTTATTATTAAGGGAGAAAAAAAATCCAAACCCACATGGCCCTGTGTGAAATTTTTTTTTCCCCCTCCTGTTAAAACATAACTTAACTGTGGTTTATCACACCTGAGTTCTATTTCTCCAGCCACACCCAGGCCTGATTACTGCCACACCTGTTCTCAATCAAGAAATCACTTAAATAGGACCTGCCTGACAAAGTGAAGTAGACCAAAAGATCCTCAAAAGCTAGACATCATGCCAAGATCCAAAGAAATTCAGGAACAAATGAGAAAGAAAGTAATTGAGATCTATCAGTCTGGAAAAGGTTATAAAACCATTTCTAAAGCTTTGGAACTCCAGCGAACCACAGTGAGAGCCATTATCCACAAATGGAGAAAACATGGAATAGTGGTGAACCTTCCCAGGAGTGGCCGGCCGACCAAAATTACCCCAAGAGCGCAGCGACGACTCATCCGAGAGGTCACAAAAGACCCCACAACAACATCCAAAGAACTGCAGGCCTCACTTGCCTCAGTTAAGGTCAGTGTTCATGACTCCACCGTAAGAAAGAGACTGGGCAAAAATGGCCTGCATGGCAGAGTTCCAAGACCAAAACCACCGCTGAGCAAAAAGAACATTAAGGCTCGTCTCATTTTGCCAGAAAACATCTCGATGATCCCCAAGACTTTTGGGAAAATACTCTGTGGACTGACGAGACAAAAGTTGAACTTTTTGGAAGGTGTGTGTCCCATTACATCTGGCGTAAAAGTAACACCGCATTTCAGAAAAAGAACATCACACCAACAGTAAAATATGGTGGTGGTAGTGTGATGGTCTGGGGCTGTTTTGCTGCTTCAGGACCTGGAAGACTTGCTGTGATAAATGGAACCATGAATTCTACTGTCTACCAAAAAATCCTGAAGGAGAATGTCCGGCCATCTGTTCGTGACCTCAAGCTGAAGTGAACTTGGGTTCTGCAGCAGGACAATGATCCAAAACACACCAGCAAGTCCACCTCTGAATGGCTGAAGAAAAACAAAATTAAGACTTTGGAGTGGCCTCGTCAAAGTCCTGACCTGAATCCTATTGAGATGCTGTGGCATGACCTTAAAAAGGTGGTTCGTACTCGAAAACCCTCCAATGTGGCTGAATTACAACAACGCTGTAAAGATGAGTGGGCCAAAATTCCTCCACAGTGCTGTAAAAGACTCATTGCAAGTTATTGCAAATGCTTGATTGCAGTTGTTGCTGCTAAGGGTGGCCCAACCAGTTATTAGATTTAGGGGCAAACACTTTTTCACACAGGGCCATGTGGGTTTGGATTTTTTTTTTTCTCTCCCTTAATAACAAAAACCTTCATTTAAAAACTGCATTTTGTGTTTACTTGTGTTATCTTTGACTAATATTTAAATTTGTTTGATGATCTGAAACATTTAAGTGTGACAAACGTGCAAAAAATAAGAAATCAGGAAGGGGGCAAACACTTTTTCACACCACTGTATATGTTTATTGTTACATTTAGTATTCCTGAGATCAGTACCGTTTATCATCAAAAGTGGTTCTATTCTTGATGCTTCTTGAAATTGAAGATCATTTTTCATTAATTGGGATAGACCGTTAGGAATAGCTTTCATTACGTAATTAAATTATTTGCTTGTTAAAGGAAAGAATTTGACAGAAAGGACTTGTTCATAGCTAAACAATACACCACTGGTGTCAAAAAGGTCACTTGCATAAATTACATCTTTGTCAACCCAGTTTTGTTTAAAGATAGATTTCTTTCCTGCAGTGATGTCTACATTATTCCATGTCATAGTTTTATGTGGGGAGAAGTTGTGTATGTCACAACTTCCAAGCTAGGAGGGCCTGTTGATGATATTTTGATAATTTTATAGGCAATTTGGTAACAGTGAAATTGCAGGTAAGCGGAAAAACGAAGATCACCCAATTTTCAAAAAATGTCGTTAGGAATAAAATACCAAATGGAATTTGGGGCTTTAAGGCATTCTCTGATCCATTTTACTTTAAATGTATTATTTAGATCTATAACGTTCAATAAATCAAATCCACCTTGTCTGGATCCAGATAATATTTCTTTTTTTAGGTAGTGATCTTTGTTTTTCCAGGCAAAATTAGTAAGTATTCTGTTGATTTCCTTAGAAGTTGAGTCTTGAACAAACAATAATGGCATGGTAGACGAATCTAGAACTACCTTCACCCTTAGTTAAGAGAATTCTGCAAAAAATAGACTGGTCATGTTAAAGCCACATATTCAAAAAAAAAAATCTCTTGTCTTTGTAAGTCTAGGAAGACACGTTTAGTTGTTTTCTAATCAACATATCTTTAGACACATCAATACCTAAATATTTGACAGTTTTTTTCACCTTAATGTTGGATATGCTCTCCTCATCTGTGTCAGAAAGGCTGAACATCTCACATTGTCCTGTTAAGATGTAATCACAAAGCCTTTAAAAATTCATCAACTAGTTGTATAGTTGGTTCAATTTGGTGTTTATCTTTCAGAAACAAAACTGTCTCGAAATGTAGACAAAACATTTATATTTGGGATTTTAAAAATCTTTAGCGAAAGTAATTCAGCAACAATCAGAAATAAAAAAAAAGGATAAATTGGACAGCCTTAATGTACTGATCAATTAACAGAAAATCTCTTGGAGGTATTGGGGTAAATCATTAAGTTACTATTGATGTCCTTGTATAACATTTTAACTACTGAAATAAAGTTAAATCCGAACAAATCTAAAACCTTGTTAATAAATGGGTGTTTCACTATCAAATGCTGTATAGAAGTCAATAAATACAATGACTGCTTGTGACTCTACATACTCAAGAATAATCAAGCCTAGAGTCTAGAACCAATCTTATGTTGTTACTTATATGATGATTAGCCATAAATCCTGTTTGGGTTTCATCTGCTTTCTGTAAGGTTGCATTTTAAAAGTGTAGCAAATACCAGTGCGAATAATTTATAATCCACATTTATGAGTGTGATTGGTCTCCAGTTTTCTATTGACATAGGGTCCTTACTTGGTTTTGGTATCAAACTGATTAATCCTTGTTTCATTGCTGTTGTCATTTCTTTCTTATCAATATAATAATGTATATATAATAATGTATATAATGTATTTCCACAAGAGGAGTTTCAATAATCTCCCAAAAGCACAAGTAAAATTCAGTAGATAAACCATCAGAGTCCCCTGTGATTTTCTGTGAAATCACAGGGAATTAAATTAAATTTGTTGAAACTTTGGATATGTATTGTAGGCTAGATGTAGAGGTTAACCATAAATCTATCCTGGATTATTGTGTTCCTCTCACATTACACCATGTAAACTCTTTATAGTTTGGGTTAAGAAAACGCCATGCAACTTGTCATTCAGATAGGTTGTGGCTTTAAATTATGAGTTTTGTGACATTCTTTCTGGGAGTCTATCCATCAAATTGTTTGGAGCATTGTTAAAGTCCCCATCTACAATCAAGTATGCATCTTTGTATTTATCTTGTAATTTTTTTTTTTATCTTTGAGTAAATCTGAGTATTATCTGCAATAATCCATCTGCCATCTTCAGAGTTGAAGTTTTCCAATATATCACCTGTAAATGTGTTAAAGAGAAGAGAAACACCTGCAGAGTGAAGAGAGGCATAATAAAAGTATGCTTGATTCCCCCATTGACAGTTCCAAAATGTATTGTCTATATCACAAGAGTGAGTTTCTTGTAACATAATGATGTTGGCATCAGTTTGTTTTAGTAAAGAGGATAATTGCTTTCCTTTATAATACTGTCCCGAATCCCTCTAACATTAAGAGAAATAATTTTAAATGAGTTGAACTTAAAATCAGTCATTTTAGGAAATAAAAAAGAGTACAATGTCTGAAAAACTAAAATAAATTTAAGCTTTGAAAGAAAATGGTCTTGTTAAGTAGATACCTTGAGAATTAAGGAGTAGTGGAGTCTCTAAAGGTTTTGAGTACCAATTATGGTCATGTTACACATACACTATTTTTGGTTAGCTATATCAATGCTTTCTTTAACATTATTGGTTAGGCTATCTGTCACTGATTTTATGAGTTATACCTGCGCTAACATTGATGTCTTTAGTTAGACCTTTGCATGTTTTGCATCTGTCAATTACACTACATGTTTACATTGTGCTCGCAGTAGTTAAGTTATCCCACCTTCAATATCATTGTTTTTCATTAAGTTCACCTATGCAATCTTTGACTTTATTACAACTCCATTTACAAAAAAATTGGGACGCTGTGTGAAATGTAAATAAAAACAGAAAGTGCTGGTTTGCAAATCATGTAAACCTGTATTTAATTGAAAATAGACTGTACAACACTTTTGAAACTGATAAATGTTATTATTCTCTGAAAAATATATGCTTTTTTGGAATTTGATGCCAGCAAAATGTTTTAAAAAAGGGGCATGATTACCACTGTGTTGCATCACCTCTTCTTTTAACAACACTCTCTGAATGTTTGGAAACTGAAGAGTTGGAGTTTTGAAAGTGAAATATCTATGATTCTTGCCTGATATAGGATTTCAGCTGCTCAACAGTTCCGGTTCTCCTT
Source organism: Embiotoca jacksoni (assembly GCF_022577435.1). Classification (NCBI taxonomy): domain Eukaryota; kingdom Metazoa; phylum Chordata; class Actinopteri; family Embiotocidae; genus Embiotoca; species Embiotoca jacksoni. The sequence goes on from NW_027185230.1 coordinate 183,769, forward strand.
TGTCATATTTTTCATTTCATGAGGCACCAAATGTTTTAAACGGGGGGCAGTTCTGGACAGCAGGGAGGCCATTGTAGCAGCTAGACTCTTTTACTATTGAGCCATGCTGTTGAAATATGTGCACAATGCGGTTTAGCATTGTTTTGCTGAAATAAGCAATGCTTTCCCTGAAAAGATATTGTATGGATGGCAGCATATGTTGCTCCAAAATCTGTAAATATCGTTCAGCATTGATGGTTCCTCCCCAGATGTGCAAGCTACCCATGCCATGTGCACTAATGTACCCTCATACCGTCACGGATGCTGGCTTTTTAACTATGTGCTGATAACATGCTGGATGGTCTCTCTCTTCTTTAGTGTGGACAACTCTGCATCATAAATTCCAAAAATTATTTCAAATTTTGATTTGTCAGACCAAAGGACAGTTTTTTTCCTTCACCTCAATCTATCTTAAATGAGCTCAAGCATAGAGACGGCAGCGGAGTTTCTAGATCAAGTTTATGAAAAGTTTCTTCTGTGTATTGTAGAGTTCTAACCTACATACATGGGTGCAGCGACAAACTGTGTTCACAGACAGTGGTTTTCGGAAGTGTTCCTAAATCCATGTCGTGAATTCCACTATAGATTTTTGTCTGGGCCCGAAGATCGTGGCTATCCAATATTGATTGTTGGCGTTGTCCAGTGTGTACAGAGATTTCTACCGGTTCTCTGAATCTGTAAATTATATTATAAACCGTAGATAATGAAATCCCCAAATTCTTTGCAATTTTTACATTGAGAAACATTATTCTTTGTTGCACTACATGCCCATGCAGTCTTTCACAGAGTAGTAAACCCCTCCTCATCTCTGCTGAAGTTATACTTGTTTTTTGTCTTGAAACTCTATGCCTCTTGAACCAAGTATTTGATTCTGAAAGCCACATCCATTTTAGATCTGATTCCAAATTGGCATAATATCCAGATTCACCAAGTTTAGAGGTTAATCTCATCGTTTTTTTTAATTTATTTTTTTTATCCCTCCTCCCTTTTAGATTTTTGTTTTTCCAGCCAAAGATAGTTTGTTACAGAAAGAAGCACTAATAGCTAACGTCACCCTCTGACCACAAGTGGACCATATGGTTACACCTTTACAGTGGGTTTTCTTCTCAAGTAAAACATTCATGTCCATTTCAGCCATTGCAATTAAAACACAGCTTCTGTTTCTCTCTCATTCTCCTTTGCTAAATGTTCATCATATAATCGCTATAAAGTGAAAGGTTTGTAAATTGAAAGGTTTTGTTTATTTCAGTCACAACAGCACAGAACAGGAAGAACTTTGATTTTTGTGGGTGCCTTGAAAGAAAGTCTTGTGTTTTCAGTCCTAATTTCTGATGTCTTTGCTGCGGGCTTGTTTTGTCCTGCATATTTCAATCTGCGACGTCTTCTTTGTCTTTTCATTATCTGTTTTGCAGTTTATTTCTTCTATTTGGAAAGAAACCAAGAAATGTTAAAAACCATCACTTCCTGTATGACAGCCAAGACATACCAGACCGTGAGCAAATGGAAATTGACAGAACAGCAGAACATATTGATTTAGATGGTAATTATCATTTTATCGGCTTCTTTAAGGATGTAATACACCTGGTAACACCTTACATTTATTAGAGGATGTAATTCTTTGGCTCATGTCATTATATTTTGAGTACAAAGCCATCCATATACTGTAGCAGTACTATAGATAGTGGTTGATTGATTTTAATAGAAATATGGTTGACTTTTTTGGTCCAGACTAAAATATCTAAACAACTATTGGATGCATTGCTGTGACACTCTGTGTAGACATTTGTTGTTTCCAGAGGATGACTTTGAGTATCTCCTAACTTCTTCTCTAGCAATGAACATTAGGGGCTTTATTTTCATAACCAGTGCAGGGCAAATCCAGGTGCAGTGTTATTTTGGTGCGGCACAAGCACAGAAAAAAGCTCCTTGCGACACTACAAAATATTTGCAATTTTCATAGACCAAGGTAACCCTGGCCACGCCGAGATGGGCGGAACGGTGCAATAGGGGGTGCGTCGTTGATGATGTGCCAGTGAAGTGCATTTTTTTGTTGCACATTGTTTCGGCTTGCGCGTTTGTTGGCTCAGACCATGTCCAAGTCCAGAACAGCTGGTGGAGAGCTGTTTTTGTGGCTTCAGTGGGCAAGAGCGCAAATTAACAGACCTATCTAAAATCCTGAAGACATGTTTCATGGATGTGGTATGTATTTAATCACATTTACATAAATAATTAAACAATATTTTTTTTAATTGCAACTTTAGTAATTTAGCCAGCCGTGCAAGACACAAGAATGTGACACTGCATCATTTATGCAAAAAAGGTTAGGGCAATTTACACACTGCAGCTATTGACCATTTAACTATTTTTTCCAAAATAAATTAGGCACACTCAAAGCATCAATGCAGTATATTTATTAACACCAGAAAATCAGTGATATTTGGAGCAAATTGCTCTTGTTCTACTTGCTCTACTTGTTATTTTCTTTGGAACTAACTAAGTATATAGAGATCATCTTATGATCTGATAAAGGAGCAAAGCAATGTGAAACTTTGTATATGTATTGTAGGCAAGGCGTAGAGTTTAACCATAAATCTATCCTGGATTGTTGTGTTCTTCTCGCATTACACCATGTAAACTCTTTAGAATTTGGGTTAAGAAAAAACTTTTGTTTGGAGAAAATTGCTCTTCATTAGTGTTGTTAAAAAATAATTGTGTTGGGAGCTTTGAATTGTGTAATTTACTTCTGCTCACTCCTTAGAATCGTTCAGCACTTGATTTCACTATATTCCATTTGTTCACTTTATAAATAAATTAATGTGAGTGTTTAGCATCTTTGAGACACAGGTTTTTGTCTTATATCATTGAACCACTTTTTACACAGGGCAGCAGTTCTCATAATTCCAGGGGAAGAGTCATTTATGATATTAGTTACTTCTAACAAAGTCAATTTAACATTATCAGTCAGTGGAGGCCAACTCGTAGTACGATAAATCTAGTGATCAGAGCCTGAACCTCCAGACAAGTAGGGAGACAGGGGCTTGTTGTCACGCGGGTAAATTGTCAAACTGCTTTTATTTTCAACACCAGAGTGTTCTGCTAAGAAATTGAATATAGGTTTTATCCATTTAATTATTCTGATGCAATTTCCTGTCTGGGAGTGGTCAGCGATGCTGTGAAATGAAGTTAGCGCAAATTAACTGAATAAAAAACTTGTACATTTCAATTTATGTAGTTTTCTTCTTCTTGTAAATAATGTTATAAATGATATATAAAAAAAGAAAATAAAACAGAAGGAAAGGTGAAGAGATGATCAGGAATTGTAAAAGAAAAACAGAAAATGGCAGCACACCACCTGACATCCCAATGTAAGGGCAGTGAGGCAAGTGAGGTTTGATAAGAAATCTATCAGGGTAATAGCCCAGGATATTAATATCGTACCCTGACCTGATACTGAACAAAGTTATCAATAGATGAGACAAAAAAGGCAGCTGCAAGTAAAGCCTTGCCACATCCTAGTGATGCCCCATCCATGGTGCTGATTAGCACCACATCACCCTTTCCCAGCGATACCAGTGCCAACCACCAACCAACTCCAATAGAGAGTCTTCCCCAGGTGAGACAACTTGTGTGAGCACTAATAGGAATTTTCAGGTAAATCTGGACAATAGTACACAATAGGTTGCGTTTTAACTCGTCATTAGTGTTGATATTTTGCTCTAGACCAACAGCACAGACTTGAGTCAGTCTTTCAATACCTCGTACCCTCTCTTCTGCCTCCCAGTATTCCTATATCCATGCTGACCTTTTAGATCTAGCTGTGGGAGCTGTCTGTACAGATGTAGCTCACCTTGTGCTATGGGATTAAGGAGTGAAAATAAATAGATAACTAATTACAGACAACCTGAGTCAAGTGTGGCGTCTTATCCGGTTCGGGGTCCAGAAAATACTTTACTTACCCTACCAGACATTCAACAGAGCCAACAGATCAGTATGCACTTGAGTTATCAAGCACATTCATACATGTACCAAAGCTTTTGTAGTTATTATATAACTTATTTGTATACTTATAGATGAAGATAAAGAGGATGGCCAATTTATGTTAGAACAGCCATAAGATGTATAAGGGTTTTGGAATAACCCACTGGTACCCACTGGTTAACTTGTCAGATAAGATGTGTCTCACTGTTTTGCTAAGTGGGTCTGAAATGCTGAAAGGTTGTGGACGATTTAAGTGGTAACCCAGGAGGACGTTTTGGCAAATTCAATTATCAAGGGTCAATCTTAATCTGTTAGCAGTTATTGATTGCTGACTCCAGAGAATAGATCGGTAACAGCAGCAAAGGCCTTCAACAGAGTCCACAGGACAGATGGAAAACAAATTATTCATCTGATCTATTTAGGATGATTTGGAGGCCATTACAATGAAACGTAAAGGTCTCTGACAAGTGATTGCTGACCTTTTACAGCTAATAGATTATTTGGCAACCAAACATTTTTAAACTACAGTCTGAGAGGGCACAAGGAAAATATATTTAATCAATGGATACCTTAATGCTTTTTTTTTGGTAGTAACTGCAATGTGTCTTTATCATTGTGTATCTGTTAAGTACTGACAGCTGATAAAATTTAAATAATTTTAATTGTAGGCAAAATTATTGTGTTTAGGAAACCTTTAACATTTAATACCTTTGGCTCAGTTGGTTTACCCTTGTGAGAAAATCTTTTACCTGCTGCTGTGACCAGACATTAGTCAGAGAAAAAAGATTTTTCATTCAATTTGCAGAGGTGTGACACTCTGTTAACAAAATGTATCTGATGCTTTGGGGCTTTGAGGAGCCTTCAAAACATAAATGTTAAATAGTCTGTCATCATTTGCAGTGAGCCTCAAACTGCAGTGGGCATTTTCAATCAGAAGACACATAAATTCTGTTGGTGTTGATAAATAGTTAATACAGGAGAGGCTGCTTTCAGGAGTAAAGGCCTAATGGAAATTTTTGCAAAAAAACTATATCTTTTCCTGGAATATTCTCTGCACAAACCTGTATTGTTAAATTTACAAAAACTTGGCCAAAATACACTTTAGTAATTTTGCTAAAACCTTTAACTTGTGTGCTGTTGTGTCACCTACAGTTTGCCTCTTGTCATATAAACTGTGAAAACTACCATGCTGTTATGCAGCTCTAAACTCTACACACAGTCCGGTGTTTTGTGCAGAGCCATCTGCTCTAATGTGACTAAATCTAATTTGAAACTCACTAAATTGGATTTGGATTAAAGTGTATTAAACTAAAATTTATTATTTATTGATTTAATTAAAGGATCAAGGCCGCAATATGTATAACGATCTAATGAACCCCAAATATAAAACACCTCTTTTGTAATCAGCAGATAACGAGTAACACAAAGTAAAGGCCAGTGTTTCTTTGCCTTTTTTTTCAAAGTATAAATCTCTAATACTGACTCAAAAATATTTTTCTTTTAATGCAGTGGATGATTGTGTTTTTTACCCTGTCCCCTTCATACTATTTTCTAATATGATTCATTTTGGGTTGGGATACTTCTCCCCTACCGATATCCTGGTAATTCAGAATAATTTTTTGAATTGTTTACCATCCTGTTTCCAAAAAAGTTGAGACGCTGCATAGAATGTAAATAAAAACAGTTTGTGATGATTTCCAAATCATGTAAACCCATATGAAATTGAAAATAGAACAAAGGCTAAATCAAATATTATTTTTTTTAGGATGAACTGTAATCACTTTACTGACCCATGATATTTCATCTCTTGCGCGATCATCAGGCAATAATTTCTATGACCACGTGGCGTCAAAACTAATAACATTCTAATCAATTGCGAATTGTGTGCTAAAACTGTTAACATTATACCTGCTAAAGAAATCAGCATGTTAGCATTGTCTTTGTCAATATTTTAATATGCTAACATTATCATTTTTCTCTAATCACCACTGTTAGTATGACTGGAGAAATTTGGTTAACCTGGACCCAAACTGAGGCCTCGTAGCAGAACAAATGGTTGAAAAGATTGGCAGCCTTTGCAATGAAGCTGAGATTTGTTGCTTTGTTGTGGCCTGTGCTATCACTCAGGATTAGTATAACTGAATTAATTTGTAAAACCCTGGGAGTGCTAACGAGGCATTACAATAATCAGGGCGCAACGATTTAAAGGCAAATGTAACACTATGTTATTTAATAATAATAAATAGCAATTTTGGAGATATTCCTTAGGTAATAAAAACATGACTGGATTAATTCCTTTAAATGTAGGTACAGGCTCAAGTCACAGTCAAATATAACACCCAGACGTGTTGATCACGTAGGTTATGGACTGTTGATCACGTTGGTTATGGACTGTTGATCACGTAGTTTATAGATTGTTAAGCAAATAAGTTATGGGACATTCAGTTTTTTCTTACATTATCTAGCCACCTTTGCAGTGAAATCAGCTTGTTCAATTTGAAATCTCATCTCATAATGGAGTCATATTTGGATTTCATTGCTGCAAACATTCTGTAGTGCTTCACACAGTTTTCTTCTTCTCACTCTGCATAGTGTGTAATAAATCAGTGTGTGTTTAGAGCAACATGGAATCGAATGATGGAAATTACACTCCGGGTCTGTCAGGTGTATTTATGCTGCTCTGTGAAAAATGAGATTGCTGTGGTGTCGGAAATAATGTGTAGTTCAGTGTAGGATTTAACTTGCTGACCAGAGAAAACAAAGCAACACTACATGTATATTTTGTACTTTATCAGACCATGTTGTACTTCAACTTCATACTGAAGTACTGCAATAAAGAACCAATGAGATTGGTGATTTAATTATTTTTACTATATTAGAGAATATTACTGAGCCTTTCTCCAGTAGCTGTTTGTTTTCTCCACTCATTAAGCATGATTGCCTTTCAAAGTGAACCATCACAAAACAAATGAAATACATATGACTGATCTGCCATCTTGATGGCTAATGTCAGATGCAGGTGTGGTGGTCAATTTCGGGAGACAGGTCACAGATGAGGATGGGGTCAAAGATCAATACACAAGAATTCTTTATTTACACATGCGCATGGGGAGAAATTCATCACTGCGCTAAGCAATGAAGTTCTACCACGTATACAAACACGAATCCAGTTTTTATACTCTCACTTTGCATAGAAGTGGGCTGAGACGTTATTTCACAGAATCCATACATAGGTCCATATATGGATAAGTGCTGAGCACATAGATCCAGCTGGTTTCACTTATATCGTAAATAACATTTAGTGTTGTTTATCAAAACATGTTTGTAACTTGCAGGAAGTGTATAGGGTTCAGTCTTGCCACAAGTCACCTTTATGGTGTTTACGGACAGCTCACCTGTGACTAGTTTATCTGTGACTAGTAGGGAGTATATAGAGTTCAACTCTGCCATATGTTATTTCCATAGTGTCACAACAGGGTAAAAATATAGAAGCTGCTATAGTAGTATGCTATGCTATGTTAGATGTGTTAATAAGATATAGTAATATGTAATGTTATAAATCATAACATATATGAACAGGAGATATGAAAGATCTCCACACAGGACATAAACTTCTTAGAAAATGTTAGAAGTTGTTTTTCATGGTTCAAAGAAACCAACAATGAGCACTCTTTAGAGATAAAGATGTGAACTTTTGGTATCAGTCAACTTTATTTATTTTTTCTGTTGAGACCTCGCCTGGTTTTGCTACACTGTAGATCACAGCTTCAGTTTGCAATTATAGTCTCGAAAGGCTGTAAGCATTAACGTTTGCTCGGCCACTCTGAAGGGTAATGACGAGTGTCAAGGCTAAGTGTGGTGACGCTGGGGTCAAATTCTTTTCTAGATCTAGTTGCAGCGGTGTTAGGGTCTCTCCGCATATGGTGGTCAATGCTGATTGGTTAAAGGCTGCTCCAATAATTTCAAAATTAACCTGCGGTCCACCCCCTGTGGGATGCAACGACACATTGCAGTGTACCTAAACCCATATTATTCATGCAGGGAATTTGGCTCTGGTAACACCCGGCTAGGTGAGACAGGCCTTTTGTAAACATGCAGTCTGGTCAGTCTTGATCACTTCCTTTGTTACGTTTCCATCAGTTGTTCTTTCTTTTTAGTTCTGTTGCTGTATGCGGTCCGGTCCAATGGTTGAGTCCAGCGTTGAGTTTCTTTCTTCGTCTTCTTTCTACACAGTACACCTCTGTGTAATGTTAATAGCTGTGGTAATATGTCTAGTTTGATGTTGATATGTGTTTCAAGCAGTTATGATAGCTGTGTGATAAGCTCAGTTAGCTTGTCATCTGTCTATCTACCAAACTGAGAGGGGCTGGAGCCTATCACAGCTCACTTTGGGCGAAGGCAGGGTACACCCTGGACAGGTCGCCAGTCTATCACAGGGCCAACACTTCCCTGCACATTTTTGGATGGTGAGAGGAAGTGAGAGTACCCGGAGAGAACCCACGCAGGCACAGGGAGAACATGCAAACTCCGCACAGGAAGGCCCAGGCCCGGATTCCAACCCAAAACCTTTTTGCCGTGAGGCGACAATGCTAACCACTGCACCACTGTGCCGCCCCCATTTTTAGTCCATCTACAAAATGGCAAATTATCCCTTTAATGGTCTCAAAGCACTTCACACGGTTTCCTATTCCCACACACACACACGCACGCACGCACGCACACACACACACACACAGACATAGCAAAGGCGGCAGAGCTGCCATGCAAAGTGCTTTCCTGCAATCTAGAGCAACTGGTGTTACACAGTGATCTGTTCCACATCAGATTCTGTGACCTGCCCTGAGAGTCTTACCCTCACTCCTCATTCCTAAACCTGGCCAACCTAACCAACCAACAGTCGGTAACATATCTGATGGGTCACAGATTTCAGTGTTACACCGAACTGAGAACAGACTGCTTGGATACTACCGTGACTCACTACTGCCCCTTAATTTACAATGAAATTGGATTTAATTCTTAAAAAATTACAGCTTTCAAATATTCAAGACAATTTCCAGAATAAAAAAAAATAGAATATGCTTCTCTGTGGTTGTAGAACTGTACAGATACGTCACTACAAAGGCCTTTTCATGTGTAGTCTAAAAGTATACAACTGTATTGGTTATGAAGCTGCAGACTTTTTTGTGTATCAGTCTGACTGAAAGCAGTCTGTTGTTATCATGCAGATTTGAAGGATTTGAACACAACTTCGTAATATAATCTTTGATAGTGACACCGATGATGTGTCCTCATACCTGCCTGATGTGTCCTCATAGTCTTTCCCTCTCTCTTGCCATTTATTTTAGTTTGTTTCCTCCTCCTCCTGTTGTGTAACTGCTCATACATTTTTAATGTCTCTGTGTGTTTTATGGTATTGCACTAGCTTGTTATTGAGATAGAATGTCCCCACACCCTGAATGTAACAAAGCCTCGAACCAATATCTTTGTCTTTTAAAAATATATATTTCTGTTATCAGATGTGCAGCAAATTTTAATTTGATTAGGTCCACTTAACAGAAACTGTGTAATTGAACTGACCTGTAATGAATCTTATTCATATCAATGAGGAAGACCAGATATTAGAATCACTTCTCACTATAAATGGCCATGAAATTGACTTTACCCTTATTTAAAACAATTATAAAAAAATCCAAACATAATAGCCTTAATTTAGGTAGGATTTATTGCTAGACTGTTGCATTAGACTGCATTAGAAAACCAGCAACTCAGTCAATATTCTTCTGCCTCTCAAAGGAAACCCTATATAAATGACACAGTTAGGTGCTGATTATTGAAGGCATGTTCAGGCTATCTTAGTGTATCTTAGGGAATATTGGCTATCCAACAAGAGCTGCAGAAGCGTATTGGTGGTGAATTTGCTCAAATAACGAATTTTAAATCGAGAGTAACAGGTTTTTTTTGGCCACTTTGGCAGTAGACAACATGATGTATCATCACCACATTGACACGGCATCAACTTTTAAATTGCTAGTGAATATGAGTAGTAACTTACTGACATGCACCAGTTATGGAGCAACTAACTCTTGAGAAATATCTGTTTGTTTCACTGCTATACTAAATAGTTGCTAACTGTGTCTGTTGTTTGGTGTTGAGAAGATCCTGTACAGTGGATTTATAGAGCGACTTCTACTGACACAGCTCTCTGATGCATCCAAAAACAACATTTTGAAAGGGATTAGAGAAAGGGGGAACAGTAAAGATGAACAGTTTAAGCTAGTACTTCCTATATGAGGGTCAATCAAACAGTTCTGAGACTGCTCCTATTGCATGTGAATGTTAAGTAGTACTGTGATGTGCAGAGAGCAGGAGGCACTATTATCTTCATGATTAAGTAGTCCAAATAATTCCTTTTCCCATCTAAACAATTGACCAATGAAATCACGACTGCTCACACAGTGAACAGTTCTGGTTTCACTCTAATGACAACAGATCAATAAACTCAACTCCTCCCAAGTGTGCACCCCCAACCTCGCATTTACAGAGGCCATCATCATAACCAGGATTGACAGATGCTAAAAGTGTGAGCAAGAGAAAGAAAAAAAAAAAAAAAAAAGGTCAATCTGTGGTACAACGTTTCTCCACAAGAAAAGAAAATTAGGAATTCTCAATTACAAAGATTATTTTTCTTTTATTATAATAATATAATTTTATTGCTCACTGAATAAAATTAACACCAGTGGAGCGTTACTTCAATTGGACTGGTGAATGGTGTTATAGGCTACTTTTGATTGTCTCTGTACTCACAGAGAGGCTATTCTAAGGAGAGCAGAGTCCTGCAATAAAGCGCAGTGTGACATTTCAGTCAGATGAGCAGAAATGTTTCTGCTCAGCTGACTGAATTAGTCTTATGATCCTCTCTAAATATACCAAATTTAGCCTTGAGGCACACAGTCCCCAGACTACAACTCACTAGATACACAAACACTTCATACATCATATTAAAGAATTTCACATGAAAACCACATTCCTAGGCAGCATCCAAAATTGTAAAGGTAGCAGTGTTTGCATTCACATACACAACACTTAATCTCCATAATCAAATGTAGATGGATTGTATAATGGGTTTCTGTTTTCAAGAGAAACCATCTCTGTTTCAGTAAAATACCAAACAAAATGTTTTTTTTTTTTTGTTTTTTTTGAGCAGGTGTTTTTGTGGGACTATCATTTAGATCTGTTTGGTACACGCCCATGTAAAATATATACATTAGGTCTCTTTGGAGTTAAAAATAATTTAAACAAGTTTAAATTCGTAATCTGGTGATGGTATACAAATTGGCATCATCGGCATAGAAAAAGCCATAAAAGTGCTTGGCCCCCTCTGAGAATCAACACCTTAACGTGGTGGTGGTGGTGGTGGTGGTGGGGGGGGGGTCTCAGTAATCCTGGAAGCTGTGTTGTCAGGGGCATCATCCCCTAGTGGAGAGAGAAAGCATGAAGTTAATGGTTAATGTAATGATGCCATCTAAGTGCATAGAAAGTGAAAGAGAGAGAGAGAGGAAAAGAGCTCAGTGCATCATGAGATCCCCCAGCAGCTAAGGCCTATAACAGCATAACAAAGGGATGGTTCAGCGTCACCCGTGACAGCCCTAACTATAAACGTTATCAAATCGGAAAGTTTTAAGTCCAACCTTAAAGCTAGAGAGGGGGTCTTGCTAAATCCTGTCAGTACTCTTGCTGCAGCATTTTTTTCGTGTTTCACTACTCAAAATAAATACAATTGAATAAAAAACATGTTTTGTGCACATTATAAATAAATATTTTTAATACATTTCTATTTCTGAATGCACGGTGTAGGTTTGTTTCTATGCTCTTCTTTTGTTGAACTGCATTTTCACACTGTCTCTTCTGCTTTCTCATATCCACAGGCACTCTCTCACCAGCAATCATGTTCTCACACAAACACACTCAAAGTTACTATTTTCCCAGAAAGTAATGTTTTGGTCAGCATGACCCTGTGATTCCTGCTACCATAATTCAACATGGCAGTGCGTAGAACACACCCACAGGCACACACCATCTCATTTCTCTTACAAAGTATGTTTTCTATCCGGTGACTTATTTCATCATTCATGTCATTTGCTATTTTTCACACGCACCCTGAATACCCATGGAAGCTCAAACTTGAACTTAAAGTTAATAAATGTGCATCTACATATCTCTCTTCTACAGGTTTATTGCGGACATCACTATGACTGATGGGGATTATGATTACCTTATAAAGCTCCTTGCCCTGGGGGACTCCGGTGTGGGGAAGACCACGTTCCTGTACCGATACACTGACAACAAATTCAACCCCAAATTCATCACCACCGTCGGAATTGACTTCAGGGAAAAGAGAGTGGTGAGTTCCCAACTCTTATAATTTTTAGAAACAAAATGAGGGAAATGTGTGAATATTGCTAGCAGTATGTTTGTAGATAATTATTCTAGGCTTTGTAGTTTTGGAATAACATTTAATTCATCAACAGGTTAATCTCAATTTTTCAATCAGTTTTCTGGTACACCTTACGCAGGTGATAGAGACTTGGTTACCATAGTTACCATGGTATTTATTCAGCCATTTTCGGTCAGGCCAAGTCTGGATTTTCTGCTGCTTTTCTCCCACCTTGGCTGCTGAGCTGAGTCACAGTCAAGTTATTTTAACTTATACATAGAATCTAATTTCGGTCAGATCCAGATGATTGTGTATATGCTGTCAATCAATCAAAAAAAAAAAATTTTTTGTTTATTTTTTGTTTACATGTTTATTTCTCTCCAAAAAAAAAATTTTTTTTTTGGAGAGAAATAAACATGTTGAAAAGCAATGTATTTTTCAGTTTTGCTCACAGTATTCCATCCACCACCAGTATGTTTAACACAAAGACAGCACACTGGCCAATTGCAAATTATTATGAACAAGCTAAGACAAAAGCTGTATTTAGACTAACTGTTTTTCTTTGTTTGGCATGCATATACAATTTTATAAATTATTTAAAATGTAGGTGCTGTTTGATTTCCATGGTCATTCTCTTTACACTTCACTCAGTATTTTGATGTCATCTATTTTTTATTTATTCAGACATTTTAAATTCATTACCTTTGAGATATTATTGAGTTTAAATACTGAATTTGTGAAGTGAAACTGTTGTGGCTTCCAAAACAATATTTATTTGTATTTAAAATATAAATAATTTCTGTTCTGTTCTAAATTAGGATTACCTAGGCTTTGCAGCCTCTGACTTTGGCCTGGAACACACTGCTTGCATGCCGTGTGCGTTACCTATTACTGCGTGGCGTCATTTCATTTCGTCGTCCATATTAATGGATGAGAGCCACCACACTGCCTGCTAAGACGTGCATCTCAGCTGCATCATTTATAAAATAGACCCGACCCCTATTTTTCACGTCAAAAAGTATCTCATGCCTTTATTTGGTACAGAATGCAACTGCTCAGCTGTTAACAAATTCACAACGGCATGAGTAGATTAGCCTTGTCTTGTCCCTGTTCCCTGATTACTTGTCAGCTGATTTTAAGACTTTGCTGATTTGGTTTTAAGAACCTAATGTGCTGGCTCCAAGTGTTATTGCTGCTCGTCTCCAAGTCTGGCAATATAGCAGGGGTGTCAATGCAGGAAGCTCCTGCAAAACAAAATTTATAGAGGTTCACTTTATTCCACAGCTCGCACCATCCATCAAGGTGCCTTCTAGTATGTAACATGACCTATATTTCAAATGTTTACCTCACGGTTGTTGTGAAAAAGATACTAATAAAAAAGTACTACTTACTGCTATGATAACTTACCAGAGTAATACAATCTTGTATGACTATTGCACACAGTTTAAACACATACTTTTGTTGATCTAAATATTTTTCCTGGATTAGATATCATGTTTTACCTTAAACATTAGATCCCCACCAAAGCATCATTTCTTAATTTTGTTAATGCTGGGCTTTTTTTTGGGGTCTAAATCCCTGCTGAGTCTTAGCTCAAGACCAAAGGTCTGATAAGGCTTTTGCAGTCAGGGCTTCTCAACTTTGGAACTACCCTCCTGAAGATCTGAGGTTTCCTTTGTCAGGATCATTTTTGAAGTCACTTGTGAATGTGAATATATTTGGCAAAAAAAAGAAAGGAATTGCAGAAGGTGAAGTGCCAAAATGCAGCGCCATGGTCCTGCAAAACTCAACCTCATAACCAAACACCAGTCTAAGAGCAAGGTGTTGTTTGATATTCTGGAACAAGTCTAATCCACAGTGGCTTCAGCTCGCATTTTACAGGACCTATTGGGTCTACCTGTAATATCTTGGTCAGAATAATGCAGGGCACCTTCAGAGTCTGTATCTTGGTCCGTAACTTCACGTTCTGGCAGAACGTGAAGGTCCAACATCTTAGTAAACAGGGGTGGTCATAACATTTTGGCTCATTGGTGTATGCCTGTATTTGACAAAGCTGAGTCAAAGCAGTCGTTTCCAACCTTTTAACTAAGGACAATGCTTAATCATGTAGGGGCACCAACAGCATGTTAGCCAGTTGCTCATAATGTTTTGGCTCAGCGTAGAGGACTCAAACTGTCAAATGTACGAACAAGTATTAACATTTTCTACTTAAATGGATGTCAGTTATCACCTGGAAAACCGAACAACCTCAGTGTCTAACCTAACTGCTGTGAGCATGATCCATGTAAACTCAGCCTTCGGAGTGTCAGAGAAATTGACAGTGTCTCATCTGGGAGAGTCAGAGGTGCGAATCATGCCAGAGGCTTCCTGTGGAGACACAAACAAAACCAGCTGCAGCATACAAGAGTTCATTATTACATAGTCAAGAGCACTGTCCAGATGTGTTGGTGTTTCTCATAGATATTCACAATCTGAAGCAACGGAGAAGTACAAAAATGGAGAAGCTGCATAAGTTGGCACATATTTCTTCACATACTAGATAAAACACAATCTTGGAAGTTCAGTTTCAGGAAAAGATCTGTGAATTTAATGGCTTATCAGATGCTGAAACACTGCACGGTCATGATAGAAAACAATGAGGAAGGATTTCACAACCATAGACATTTATCATACAACAATCTTGCCTCTCCACTGTTGCCAGGAAAACCATAGACAATGCATGCAGAAATGTACATCATACAAAAACAACAATTTTAATTCATCAAATATATTTGATATTTTGCCCAAGTCCAATGTAGTGTGTTTTCAGATGGCATGAGTAGATATGAAAGCCTTAATATTTTAATTACATTATAAAATATTTTAAGGGTGGAAAGTTATGTTGAAGGTTGTCTAGTGAGGTCTACTAAGGTCCAAGTTTACATCTCCTTAAATGTGATTGTACACAAAAAATATGCTGTCTTCAACAATGTGATGAATACATATGCTTAGTCGCCAGTGCATTTAGTTTCACCCAGCTAAAACAAACACTATCTAATACCCATCGATACATACAACCTTCAATTTGTTGAGACTGTGTTAAAGAGATGTTGATACTGCTCTGGGGTCATACAAAAGGCAGTAGTTTTTTGAGATTTTTAATTCTATTCTGTTGCGCTGAAATGTATTATATAATATATGTTATAAATAGTTACATTTGTATATGAAGTGTACAAAGCCAGTCATTTGCTCTGTAATCAAGAGTCTTTCACACCTAAAATCATGTTCTTTCTATCTCCTTAGGCCTATACAGCTACTAACTCCAATGGGACGACCACAGGAAAAACCTTCAAGGTTCACCTTCAGCTCTGGGATACAGCTGGACAGGAGAGGTGGGCTGCTAATCCTATTATGATTGTGTCTTTTTTGTAATAAAAGTAAAAGATAATGATTGGAAACCAATGAAAGCCATTGCATGTATTACCATTATGAATGGTTGGAAGGCAAAACAACAGATCCGTATTTATGAGGGCATGTGTCAGTCATGTAGAGTGTGTGTGAGTGTGTGCGTTTGTGGCCTTTAATTGGACCCGACCTCGATCTGTTGATTCAGTTTATAAAGGCCTGATGACTCACTGCTGGATGAGTCAGTGTTAGTTATATAATTTTAGCTGTGTTTGTTTGGATCAGTGTAACAGAACACATTCCTGTTTTCATAAAGTGATCCTACTGATCATACACACATATGAAGCCATTACTCCACCTGTAAGATCTGTTCATCACACAGTTTGCTTAGGAAACACCCCTGATATCTGCTGCTTTATTCTGATTGTTTGCTTATTAAATATTTTCTAATAAGTTATTGACACTTGCTGGTGTCACACTCAGAAGCCCAGCATGCTGCAAAACATGCAGATCAACTGGGGAAGACCCATTACTCTGTAGTGTTGGTAGAATAAGCAGCACACATCTACTTTATGTACACTGTCTTCATTTAGGCTATCATTTCTGTGATTGACTGTGATTTGCATTGGCCCTATTAAAAGCCAAGTAATAGGATCCATGAACTACACGGTACCAGACCCCCCTGGCCTATTTGATGGCCATGTCTGGCCCATGTATCTGAAACACAAGAACATCGTGTTCTGCATTATCTCAAAGTCTGTGTTTCTCTGCTTGTTAGTGTTTTGTGAAAGATAGTATCACAAATTAAGGTCTGAAATAACAATATTTATATGGCCACTTGGGGGCAGCTTTAAAATTGTGGTATAGCCAAGTTGTTGAGTTATGGTGTGTTCAGACCAAACGCGAAGCAAATCATTACAGCAATTACAGTGATTACATACAATGCAAAGACGTGATTGTCAGTGAATTGGCACCAGTTGATGGAAAGGGACGCAAATTTGCATCTGTGCGGATTGAAAATATTTAACTTGCGTGGCCGTACTCATGTAAGTAGTGAGGCAAATTTCGCTTTGCGTTTGTTCTGAACACAGTTACATCTAGCATATAGCACTTCTAGCAAACACAAAGCAACACTCGCATTTATTTCAACTTTTGTGTCTAGTCATCTGACAAATTGAAATATAACATCCATAAATAAAACATCTCTTTTCTGGTCAACACCAGCAAACTCCTGAGCAAATCTAACTCTTTGCTAAATACTAATCCTAATAATGGGGTTGTTGTTCACTGTTCGGGAGGTTGTGTGCACTATGTTTTCAGTACTTTGTTTTCTGAAAACTGTTATGTGTTACTGCTGTCACTCATTTTAGTAGGCTATAGTAGCTTGGCAAATTTCAGCTATTTGTTTAGCTGTCCAGCTGTTTTGGTTCACTCTCTCTGCTCTCGTAGTGTAATTTTTGGCCAAGTTGTATTTAAAGAAAAAGATCTTAAAAGCCACTGTAAACCTACTCAGTGCCAAACAGCAGGCAAGCAAAGACAGCAATGTAGCTGGTAAATGTAGTGATGCATTTAGTATCTAAGAGTCCAATATCTCCTTCAGGATCACCAAAACCACAGTTAATAGTGAGTGAAATTGTACTTATATTCACTTAACACAAATTAATGGTAATGTTGCTCTGTAACTTACAGCTTCAGATAATATATGTTCTTAGTGGGACGGTGATTAAACCATCTTCTTTTCTTTTTTTTTTACCTTTGCTATTTGTTTTTCAGGTTCCGCAGTCTAACAACGGCATTCTTTAGGGACGCCATGGGGTTCCTGCTTATGTTTGATCTCACCAGCCAGCAGAGCTTTCTCAACGTCAGAAACTGGATGAGTATGTTAACTGCTTGGGGCCAAATTTTCATACCCAGCGCAGACACAGCAGAAATCCAAGTGCAGTGGTATTTTGGTGCAGGGTAAGGGGCGTTGTTCCGCACCTCCCCTTATTTGCAATTTTTGTAGACCAAAGTCAACCCAGCTGCGGCAATATAGGTGGAGCAGCGCAACATGGGGTGTGTTGCTGAAGATTTGCCAGTGCAGTACAACTGTTGTCAATTTTGAGTTGAACTTGCACCTGGGCCACTTGCCAGTGGCCAAGAGACCACATGAACTGACCTATCCAAAGTACCGCAGACAGGTTTGGTGGATGTCCTATGTATTTAATCCACTTAAATAAATAATTAAAACAATATATTTTTTAATGCAACCTTCCAATTCAGTTTACCATATGAAAACTTTATCTGACTCTTGTTCATTGACTTGGATGTGAATCAGGCAGTTGGCGCACTTAATGATGCAATAGAGAATCTCATCCATAAAATATAAAACTTAACTACAAATGAATTGCAATTAAATGACACCTAAAGGGGTAACAATTCAAAAGTATTCTCATCTACTCATCTGGTTTAGTTATCTCGCCAGTGATGCAAGACCTCAGAGTGTGAAACTTACCCAAAAACGATTCTGGGCAATTTACTCACAGCAACTTAGGTCATTTAAATAATGATTTGAAAATGAGTTAGGCACACTCAAAGCATACAGTTCATTTATTACACCACAACATCAGTGACGTTTGGAGCACATTGCTCTTTATCAGTTTTGGTAATACATGAATTACTTGGGGAGCTAACCTAATTTACATATTGTCACTCCTTAATATCTTTCCAGCACCAGCTTTCACTATAGTGGAGTGTTCTTTGTTCACTTTGTCATTTAATTGCCAGTGTTTGGCGTCTATAAGACACAGGTTTTTGTCTTGTATCATGAACCGCTTCTTACACTGGGCAGCGGTTCTCATAATACCGGGAAAAGAGTTATTTATGATATTAGTTACCTCTTCAGCAGCCATTTTAACATGATTAGATCGTGGAGGCCAAGTCTTAGGACCATAAATTCGGTGATTCGAGCCTGAACCTCCAGACAAGTAATTTCTCCAACCTAAAATTTGGATGACGGTGCTGGTCTACACCTTATTCATTAATAAGAAACGGACATTCCACTGCATCCCACTGGTCTTAAAGGGAATGAGAGGAGCTGATTTGATTGGCCATGATGGCTATGACACACCTTCTAACTATCGAGTTCTATTTTTCCACTGCACCGAAATGCAAAATTGGCCAAACCCACTTATGCCTTTGGTGCACCTGAGCTTCCGGGCACACAATGCGCTGCGCCTTGGCAGACGAAAATAGGGCCCCTTGTTTCAGCTTTGGATTGTCTTCTGCTCCATCTTCAGCTATTAAAACATTTCACCGAAGTATAGTCTTGCTCAAAAGTCTACAGATAACTTGAAAGTTGTTATCGAATCTGCAGATAACTTAAAGGAAGTTGGAGAAATAAAAGAACAATGAATACAAACTTTTTTCTCTCTTACCAACGTTCCCCTCGTGCACCTCACAGATTTTCAGGCATGTAAATAGGTTTTGTTTTTTAAGTATTACATTTTGGCCATGTTATTTTTTTGTTGTTTATTTGTTTTCGTTTTTAGGCCAGCTACAGGCCAACGCATACTGTGAGAACCCTGATATCGTTTTGGTAGGAAACAAAGCGGACTTGGCCGACCAACGGGAAGTCCAGGAGAAACAGGCCAAGGAGCTGGCTGATAAATACGGGCAAGTTTATTTTTGATGTATCGCATTTGTTGCGCATATTTAATTGTGGCTAAGTATGACTGAACATAATGTTTCTTCTAGTTCATCGGGGAACTCACCACAGGAGCCTCTCTTTTCCATTTTCACTTAAGATTCAATGACCATAGTGTTGCTCTGTCTCTCTATTGCCAAACTGTCTCTTACACTTTAACTTCAACTGACATTTCAACTGCCGTTATCTTTTACACTTCAGCTACTGTCATCTCTTACACTTGAACTGCTTTCATCTCTAACAGTTGAACTGGCGTCATCTCTTACACTTCAACTGCTTTTATCTCTTACACGTCAACTGCTTTTGACAGATTTTAAGTAATTACCTGGTGGACTTACACTAAAAACTAAAATTACAAATACTTTTCAAACGTTTGAGCTTTGGCCAATTTCAGCTACTTTTAGCACTTCATTAAGACCTTTCCTTGCTTAAACTGACACATTCCTTTTAGTGCTTCAACTACATTCAGTAGTTCACGTCAAAACAATACTTTTTAAACTTTTATCATTAAACATTTATAGTGTTTGCATTGATTTATTTTTAAACGGATGTATATTACTTTGTTAAATTGTTAAGAGTCTCACACATTTCACAGAACAGCTTGTCTATAAAACAAGCAGTGAGGCAAAATGCAGCATTATAGACAAACAGTACAAGACAAACAGTACAAGACAAACCTGGGTGCACAAATGACGTATCAGGGATTTGTCAAAAAAATTACTTCCTAATAGAAAAAGTAAAAATGATTTATCAGGTATCACTTCAGCCAGCCACAACCTACCAAGTTTTGTTGCTGGAAGTAGAACATTTTATCTTATTCTTTGGTGAAATTAAAAATGTTCATGAGTATAAATATGATATGATCACCAGATCCTAAATGTACTTACAGATAACCGTCAATTGACATTTTCAGTTTTATTTCCACATTCACAATGCTGTACATGTCAAACAGAAGAGGCCAGATATTGATTTACTTAGATATCTTTATCATATTTGTCATTCTACATAGAAACTGTTTTTTTCAAAGGAAATTGTCTTTTCAAAATAAAACAACAAAATAAACATATATGTGTTATGTTTGCTAATAATTAGCTGTTTAGTTAATAAAAGGTCTGAAATTGATTTGTTAGAACTCAAAGTGTTGATTTAAAGTGAGTCCATGTTATCAGTTATATATCATCAGAATCAAATCATGAAGTAAACTGGAAAGGTTTTTGGTCATTTGAATTAAGAAATGATTATATCAATGAATTAATCATTCAACTTGTCGTAGATTGTTTGACAATTAGCCAGTTACTTGTATTAGTACAAGTGCTTGTAGAATCATACTGGCAAATTTGGCCAAATTTTGCACATTAACTACAAACCTTGGTTTGTAGAAACCCACTGTTTTCCCACAGACACGTTTTAAGAGTCTGTTGCCTTTATACTCTTACCAACCCAAACATAGCAGGATTATGCAAATTTGATTTGATTTTTTTTAAATGCATACTATATACTGATGAGCTAGTTAATCAACTCTGCCAGATATACTTTTGGTACTGAAGGTGATGCAGAACACAGCTTTACTGGTGTACTATTCAATCAGGCACCAAAAGGTAAGATGAGAATTGGTGCTGCCGCAGATTGGACTCATTCCAGAACACCCTGTTGTTGGTTCATCAGTAGTCAACACTGCTGACCAAGGGCACCCCTCCAACTGCGGAGGCTTCAATCCGGTCATCTGGCCATAATGATTTGGTCCTTGTTAAAGTTGCACAAGGACCACACTGCAAGGATTTAGATTTTTTTTAGATTTTATACACTTTATTAATCCCCGAGGGGAAATTTCTTCACTACAGCAGGGGGGGCTCTCAGGGAGGAGCTGCTGCAGCAGGCTGCCACTAGCGCGGCGCCAGGTAACCTGACCTGAGGTGCATGTTTTTGGATGATGGGAGGAAGCCGGAGAACCCGGAGAGAACCCACGCAAGCACAGGGAGAACATGCAAACTCCGCACAGAAAGGCCCAGGACCGGATTCGAACCCGGAACCTTTTTTGCTGTGCGGTGACAGTGCTAACCACTGCACCACCGTGCCGCCCAAGGATCATACTGCATATGACTTTTTACATCAATGTCTCTACAATATGACTTCAAGCAAATGGAAATCAATGTTAAAATTGATAGAAGCATTGGAAAAATGGTCATGATGTGTGAAGCTACTCTTTTTTGTACCTTTTTAAAATACACATTTGTTCCTTGCAGGATCCCTTACTTTGAGACCAGCGCTGCAACAGGATTGGAGGTAGACAAGGCGGTGATAACGCTGTTGGACCTGGTCATGAAGAGGATGGAGCAGTGCGTTGACAAACCACCTGCTGATCCAGCCAATGGGAATGGGGCCACAAAGCTTGCCGATGCACAGCCCAACGAGAAGAAATGTGCATGTTAGATCAAGAAATGATTCAGGACAACAACCAGTCAGCGCTCCCCTTTCGTCTGTCCTTTCTTCTGGCCACATTCCCTCCTTCTTTTAGTTCATCCTTCACTGTCAGTTTTGGTAGCATGTTCTTCATCTTCTCCTCTTCACTCTCTAACTAAACTCTAACTAAATCTTTGGCCATCTTTTCCTCATATTTTGGCTCCCTTTATTCTTCTTTATCCTCGCAAACTTTCTGTCACTCTGACAATGAAACAACTCTATCCCCCTCTAATGGACATTTAAAGTAATAAAGTGTCAGCCTGTTAGCCTTTAGGAGGAAATTAAAACAGGAGGGGACAGTTTCATCACTGTCAGATACAAATTGTGCCTCACTGAAAACACACACCCTGGGAATTAAGCTCTGCAAGCTCCAATTTCTCTGCTCGCAAGTGCTTTGAATGATTTAAATGGACCTAAACACCCAAAAAGGCATGTTTAAAATTTTAATTTGGACTGCTGATCTGTTGTTCTATTCATTACTTCATAACAGGGGAACATTTTTATGTCATGTTTAATTGATTCCATAAAGAGTTATGTTGAACTCTTTATGAGTTTATTACTATTCCGTATCATGTATATTAAGTCATGGTCCTCTCCTGAAGCTTTTCCTCCTGGACCTGGGTGAGTAAATATGACCAATGCTATTTTATGTTAGTTTTTCCCTGTTTCACATGGTTTCCTATGCTGTACCTGTGTTAGCCACATATGGTAATCTTTCAGTGTTCACACCAGCTTTGTCTGGTTGACAATGCCATATAATTTTGTATAATTGGCTTTGCTGTCAATCAAGCTGGTAGCATGTTTGTTTGTTTGTTTACCTAATGTTGGCTCTTAGCTTCTTTGGCTAGCATATGTCATCATAGCTTGATCCACAGTGAGCTGTAAAGATTTAGGCCTATTTTCAAATTTCTACTTGTAGAAAGTAAAAATTCTCAACAGAGAGACCTGAGACGCAAAGAACACCATGTAAATAACCTCTTTGGGGTTTGTTATTTTCCATAATTGAACCAATCAGAGTTGATTATTGTGTTTATGACCGCTTGATAGTAATCATTAGTACCTTCTAAACTGAAAATTGGACACGACTGTCAAACAATGCACCTTTCAGAAAAGAATCTGCACCCACTGCATATGCAGAAATTACTGTCCAAGACCATACAAGGTCAGTAGCCATTGCTGACCTCTTTTTTTGTTGTTAAATTAGCAGGTACTGTAGCTATAGCTAAGGTGACTAATGTAGACTATCAGTGCTGGCTAGTTAGATTTAGTGGCTACCAGGGGGATGCTAATTTAAAAAAAAGCAGCTCTGTATTGGAATAAAGACAATTTTCTAAGGTTTCTGCAATTTCTAAATTGTCAGTCAAGGTTTAAAGATAAAGATAGATTTAAAGATCTTGCCACTTCATTGTGTTCAAGGTTGTGGCTGCTGAGTTGTTGCATAAAGTGCCAATTCTTTTTCAAGTCAGTTTTTGTCCTAAGCACCGTTCTTTCATCATCCCGCCCAACTTCATACAAAAACGAGCTAATGTAGTATACCCTTCTGGGCATTTTTTTTGTAAAAAGAGAACGTTAGAACAGATATTTCCATGACTTATATCAGCAATGTTTGGCTATTTTGTATTTCACATTACATATATAACATATGATACTTTATCATTTGATTATAATAATTATATAATACTTTTCTCCCAGCCACAAAACTACTTCAATTCGCTGCCAGGTTATAGTTTGCTGATGCAACTCATCATTAAAACTCCATAATGTTTCCAGACTTGGTTGATTGCAGACATCATTCATATTCTAGGATCAATATGGGTACAGCATCCACCAATCTATTATCTATAATCACTTTATCCTGAAGAGGCTCACCTATCCCACCTCACTTTGGGCAAAGGCAGGGTTCACCCTGGACAGGTCGCCAGTGATTCTACAAATTGCCCTTAGGTGTGAATGGTCTTTGTTTCGGTCTCTCTATATGTGTTGGCCCTGTTGGCCAGGGCCAACACATATAGAGAGACCGAAACAAAGACCATTCACACCTAAGGGCAATTTGTAGAATCACTTAACCTAACATGCATGTCTTTGGATGGTGGGAGGAAGCCAAAGTACCCGGAGAGTACCCACGCAGGCACAGGGAGAACAAGCAAACTCCACACAGAAAGGCCCCGGCCCAGGATCAAACACGAAGCCTTCTCGCTGTGAGGCGACAGTGCTAACCACTGCACCACCATGCCGCCCTGGGTACAGCACGGGACATGTAAAATAGAGAAAATACTTACTTAATGTTCCAAACTGCCTTGGCTTTTAAAGCATTATCCCACTGTGCGGGACAAACCATAATGTCTGTGGGAGTTTTGGACCAGTCAGCTAATTTGATGTTCTGGAAATGTGTTGTCAGCGTAACTTTCTACAAATAAACTGAAAAACAAAATTAATGGTAATGTGTAGCCTAAAATATAATTCAAAATTTACAGAGAACAAACATATAGGCTATATTGAAGGAGGGTCATTGAATACATCCTTTCAATATATATGCCTTGAATTGTCTCTTATAGTGAAATAATAAAGATACACATTTTTGGAAAACTGAGAAATATGTCAAATGTAAGTCAGGTGTCATCAGATCTTTAGTGCAGCTGATTTTAGATTTTGACCTTTGCTTTGATTATCTTTGATAGATAATCAAAGTGAAATATGGCTTTCAGGCCCATACTGTACGTGACCAGTCTTAGAATTTACAGTGACCCATTATTTATATTAAAATAAATGTAAAACATAAATTGTTATTTCTGTTTTCATATTTTTGTTTTATTCTTTAAATTCAACACTCATTTCATTTTATTTGTTGTAATTTTAATTTTATTGTGCAAACTGCATTAAATTTGTGATTTACTTTCTCATTACTTTAGGCTTCTTAAGCTTAGTTAACAAATTGATCAAACATTTCTCTAAAATAAAGAAAATATACTGAAGTCTTTAGTCCAGATTTATGTTTATGTGTGAAATACTAACATACAGTAGAAGTCGTTTCAGAGTTTTGTTCTTGGCTATGAATTGGACTGTTTTGGCTTAACACTTAACTTACTCTATGGACCAACTTCTTGCTGTGTTTGGTTGCTTAACACTATATTCATGACTTTTCAGAGGGTATTCAGACTCCTTCACTTTTTGCAAGCTTTATTTTGTTGTAGATTTAATTTAACATTGATAAATTTAACATTTTTTTCCCCATCAATCCAATCTCAATACACTATAAGGAGAAAGTAAAAACGTTTTTTTTTATAAAGTTTTGCAAATTTATTAAAGATCCAAAACTGAAATATCTAATTTACAAAATTCTGCAGATCCTTAATTCAGCACTTTTAGCTTTAAGTATTCTTGGGTAAGTCTCTACAAACTTTTCATAGGTGGATTTTAACATTTTAAGACATTCCTCCTGACAGATTCTCTCAAGCTTTGTCAAATTGGATGGGAAAGATCTGTGAACTGCTATCTTTAGGACTCTCCACTTATAATCTATGGGGTTTTAGTCTGTCCATTTGCTGGGCCACTCAATGACCCAAGGCTGTTTGCTTAAATTCACTGCCATACTGAAAGGCAAACAATTATCCCAGTCTTATGTCACTGCACTCTGGAGCAGATTTTCTTCAAGGACATCTATGTGTTTGGCTGCATTCAGTTCTGACGAGTCTTTCTCTCCCTGCTGCTGAGAAGCCTCCAATAGAATGTTGCTGTTACCACTGTGCTTCACCACAAGTGTGGTATTACAACCCTGACAATGACCTTGCTAATTTGCTCAGTTTGGCTGCATGGCCAAATCTAAGAGGAGTTACAATATTCAGACCACTGCGCTCCTGAGAAATCTTACAGCTTTAGAAATGGTTTTATTCCTTTGTCCTGATGCCCTGCCACAGTTTTATCATGGGAGACCTTTGGATTTCATGGATTTGTTTTTCTCCTGACATGCAAGGTGAATTGTGGAGGTGTCTGCCTTTGTAAATTATGTCCAAATCCTTCAGATTGCCACAGGCGGACTCAAAGGAAGTTTTGGACAATGTCTCAAGCTATCCGGTTGCAACTGACCACAATAAATAATCTGAATACTACTAAATACTAAATCTGTTTTAGAGTTTAATAATTCTGAAAATATGTTTTCATCCTGTCATTATGGGTTAATGGGGAAAATGTCATTATGGTTAATATCAACAATATTTTAATATTATTTCACATAAAGATAGGGTGCTAAAAGTGTAAAAATTTAAATACTATAGGAAACCATATTTTATTTTATTTTTGGTGGGTTTTTTTATTTTTATTTTTATTTTTCTTCTTTGCATGCCCGACCATTTAGCAATTTCTGTGCCAAAACACAGTAATATGATGGCATATTGATAAAAGGCTGCTGGTTTTGCACCAGGACCCTACACTTAAAACATGTCTTTAGAAGCCAGACAATTAATGAAAATGTCAATTCTGAGATGATTTCTTTTGTATAAAGTGCAACTCAACAGTTTTCACTAAATCAAGTAACACCTTGATCTGCCTTACTTCATGAAAAATCTTGAGCAAAATTGAGATGTACCAGAAACAAGGGAAAAGGTGAAATTTGCTTGCCACCTGGCAGCAGATAAATCTTTATTTTGTTACTTGGTGAACCAGCTGAGTTTAATTACGCCAGGTAATCCCAGTATTACTACTGAAACATGTGACCAGTGGTTTCCAGTGGGTCAGCAGTAATGTTAAGAATAATAGCTGGTATGTGTGGCTCAATAATGGAAAAACACTACTTTGATCATTTTATACAGATACCGTTTTTAATTTTAAGATTTGATTCAATTATTTTTATTGGTAATAGTTTTTGTATTGTGTTCTCTGGATTTAAAAAAAAACAAAAACAAAAACAAAACACAGAGCTGTGGCTTCACCTTGCTGTCACCAATTTAATCTGCCAGTGTGCCAAATAGAAAGGGTTGGATTTTGACAAACCCATACCTCACCTTGCCTTTCACTAAGCCTTCACAGTTTTTTAGGTTGCTTTTTGCTCCTATTTCCTATTTTTTAAAGAAATTTCAAAACCAAACTGAGTAATTTGCCAACAGCTGATCTGAGTCCCATTTTAAATCATCACCGAACTGCTGATTTATTTTAAGTTGATCAGAGCATGAATTGTTGGTTTGCTTTGTGTACCAGTTACTTAGCAGCAACATTTCCAGAAAATCCTGTTAATCTGTCTTCTTTGTTCCAGCTTTCATTACAGAAGTGCATTGCATTCACATAAGAAACCAAATTGACAGTTAATTTCAATGTGTCAAAAAACACTAAGATCCAGATCTCTTTAAAATTACGAGACCTGGATATCCTGATTATGCAAAAAGATCTCATAATTATGAGGAAGGATCTCGTAATTACAAGATCCGGATCTCATAATTAAGAGATCTTTTTGCATAATCAGGTACAACTCATAATTACGAGATAAGCTATAAAAAAGTGGTTTTCTTATGTGAATGTAATATGATTCAGTATTTCAATAAGGAATTAAGACATATTTCAGTAGAAATGTGTCTTAATATAGTTGGTTGCATTAAGTGAAATTGGGGTGTTTGGCCATTGGACCAAACTAAAACACCACAGTGACAGGTTATCCCTTTATGAAACTGTTATGATGTATTGGCAAATAGCTGCTGTTAAGATATCTACTGGACCTAATTCCAACATCATTCCACTAGAGTTGTATTTTTCTTTTTTCATTTTATATTCCTTGTTTTAGTTCTGGTTGTGTCTCCACCAACTGAATGAATTGTATCTTTAACTGAAAAATGTTTCACTTTCTTCACCAGCTACTCACAAACTTTTTCCACCTGCGGTTTGCTGGAACCTTTTGCTTGGTTGATGAGAGCATTGAGACAAAACCAGACAATAAACCAAAACTTGGAGCTAAAGACAGATACAAATCTCAGTGTCATGATGCATAATTCTCTGTGGGTTCACAACACAGTCATGCCATCTATTGGTACTACTAAAATATAAATTATTGCAACTTAAAAATGTCTTATATTTGTCTTTACAAGTTGATTTTATTGAAGCCGCTAATAGTGATCAACCTTTTCCTTCTTCTTTTTTGAGTGTCTTGTTCAGTTACGAAGTGGCACAAACATATTTGCTACCCATAAATGTCATACAGCCCTTTGATCAAGGTGACTTGCAACAGTTTCGGTTAAAATGTTGCATGATGTCTTCAGTCATTTCAATGAATTTCTAATGAAAAAAGGACACTTTGGATCAAATAGAAAAGAAATGCTATGATTAATGTGTTGTTTTTTTTTTGGTGTATTTTAGAAAAAATTTCAGCATATTTTTCTCAAAACAAAGTATTTATTGTGACGATCCACGACAAATTGACAGCTTTTTATCTTATGTTGCTCATCTTTTTATTTATATCTATAGACCCTGTTTTGTCTTTTTACATGTTTTTTAATTGTTGTTTTTTCGCTGCCTCAATCATGTTTTTCTTGAAACATCTCCTCCATAGACCTCCTGTGTCTTATATGTACTTTTTGAAATGACAGTTTACACTGTTTGCCGAGTCATGTTGTGCCTGTTGTAATAACTCTTCTGTCTGATCCTCTGTAAAGTTTGTGAGCTACTGAATATTTTGATGCATTATTGGTTATAGTTTTCAAAGCAGAAGTAAAAGAGAACAGAAGTCCTGATGTTGTTTTTGTGCCCGATATATCAAAACTACTAATCAATCTGAGTACCTCTAAGAGCTTTTATTTTTGGAAATCCCCTGCGAGTGAATTCTCTCTGATGCCTGCAATTTGTACTGGTTTATTCAGTTTTCCCTGTGTGTGCTTGTTGCACTGTCAGCATGTTTGACAACAAGAGAATGGAATGACCTGTGATGCGTTCTGTGTTTCTAATGCCAGAGCTACAAATAAATCATTTTATCCTGTGTTTTTTTTTTCTTTCTAGAAGTGTCAGCTTTGACTTGATGCAGATGGTGGCTGTGCTCTTTTTTATCAGCAGTCACAAACTGTCTCTTTGACTGTGAACCCTCTCCAAGAGTCTGATGTGTCTGTCTGAGGTGTGTTTCTGTTCTGAAGAGATTCTCATAAAGTCTCAACTCTACTCTCAAACCTTTCCTTCTTTTTGTTTTAAATTTTGGATAAATAGATAGGGCTCTTTTGCATACAATATAGGGGTTCAGTAGGAACAAAATTATAATTTTTTAACCCAAGACCAAAAAAAGAAATCTTTAAGGACTTGTGAGTTGCTAATTTAACATATGATATTGAAACGTGTTAGGCATAGTGAGGAATCTGGGCTGAAGTTGTGGATCTAGTCATTGTTTCAAAAATAAATAAATCAAGCAATAGTTATCTGTTTAATTAGAGTAATGTAAATTGGGGGTGGGGGAATCATTATTCTCCAAATGAAGTAAAAATTAATTATGAATATTTAACTTCACCAAAGTAGCAATTACTTGTTACTATACACCATTGGCTTGATTCTGTATTATTTTTTCAGATATTAAAAAAACAGCACTGTAGAGGACCTTCAGGAATTATAAGAACTTTTATTTGAAGCCAGCAAAGTATGCAACAAAACAGCTACCTTTGTGGCTAACTGGGTCTGCACCTTATTTAAAACCCTGGGTGGTGCCACATTAGCTACAGTGCAAATGTAGATTGCTACATTTCAGTGAATGTTTGTGTTTTTGTAACAAGCCTGGAAGCTGTGTTTAGCTTGCTGCTATTTCTCTAATGCAGTCTGTTGTCTTCTTATTGTTTGGTCTCAATACCAGATAATTTGTTATTACAAGTCTGGAAACTAGAAACTAACAACAACAAAAAATAATTACTCATCTTCTGTCCATTTAATTGTGATTGGGTGGGCCTGCAACCTGCACTCTCTGTGATAATGCGAGTAGGCCTTAATTGTAGCCATTGTTAAGTAACTGTAAAAATGTGTTAGCTTTTTAAAAAAATGGGGGGGGATAAGAAATATTTTATTTTAAAAAAAGGTGTCTCAATGGTGCATTCATGACAGGACACCTTGCTGCTCCTCGTCACAGAACAGGACTGCCCCACCATGGTAACGACTCTGACCATAACACTAATTTTAAGGGGGTATAACCACACCCATCTGGCACCTTCTGAACACGGAATCAAACTAATAAAAAATCATTTGGAAAAAAAAACATTTACAATTTCTGTTGATTCAGCTTCTTTTGACACATTTCATGAAGTATGATTAATACTTCTGTTGCTTTTGACACATGCTGAAGTATTTGGTTTATGTAACAGTTGTAAAACATTAAAGAAAAGCGTTTTGGTTTTGAAAGTGTTATAAATTGGAACTGAACATGTATGTTTTGATGAGTATCTTGTAGAGTCAGTTGTTTACATTTTATCTAGCTGAAGCATTTGTTATAGATGATGATTGATTGACTTTGTAGTAAAGCCATACAGGCGTTGTGAGATCTGACAGCTGATTAAAGATGACTTAGTACTATAAGAACTTTGGAATCATTTGTGTTTGTTGTTGTTATACCTCACCACTCATACACTCTGTAAATCACACTAAGCTCATTGATTTAACTATTAAGGACGGGGTTTTTTTAGGCTTTATTGTGGATGCCATGTTCAAAAGTATCATGGTGCTCCTTTCAGGATCAAAAACTGTAAATCCCCTATCTGCTGAGCTTGTTTTTTACACTGGTTGGCAGGAGAAATATGGGTGCAATGATCCAGTTCAGTTAAAAATAATTTACTTGAAGTGTAATTCAACATCTCAGCTCAGTATGGCTTAATCTTGATGTTTCTTTTAGATGAAAAG
Organism: Embiotoca jacksoni; assembly: GCF_022577435.1. Taxonomy (NCBI): domain Eukaryota; kingdom Metazoa; phylum Chordata; class Actinopteri; family Embiotocidae; genus Embiotoca; species Embiotoca jacksoni. The sequence goes on from NW_027185230.1 coordinate 214,587, forward strand.
AAAAATCTGTTTCAGTCACTTTTAAGCATAAAACCACCACATTAACCAGATACATAGTCCCCCTTGAATACAAGCACATAGGTAGTTTTCTTCCTATTTTTTTCCCATCAAGTCACAAGTTATTTAATTCCTCAAGACTTGTGACCTATTTTATTTTGCCTCTATAGACATCCTTGATTTGTATAATTTGTATGCTGATGATATCCAACTTATACACTCTGTAAAGTATTGCCTGATGTAACGATTATTTTCTCTAAAAATGTTTTCATCAAGATGCCAATTCTATGAAATTCCAAAGCTCTTTAATTCATATTTGGAGGAGAAAAATACAATATGAAACCCATGTAGGCAAAATAGTTGACCATTAGCAGCTGTTTCAAACTATTGATGCTCGTAAAAGTAAATTTATCATCATAAAAAGAGACGCGTTACCTCAAATTGACAGTGTGGAAGAATTTATTTGTATGTTGTCCTAAGAAACTTCTTACCAAAAGAGAAAATGTGAAAAATAAAAATAAATACCCGAGAACAGCAAAATCAGTGGGAATGTGAAGTATAGTTACAAAAATAACTCATAACTAATTTTAGTTCTTTTTACATTTGTGTTAATATTTTTATTTTTTTATTTTTTTTTACGAGAAAAGATAACCCCCCCCCAAAAAACCGCGATGTGGTGTAGTAATTATAGCTGAGCTACAACACCCTTTCACTAAGAGACCACATGATTTGCACTCCTATCTCCAAAAAACAACAAAACAAAACAAATGTAAACATAAAGAATTCAAACTGCATGTGTATATTAGCTTCACGTGTTTCGAACCATCATCCTTCAAGCAAGCAACCAACATGCAGAACAGAACAGTTCAGTTTACTCAATCAGGAGGAATTGAGGTTCCTTCAAATTTAAGCACTGATGAACTTTTTGGATATTACCAATATTCAATAATAGAACAAGCAAATGAACCTAATTTTCTACTCATGATTTGAACTAGATGTCCCAGTTCTGTTTGTTTCTGTCTGTGTGCTGGATTTACTTTTGAAAAAACAACCAAAAAATAAAACTACAGTATGTCCTCCTCAATAAGAGCATGCAGAATATTAAACAGTTGGTACAAAGAATCACAAAGCATATGTCCACAACCACAAAGTCTCCAATTTTTTGTGTAAATGCATTGTCTCATAATTATGACTTGCTATTGAAAATGTACAAGAATAATGAGGCAGGAAGTGGAACATTTCAGAACTTGCCTGAGAATCTTCTGGTTTTTAGCATTCTTCAGTATTCAGGAAGAATTTCAGTGACAGCTCATCCAATGGTACAGAGCAAATTAAGCTGTTAATAGCTAATTTAGTGTACTTATTTTTCAAAAATGTGCGCAAACAGGAAAGAACCCTGCATCTCACTGTATGTATGGCAACGTTAAAAACGTTAACCGTTTCTCATTATTACAAGGATAGAGTGAGTTGCACTATGGGCTGCAACATGAGCCCTGTATTTTTACCTGTGGATGTGTACAAATTAAAAACAGATGTAGTTACTAACAGTTTTTTTTTGCTGTGCACCGTTGGATATACTGCCAACCATGACTGAACTGCTGTGACACTGCAGAATTCTAAAACACCCGATGATTTTCAGGTAAGGATTTTCTGAATTCCTCAAGATCATTTCTTGTAATTATAATTCATAATTACAGGATATCACTGACAAACTTTGTGTGTATGCAACACACTTCCCTTAGTATCATGCGTATTTTGAGAAAACACGTACTGTGTATCCTAAATGTGTGTAACGTGTCCTCAGTCGGTCCTGTGGTTTGATTGAATTTGGATAACACAAAGTGTAAACAGAGATTTTCCTCCTTTTTTTGATTCTATCTTTTTTTGTCGTCTTTGTTAATAGAAATCCCACAAAGAAACTAAACTCTAAAATCATCCAACATGTCATTCTCTAAATTTAAAAGCTTGCCCCACAAGCAAGTGAAAATACAGCAAACGCAATCATTTTCAAATCACAAAAACAACATAAACTTAGAAAAAACATTCAGTATAAATAATCTCTTAATTGTGTAAATCAAAAACTGCTACAATAACTTCCCACCATTCCGTGCAGTTTTACCTTGTTATGTTTCTTACCCTGTAATATATCAACAACCAAATACTGCATATAAATGTGATTTCAGCACAGAAAATCCCTCATTATTAAAGAACGGTCAGCAAAGAGCCATTGGAGAAGTCGGTTGAACACTGTTGTTTGAGAACTGAAAAATAAATCTGTATGCTGCTGTAGCGAAAAAATTTCCCCTTGGGGATTAATAAAGTAACTACCTAACCTAACCTAACCTAACCTAACATCCCCATCCTCACCAAACTGAGGACTCGAAGGCCACAAAACTTTAGAGCAGCTGGATGATATATAAAATTCACACTCCAAAATGTACTTCTAACTGTTAAAAGCTTACTCTAACAGAATTCAGCAATCTAGTGGAAGACATTAAAAAGTACAAGGCACCTTAAGGCACCTTAGTTAAAACCATATCATTACTGCCACAGATTTTCTTTGATGTGTAAAAATATCTCCCCATCAAACTCCTGTGCATTTTCTTTCTGTGGCAAAGAAGCGGATCGTGATTCTTTTGTATATTTCAAGGCGAACAAAGAGGCTTTGTCCACCAGGAGCTTCCTTTTGCGGTGGTTATGGTTGTAGTTCCTTGAAATCACCAGCAGAGGGTGAAGCGTATGTGAGCTACAAGAAGTCCTACTAGACAATATTTTTTACAGAAAAATATAATAAAAATGGAATACAACTGGTACACTCCCAGGTAATTTAAAGACCAATCGTGAGAGGTTTAGTCAGGGCACAGTAGTATAAACAAACTGTGTACATGAAAAAAAAAATACAGTAAGGACAGTAGGGATTTCAGTAATAAATACATAATGAGATTCTCTTTGTTTCAATGCTTGGCACCATGTTTTATGACTTTTGTTTGTAAATTTCTTCAGAAATTAATTGGAGATTGTAGCCAACGTAAAATAAATAGTTCAAAAACATTTCAGCCAATACCGCAGGAGAAAAAAAGGGTCCTGGTGGGCACAAATAGGATTTAGTTTTTTTCTTTATGACGATACCAACAAAACAACAATCGGCATATTTTTCAGCTAGGGTTAGAGTTGGGGATGTGTTTTAATGTAAAAAGCTTCTTTTTCATGAATGTATATTCATTTTTTTGTTGTGACAGAATGTAGAGTTGAGTTTTAGACTTTGGTGACGTTGTTTGTTTGTTTCTGTTGCAGCTGATCGTCGTCTTCCTCGTCAACGCTCAGGTCCAACCTCAGGTTATCCAGAGTCTGACGGATCGACAGGTTCTCCTTACGCCTGTTAGAGACAGAGATGATGCTTTATTTGTTTACCCCCCAAATTATGGCATGGTATGTGAATAAGAGGGCAAGAGATGTATTTTTTTTTTTTTTTTTTTTTGCATTGATACCACAAGAGGAAAGTGAGAAATTACTGTATGTTGCTGAACTGACCTCTGGTAACCATAGCAGCCATAGATAAAGATAAATACGAGAAATAATAATAACTGATATTTTACTGTATGTGAACAGTTAAAGGGACTTGCTGCTTAATATCAAACAGGCATATTCAGGCCTACCAGAGAAGATTGTATTATCCTCAACCTGTCTGTCTCTGTATGTGTGTGTGTGTGTGTGTGTGTGTGTGTGTGTGTGTGTGTGTGTGTGTGTGTGTGTGTGTGTGTGTGTGTGTGTGTGGAGTTTGTACTTGTTCTGCAGGTGCTGGTCGAGCAGCTGTCTCTGCAGTCGGCTGGTCGTCTCCCTCTCCTCAGTCAGCTCTCTTTGGGTGTGCCGGTACTGCGCCTCCTTTCTGCTTGCCTCCTCCTCTGCCTCATTTACTTGCCGCTTTAGAGAACGGATCCTCTGGCTCATCTGGAGAACCAATCAGAGAGCTCTGGTTAGTGTGAGCAGTAAAAACATAAAAACACCTTCACTTTCACTTTTCATTTGATCCATTCCAATTGATCACAAATTATGAACTGATTTGTGATGTAGATGCGAATACTCCACTGTTCAAAAAGAGTACATCCTCTCGTATCTTAACACTAAAAAAAAACACAACATAGTCTCCAAATACACAAACTTTTAGTTGAAGTTTGGTTCTGATGACGATTTCATCATGAAATTATATATTTAACTGAGACCAGTGGCTGGATTTGACTGAATGTATAGGAGGTTTGTGGGTTGCCTCTTGCCTCCAGAACAGTGTTCTACTGCCCTCATGTGGAGAGAAATTGTATGTGTAACACTTTGTGTGTGTGTGTATGTGTGTGCGCGCGTATGTTACCAGGTCTTTCTGCTCCGTTGCTATCCGGTGCTCTTCCTCCATCTGATCACTCAGCTCGTTGATCCTCCTCTCCAGTTTACTGATGGTGTTGGTCAGAGTCGCTTTGTTCCTGCACAAAACACACACATCAGCCAAACACACACTTTAAAAGGCCATGCCAGTCTAATCATACACTAGCTGTAAGTATAAGCAAAACCAATACCGTGGTAAAATATAGTTCATATCAAAGCGAACTGTTCTGCAAATTTTTGAGGGTGTTTTTTCATTGTTTTCAAAACAGTCAAAATTCATTTTCAAACTTTTTAAACTTGCTTGAACAGAAATTAATGGCTGTTTGGAAACAGCTATATTATCCAACAATCCAAAATCAGAAAATGATCAACAACAATATCAAGAATACCGGACTGCAGACTATTAAGAAAGCAATGTTTATAAGTGATGTACTACAGTGCATCCGGAAAGTATTCACAGCGCTTCACTTTTTCCACATTTTGTTATATTACAGCCTTATTCCAAAATGGATTAAATTAATTTTTTCCCTCAAAATTCTACACACAATACCCCATAATGACAATGAGAAATAAATGTTTTTGAAAATGTCTGCAGCATTGAAGGTCCCAATGAGCACAGTGGCCTCCATCATCTGTAAATGGAAGAAGTTTGGAACCACCAGGACTCTTCCTGGAGTTGGCCGCCCGGCCAAACTGAGCGATCGGGGTGATCAGGTGACCAAGAACCTGATGGTCACTCTGACAGAGCTCCAACGTTGCTCTGTGAAGAGAGGGGAACCTTCCAGAAGGACAACCATCTCTGCAGCACTCCACCAAGCAGGCCTGTATGGTAGAGTGGCCAGATGGAAGTCACTCTTCAGTAAAAGGCACATGACAGCCCGCCTGTAGTTTGCCAAAAGGCACCTGAAGGACTCTCAGACCATGAGAAACTAAATTTTCTGGTCTGATGAAACAAAGATTGAACTCTTTGGCTTGAATGCCAAGTGTCATGTTTGGAGGAAACCAGGCACCGCTCATCACCTGGCCAATACCATCTCTATGGTGAAGCATGGTGGTGGCAGCATCATGCTGTGGGGATGTTTTTCAGCAGCAGGAACTGGGAGACTAGTCAGGATGGAGGGAAAGATGAATGCAGCAATGTACAGAGACATCCTTGATGAAAACCTTCTCCAGAGCGCTCTGGACCTCAGACTGGGACGAAGGTTCAACAGGACAACGACCCGAAGCACACAGCCAAGATAACAAAGGAATGGCTTCGGGACAACTCTGTGAATGTCTTTGAGAGGCCCAGGCAGAGCCCAGACTTGAACCCGATTGAACATCTCTGGAGAGATCTGAAAATGGCTGTGCACCGACGCTCCCCATCCAACCTGATGGAGCTTGAGAGGTCCTGCAAAGAAGAATGGGAGAAACTGCCCAAGAATAGGTGCCAAGCTTATAGCATCATACTCAAAAAGACTTGAGGCTGTAATTTCTGCCAAAGGTGCTTCAACAAAGTATTGAGCAAAGGCTGTGAATACTTATGTATGTGTTATATTTTCGTTCTTTATTTTTAATAGATTTGCAAAAATTTTAAAGAAACTATTTTCACTTTGCCATTATGGGATATTGCGTGTAGAATTTTGAGGGAAAAAAAATGAATTTAATCCATTTTGGAATAAGGCTGTAATATAACAAAATGTGGAAAAAGTGAAGCGCTGTGAATACTTTCTGGATGCACTGTATATGGGCTATTATTACATATCGTGCATCGCTTCTAAACATTGCTTTATGGGCTATTATCACATCATTTATATTTAGTAACCATCTGTTCATGTGCACATGCTGTGAAAAGAGAGGTGTGATGAGCTTTTCGTTCAGTTTAGTTTTTTCCCTCTTTAGAAAGTGAATGAAAGATCAACCAACTGCAGCATCACCATCAGAATATTTAAGTGTTGAGAACAAGTCAAACTGTTCAAATTGTTTACTTGCAAAGTCTGCTGAACTGTTTTTTTTTTTACTCAACAACAAATGACCGTGTAAAGTTTAATGTTACCTTGAGCATAAACCTAACAAATCTACTCTGAAATCAAAATTAAAGGGACAATTCAGTTCAAAATATGCAGTAGCAAGTGGCAGAATTTGTTTGATATATTATTACAGTTCAAGAGATTAATTTCCCAGTTTGTGGTGGAATTTAACTTAGGCCCATCATTGCTGTCAAGCTCACAGAGATGATCATATTACTGAAAATGGGAATCACATCGGTCCCAAATGCCCTAGACAGCGAGTCACCGGTTCGATTGCCAGCTGGCAGGACCTCTATTGCATTTCATTCACCTGATCTCTTTCCAAATAATTTCCAAATATGTCCTGCCGATCTTGATACTGGCATACCTAATAATATGGTACACGTTTGTTTGTCTTTATGACATGTGAGGTCCGGTTGCAGTCTGTATTATCAGTGCTCATTAACAAGTATTTTTTTTATGTGCTCATCAGAGTAGAATAAAAACTGGAATGTCAGTCAACGGTGTGTCTATTTTTCATCGACAAGGACCGAAGGAGCCAAATGACCGGAGTGAAAGTATACGGACCGAGGACCTCATCATACGGACAGACATGGCACATTCATTGTCCGCTGCCCGTGCTGAGAGGTTCTTTGTTTTCTGACTGACCTCTCCTCGGTCCTCAGAGTGTTCTCCAGCTCCTTGAGTCTGCTCTCTGCCCTGGAGATGACGTCCTCCTGAACTCTGGAGCTCTGGAGCTCCTCCACCTCCAGGCGCACCTCTCGCAACTACATGCATAGAAAGAAATTGTTTAGAGATGAAAAGCACTTAACCAATCATTACATGTACAGATTTGAAACAATGCTATTAATGTAATGCCATGTTTATATCAATATTCATTAAGTGATTTGTCACTACTGTTTTCACATTACTACACTCTTATCTATTTTGCTTATTCATGAAATATTTCAAACTGTGGTTGGGTGTAATTTGTTTTAATAAAAATTGAGATGTGTCTGAAACAGAGGTGCCCAAAGTCTTTCCAATGAAGAGCTAAAATTAATCTGTATGTTTTGTTATGTAAAATTACATTTAATTAAAATGTAAAATATTTTGCAAAACTAACCTTGTAAATCAGAGATAACATTTCAGAATAATTAAAACACTACTCTTATGTATGCAAAATAGTAACTGTATTATTTTGAAGAATTGTTTTTATCAAAAACAGTTGATTTGCAAATTTTTTTCCAAATTTTCTCTCGTCAGTGCACCACTGCCTCGATATCTGTCAGTCCTGTTAGCCCAAAGTCAGTGACGCAAGACACACTACAGCACCAGGAGAGAAAGAGAATACTGTTATTCTTTGTAGATAAGATGTATGGAAACTTTACAGCCCTCTGAGGTACGTTGCCGTGAAACTCATATTATGTACTGCAGCACAAAATGTATGGTTCGTAATCAATATGTTAGGATTTTACAGCACTTAAGGTGTAAGGAGGATGCGCTCAAGCTTGTCAAATGCCTTGGTGGATCAAATGAAAGAAACTTGGCCCGTAGGACCAAATTAGGCTTTTCTGGTCTATAACTTCACTGTATTTTGTCTGTGGCAAATTGTTAGAAAGGCTCAGATGTGTGTATATGAGGCCCCATAAAGTAAAACTGTGATACAATTGTGTACAGTCGCCTCAATAACTGTAAATGGTAGAAGTTTGTAACCACCAGGACTCTTCATTGAAATGGACATCAAGAATAACTCAGTAACCAGGCCAGAAGGGCCTTGGGCAGACAGGTGAAGAAGAACTGAGCGAGTGGTCAGTCAGAGATGGAGGAACCTGCTGCCCTTCATGATAGAGCAGCCGGACCGAAGCTGCTCTGATTCAAAGATGCCAGATTCTCTGGGTTAATGAGTCAAAAAACATTTTGGCAGAACTCTAAGCACTATGTCTGGTGAATAGTAGATACTGCTTATCACGTGTTAATACCATCCCTTCAATAAAGCACGGTGGTGGTCACATTATGCTATGGGGGTACTTCCCAGAAGCAGTGACAGAGAGACTCATCAGAACTAAGGGAAGGATGAATGCTGCCAAATATAGAGAGAATCATTGCAGAAAACCTGCTGCAGAGAGTTCACCTTGAACTGGGGTGACAGGTCAAAAGCCCATAGGGTAAACCACAGAACATCTGTGAAGAGAGCTGAAGATGGAAGTTCACAGACACTTCCCATCCAATCTGACGGAGCTAGAGAGGGTCTGTTAGGAAGAATGGGATGAAGGGCCCAAATCTAGGTGTCCAAAGCTATTAGAGGTTTAGCGAAAAAGATGTGAAACTGTAACTGAGGGGCTCCTACAAAGTACAGAGTTAAGGCTCTGAATACTTTTATAAATGAAAGAATTCAGTTTTTGATTTAAATAAATTTGAAAAACTTCTACAAATTCATTTTTACTGTCTTTATAGGTTATCGAGAGAGGATTGATGGGAGTGGATTGATACCAATTGCATTAATTTTAAATGAAATCTACAGCACAAAAAGTAAAGAGGTCTGAGTACTTCCTGAATCCAGTCTGATTTAATTTAAAAACAGTGTCTCCCGGTTTGTACCGCAGAGAGCACTGACAAGTTTCATGTGAAATATTCTGCTCAATACACACACACACACACACAAACACACACACACACACACACACACACACACACACACACACACACACACACACACACACACACACACACACACACACACACACACACACACACACACACACACACACACGTTACCTGTCTGTCCTTGGCATCCCTCTCACTTTCCAGCTGGTCGTTCAGATCTTTCTCCTGAATCAGCTTCAGCTGCAGCTGCTCAGTCTGACAGCAAACATTAAACTGTATCAATACCCAAAAAGATCAAATTTGTCGGAACAATTTTTAGCTGAACTGTTTCCTGCTTCCAGCGTGTTTACCTGTTCGATTGCTCTCTTGTGCTTGGCGGCCCATCTCTGCTCGCTGTCATGCAGCTCCTCCAGATCACTCTCCAGATCGATCATCTTCTCCTGAAACGCACATACACACAAACACAAAAACAAACAAGACAGCTTGTGGTCACTCTTCATGATGTCAACTGTCACTCACTCAAGTTATTTAGAAATGGGACAGATTAAGTATCTTCAGAAATGGTGACGCATATACGTATATTTGGGATTATAGAATTAGCACACTGACTACTAAACAGGATTTGCATAATTAATACCACATTAACCCCAAATTCTGAGGGTTTGCATGACTGATTAATTCAAGTGGACATCTCTGTTCAAATCATTGTGTCATGTGCACTAAGACACTGTGGATGCTCCTTGATGTTGGGCTGGAAACAGCAGGAGTTCCCTTTAAGGATAAAGCATTGGGGAAATGATTTTTAAAGTTTTTTCAAAATAAATAAGCTTTAATTATGGTTATCTTTTTTAAACTGGTATATATATATGCATTATTGTTTACAAATATGTAATGTACTAAATGGAGACATCTTGTATTTATTTTATTTACCCAAAATAAGTCCTCGAAAGAACGAAAAAAAAAAGTTAAATATAAATCTGTGTCTAGGTTTTAAAGTAGTAGAAATCATTAAGTATTGAGAGACAAAGTAACATGTTTTTTTTTTTTCTTTTCACGCAAGTTTAACAACATAAAAAAAGGAAGAACACTTAGACATTCCATTTCTTTTTTGAACCTCCTAAATAGTAATTTTGTGTTTCACTGTAAAAATATTGTTTTGCATATCACAGCTTTTTAGATTGAAAATGTACAGTCGCAGGGCGCTTTTCCCTGGTGAACGTTTCTTTGGTGGCTCCTTCAGAAGGAATTTTTTAGCAGGAAAGCTGATGTGGGTTGTTCTTGTATAGCAGCCCAAATCTGGCTCAGTGTGACTGTCTGCCCTGCCTCCAATACTTTGCTGATTTTTTTTTTTGGTTAAAAATATCTTTATATACATGCAACACACGTGAAAGTATTCTGTCCAATTAATTGATTTAGCTTGAAAAATTTTTTGTACCTGAGCCTGTTTGAGTTGTTTGGCCAGGTCATCTCTAGCCTGGTTTGTGCTCTGTAGCTCCATGGTGAGGTCATCCACCGTCCTCTCGGCCTGCTTGCACTGCAGCTGAAGCCTTTCTTTCATCTGGATTTCCTCCTCCAGCGTCCGTTCCTTATCAATCAGTTTACCAGAGACCTGCACACAAAAATGCAGAAAACAAACAAACACCCTGAGGCTGCAGTTTTACCAAAGGTGTTTACAGCCTGAGTTAATATTAGTCTGTTAACAGTCTCATGTTAGCTTGTGTGTTAACAGGCTAATGTTTAACATGTTAGTGTGACATGCCTAAACTTTTCAGCAGAGACTCAAGTGTTAAACAGGTGGATGTACCTCTCCTTGCAGTCTGCTGACAAGGGCCTGCAGCTTCTGCAGTTCCTGGTCCTTCTCCAGCAGAGACTCCTCCAGCTCCTCCACCCTCAGCTGGGCGTCCTCACGCAGTTTCTGCTGCAGGTTCAGCTCCGCGGCAGCCTGTGTGGACACCTGCAGGGCTTCTCCCACCTGGAAACACAGAAACTTACTGTATGCTGTACATCTCTAAATCCATACACACCCACACACATGCATACAGCTTTTTCTGGGCAGCTCAGAATACTATATATATATAGTATATTTATGGGGAAGCATTCATTTTAGAAGACATGTAGAAGTTTTATGAACCTCTTTTTGATGACCAGAATTGGTTTTGTAATTTGTTTACTTGCTGTGTATTATTGTGTAATTGGTAAGAGCTCAGGGACCAAGGTAAATATATTTTACAATCCAAATATAATTGAATTGAATTGACGGAATTAGTTAAATGTCTTTCTATTAAAAATTAAGAACCCCATAACAGACTGAAATTTTTGTGGAAAAGATGTATAATTAGATGTATACCAATTTAACATTTTAATCAATTTTCATTAGAAATGTTAAATTGGTATACATCTAATTGGTTCATTTCAATGAATTGTTAGTGTACCCTCGTGAGTCTTTCAGTTTCAGCATGTAATCCTCCATCATTTAATCCTCTTTCTAAATATCTACTTCAGTTTGAATGAAGCTCTGTCCTGTTTACGACTCATACTTGAAAGAACTTACTAAGTTCTTCCAAAAGAATTTCTATAGAAAACTATGGCTGTTTATCAACTCAAGCCCACAAAATATGTAACTGAAGTAACCGTCTTTGTCTCTATTTGTTCATGTCCGTACCTCCATCTCCAGTCTAACGATGGTGCTGCTAAGTTCAGACGTCCTCTTGTCTTTGGTTTCTTTGTCGACCTCCAGCTCCTCCAGCTGTCTCTCTGCCAGCCACAACTTCTCAGCCAGAGTCTTAGCATGCTGTGTCTGCTTCTCCAGGTTCTCCTGATATTACACACACACACACACACACACACACACACACACACACACACACACACATATGTTAGTTAGTTGGTGTTTCATTAGTTTAACGACATCCAAGAAGAAAGAACATTTTAAAAACTAAAAGTAGGTTTTGGATAATGTTTGCGTCAAATGTAAGGCCAAAACTAAATTTCAAATATTTCCAGAAACTCATTCTAAGAAAGGATAACTTTGCCATTGTACCTTCTACTTGTTATATTAGGATGTTCATACAATGAGTTGTTGTTAAAACATACAAAATCAACATTTTCACATTTGTCCCTCAAAAGTCCTCAGCTCGTCTGCAAACAGAAACTATTTTGTTGTAAACCAAATGACAAATGTTTGGCCTCTTAAGGCAACCTGATTACCTTGTTTCCACTGTCTTGTAAAACTTTTAAAATATAGATTTTTGTTTTATTTCTTAGATATAAATATAATTTAAGATAAAAACATGTATCTTCAAATATTTGTTTATTTTTACAGTGTTGCTGTGAATGCCTACAAAGCATTTAGTTCAACTTTACACTCTTCAACTGGAGCTTTTCTGTTTACTGCAGATATACACAGAAAATCATGCTAATCTATGATAAAAGGTACTTTGTCTTATTGTGATCTGAACCATCAGTCAAGTAGTTTGCACCATTAATTCATTCCAGTTTCTCATTTTAGCCGCTCCGGTGTAACTCTGTGTACCTCAGCATCCTGGATCTTGTTTTTGAGTGACTGCTGGAGGAAGTTGAAGGCATACTCCTGAGTGTTGGCCTCCACCATCATGTCCCGGGCCCCCTTCACCTCAATCTGCACAGCAAAAGTCAAGAGTCAATCATGCACATGTGCGCATAACTACAAAATCCTTCGATCTATACATCCAACTCTCCATCACACCTCCATCTCTCTGTATCTCTCTCCCATGGACTGGCCCTCTCTCTCCATCTCTATCATCTGCTCTCTCATCCTCTTCAGCTCATTGGTCAGCTGAGAGTTGGTCCTCAGCAGGTCCTCATTGTTCACAAGCAGGCCGCGCATCTCAAACCTTTAAGGACAGTGATCAGACTGTTATGTGCCAAACCTCATGTGTTTACACAGCGAGCAGGGAAGCCAAAGAACAAGAGGGGTTAAAAAGGAACTTGCTGTAGTGAAGAAGAATCTACTGAGGCTGTGGTCAGTGAGTTCTTGAAACCAACGTAACAAAAATTCTACAAGCCTTAACATCAACCTTAACCTTAACATCAAGCTAAAAGCAACTGGCTTCTTGTGGTTTAAATTTACAGATACGGTACAAACAACTCCACTCACCGGTGATTTTGCAGTGTACTGATCACATCATAAGTACATAAAAAGTAAAATAACACATCATGTCTGACCTGATCTGGTTCCTCTCCTTCTCCATCTCCACACTCTCTGCCTCCAGGAACTGGTTGCGCTGCAGCAAACAGACACCCCATTTAAAATACTGTTTTCTTCTCTTGAATAATGTTATGTTATGGTGTATATTGTAACTATTAAAAATACAAAGACTTGGCTGTGACATCATCGAAGTTTACATATCTCCAAGGTTCACGTCCTCCATTGGACGTGTGTGGACTCTTACGGTACGTGTGGTAACAAACGACAAACATATAGCAGAACTACATGTGTTTGAAACACAAAGAGAGTGATCAGATCAGGTCTACCTTCTGGCAGCTGTCCAGCTGCTTGGTGAGTTCCTCTATGTAGTCTTTTTTATTGGGTGCCCCCAGAGTGGCAGAGCGCATGCTGTAGTGGTTGGGTACCACCTGTAGCAGAACATGTAATGTGAATATTACACGGTGAGGAAGTGTCGTAGTATGTGTGGATGTGTCAGTAAACGTACAGTGTTGTTCACTTCGGCCCTTCTCCTCAGAGTGTCGTAGGCAGAGAAACGGGGGCGGGGGGAGGCAAGGGTGGGCGTGGGAATGCCTACTGGACTGGTGCTGCGACTGTTGAAGCTGTACATGTTCATCTCTGAGGTGGCAGGAGACAGTCCTCCCTGAGTGTGGAGATAAGGAGAAACACAGGGGAGAGTTAGTAACTTGCTCTGATTTCCTATTCTGTGTAAATCATCAGTTTTGCATTTGCAAATGCATATGGATTGTCTAAGGTTACAAAACACATAGGTTCTAGTATAATAATATTCATAGGATAATATCCTTACTGTACATTGAAGTGACAAAAATATTTCTAAATCTACAATGCTGATGAAATAAAACCAACTAATTGGTCTGAGGAAATGGTTTTGCAATTTTGCTGACACATCACAAACCTTAAACTCGGACATTCGGTGAAGGGGTTTGTACTCCACAGAGGTGGACGTTATGTATGGACTGTTGAACACCCTGGGAGGGCTGTCAATGACACCAAGCTGAAACACAAACAGTGCCACACCGGTATGTTACTTTAAATTGATGGCAGAAGGTGAGACACAAGAAAACCAGAAATAAAAGAAAAAATTTAAAATGTTAGAGCATACTGACAGCAAATTCAACAGCACAAATGTAGCCACGGTTGTTGTGGTTTGCCCAAATAACTTTACATTAAACAGAAATAAACAGCAGCGGGATTGCAGCAAATGCTATGTGCTAAAATGGAGCTATATCTAGTAACAACCCTGTAAATGTAAGACATTTGAATACTAATAAAATGTTGTTGTTTTTTTAAATGGTGTTTGATTACCAGTAAATCCAATTCAATAACTTTATATCAAAATGATGTGATATAAATGATGCATAATACATTTATCATATTAATATTGTAGAATTTAGAAAAATATGTGATAAATCACTGACGAGTCAGTATAGTTATTTGCAATAATAGATATTTATTTTTGTCCATTCTACTGTATTTTATGTCATTTTGCAATAAAAAGGTCCATGTTTTAAAAATCTAAATAGATTTACAAATAAAATATTTGTAAATAAAATGTTTTAAAAATCTAAATAGATTTGGGATAAATAAGTTCTCAAATGATGAGGAACCCTACACACTGCAATTGTTGGAATATTTGGCAACTTTGGAATCTAAAAACAGAGTACAAGATAAGACAACAGTAAAAGACTTGGGTAAAAACAAAGTTTGTAATAATGTAAAAACAAAATCCACACTTTGCCAGGTAACTTTGCTGGTTATTATTGAGCCCTAAAATGTATTTTTTAATCATTGTGCCAGTGCATTGAGATGATTTCATCCTGTTTCCAATACAAATCAACTCCAAGATTTTCCTAGAGTTGAAAATCTGCATTTTGGAATAATAGATTAAGGGAAAATGGCCCTTTGAAGTCCCTCTCCACTCAAAAATATACTTTAAGCTTCACTGGCTGATGTATGTGAAGAATTTAACACTAAAAGCTGTGTTTTTTTACATTACTCTGCTGAAGGGGGAAAGTGCACTGAAAATCCTATTTTAAGGGGTGGGACTTCTAAAATTAGTTATGATGTCACGAATCGTTTGATGGCCGATCATGGTTCAATATTCAATTTACACAAGTATGATGTGGAAACTCGAAACCTCCAGTGCACAAATACTGACAATGGAATTTACAGTGGAGAGACATATCTTGTTTCCGACATTTAAACTTTAGAAATGAAATATATTTGCATATGTATAGATTCTGATATTTTCAATGAAGGATAAAGGGAAGATGTATTTTTAAGTATTTTTAAAAGATAATTGTTTTTTGAAGAAAAAACACATAACCACAATTATTGTTCAAAGTAGAGTATTTACAGTATATCCATCTTAAAACATGTCTGAAGGGAATCTTTAAGTTTCAGTACACACCCAGATGTTTTTTTGCTTGACTAAGTAAATAAGAACTTTCGGTTTCACAAGACTGAGAGTCCTGCAGGTCTTTGATAACGAGATGCCTTGCAGCTGTTTTGTCCAGGAGAGGGCACTGTTTAATAACTGGTGCTGTTTCTGTTGAATCCCAGTTACCCAGCAGCAAAGCAGATTCTGATTATCATTAAAAAATATATATAATGAATCTCCCTGAACCCAACCAAACACACACCAACAGAAGCCATGGTCTGCCTCACCTACCCTGTCAGACGTAGTGTCCCAGTCCCGTGAGGCCAAGGACTCCAGGGACCCTCGGTAGTGGTTCAGCCCCAGCCGGTTAGTTTCCAATGGGGCCAACTTGGGGCCGTTCTCCCCTACTGACCCACCGCCTCCCGGACCATCTGCATCCCTGCCACTCAACCCATTGGTCTTCAGCTCGTTGCTGAGGAACAGTTGATATTTTGGGTTCTGGCTGCTTGACACCACTCTGGGTGTGGAGAGCTCCTCTTCTGAAGGGCTGTCCAGCTGTTTGTTCGAATCAAACTCTGACTCCTGAGGAAGACAGGGGCAGAAGTTGGGGAAACAGGGATGAAATAAATCTGGATAAAACAAAAATACATCTGCTAAAGGGGGAAAATGAGACCTGTTACACAAATATACAGCACTGGCAATGAATTATGCACGTGCCATTTTTGTCAGTGAGTGACTGTGAGAAAATGAATATATGGCCCAATCAGATAAAAATAAGGTAAGGAGGTTGAGGAGATAACAAAATATAGCAATTTGAAAGAACATTCAAGATGAGGTAAAGTGACACATTCACACTGATTTACTTTGACAGGGAAACTTTTTTTTTTAAGAAAAGACTAAAATTAAACTGCCTGACTGTACTGTATAGTTTACTGCAAAACATGTATTGTCATTTCAGTCTTTTCTGGCAACTAGATCCACAAGATATGACAAAAACACAGCGCTAATTTATTATCACCTTCTAAAGTTGTTCTGGCTGACATGTTGGCAAACAGCAGCTTGCCTAAGTTTAATTTTCACTCTTCTTTAAGCTCTGGTTTGGCCCCCAACAACTGCTACATGCTATGCTCAGTAGCTAATTCTTTCCTTGTCAGTTGTTTGATTCCTGACTAATGGATCCTTAGCTATAAGTGAAAAATACAAATTTTAAATAACCAAAGTTAAATAGCCAATGTGACTTCCTTTGGTCCACTCCATTCCAAAAGGTTAAAGTGATGTGAAAGTGAACTTGAGTAAAAGTAATAATCTGGCAGCAGCTAATCAATATGCACAAGCAGGAGAGAAAGTTGTTTCTGGCAATGAAAAGAGACGCACAATGGGCTTGAAACACACAGTTGGAACTTGTTGCTCTGATTTCAGGTCAGGTCAAGATTTGTGAAAACAATGACTTCATCTCACCTTGGCAGAAACTATTACAACACAATACGATTTAAACAGAAATTCAAAGGGAACAGAATGCAAAAATCAGCATAGGGTTCCATCTGTTTCAAGCACTTTCCATCCAGTAAAAATCAACAATCATAGCAGGAAGGGTTGGTATTTTTTTAGACCAAAGAAAAAAATGGTAACGAGAAGTTCAGCTACAGGAGAATCAAAGAGAAGAGTACCATTTGCTCGATCTGTCAGTGAGTTTGAGGCCATTTTGATCAGTGTGATTGAAGTGAAGGTACTGTAAAATCTTAATGTGGATTCAAGGTTTTGAGTCATCATGCGGATTGAGTACGGAGGTTTATTCAAGCAAGAAATGCGTTTAAAACACCTGCCGTGCCATCTTCACGCAGAGAAGATGCAGAGCTTTTCATTTCATGCAAGGACATCGGAACAGTCAGTTTTGTTTTCTCTTACCGATCCCATGCCAGAGTCAGCCACTGAGTCTCTGCCAGAGTCTGTGGTGTATGTTTTGTTCCTTGGTTCTGAATCAGTCTTCGCAGTGCTTCCCCCCACTGGACAATCAATTCTGGCAGTTATCTGACTATCTCTGGTGCCTTTTTGAGCTAATTCAACACCTTTCTGAGGGGTTTCCCTGAATGGAGGAGTCACAGTAATGTTGGGAACTGGACTCCCATCTTCTCTGGTGCAGTTCGGCGTGGATGGAAATAAAGACTCGAGGACCTCCACAGAAGAAGACTTTGGGAGTCGTCCTGCTCCAGAAGAAGGGCTCTGTGGAGAACCCGAAGACGAGATGTGATCCGGACCAGAGAATCTACTGATCAGGTCTTTGACGCTGCCAGCTCGTTGCAGTTTGGAACTGCAGGACTTATAACTGACTCTCCGGGTCTGCTCTGTCTCTTCTTTGTTGGTTCTCTGATGAGGACAAAGTGGTGATTGGGAGAAGGAGGAATCGGGTGCATGCTGAAAGAGGTGAACACAACAGGTCCCCAAAACAACTGTTAAAAGAGAGATTGTGCAGGAGATGTGCCTCGTTAGCGGTGGCTGACATGGCGGACAATATAAAAATATCACAGTTTAGACCATGTTTACTATATCTTATCCCTACAATTTCTGGGTATTAAACCGTTATGAGCAATGTTACTAATCAAATAAACAGGGCTACTTTATGGCAATGTTTTAATTTTGCAGACATTTTACCATATCATCACATATGCTTGAGACAAACATTACGACCACTTACAGGGAAATAAATTATTATTAATTATCTCATAAAAATGGCACATTCACGGTCTGGAATATATTTGTCGACAAGGAAATAGTTGTTTTTCCTAGTCAAGGTGGAACTCAGAAATAGACGGGGCAAAGATCTGAGTAACTTTGACAAGGGCCAAATAATTGTGGGGAGAAGACTATAGCGCGGCAAGGGCTGTGGGGCACACAGTATTGAGTGGGTAGATACCCACAGTTGTCCGAGGAGGAACAAACCATAAAAAAGGTGATAGGTTGTTGGGGGATGTCCTTGAACAACGCTGAGGAGTGGCCTCAATGTCTTGGTGCCTAATATCACTTTTGAGGGTTTGTGGAGTCCATGGCTGCATCTCAATTCACATAGTTATGTATTTGCACTTGCTATTTTGAGTCTATAAGTCTGTTCACACTAACAAATAAGGCAACATGCAGTGCACAATGGGTACCCAATTGGTGTACTCAAAACAGTTAAAAAGTATAAAATGGTCAACACTTTTCAGTCTCGTGGTTGCCATGTTGGTTAAGCAGCAGAAGGGGACCACCGAGCTATTTTTCAATAGCTGGAATTGGCCTTAGGATCCCCCAGGAAGCTGTGAAACGTTGCTGGGTAAAAGGAAATCTTGGCTAACACATTCAACCTGCTGCCACAGCGACCGGACCCCGCATCAGCAGCAGAAAGTGGATGAATGGATGAAATTGGAAGCTGCAGCTTTTGCAGTGAACACGACTTTATACAAAATCTAATTGTACACGCCGCAAAAAATGTGTTCATTTTAACATGTTGAATATTAGCCATCAGTATGTTTATTGTTTGTTGTGAAACAGGGCACGTAAAATGTTAATGTTTAAGTAAAATGAGAAAAAAATAACAGTTTTGCAGGTGATGCATTCAAATTTTGCGGTCGTCTCTTACAGTAGGTTCACAACGGCATAGTTTTCATTCAGACTGTGCTGAATCTAGTAATGTAACTTGAGTCAGCATCAGTAGGGGTTGAAGAGGGGGGTTGGTATTATTGGCTAGACTATTAGATTTACAGACCCCCTGTCAACTGGTTTGTCATCTCAACTGCAGGCTTTGGACTACCTTAGCTCCTAGTACCGTGACACACCCAGTCTGACCGACTGTCTCTTTTTAAGTTATACTGAAGTACTTCTTGACTGAAACTCTGGGCGTTTTTACACCTGAAAGTCTGGAGCAAATTCCGAAACCAAAGTTTATGTTTTTGTTACATGTGATCCGCTTTGTTTTGGTCTCATGCTGGACTTTTGCAAGAAAGATAGGATCTTTCTTTGCATGACATACCTATGTCCTGTAATTGACTTTGATCAGTTTGTAGAAAGTGTGAGTCTGAAGTCAGTGTGTTGTCAATCTCGTCAGTTGCCTTGTTTGATTTGGACGGAGATATATGAATGAACATATTTATTTCATTGCCACTATATTATAAATATTGTGGCTTTACAAATGGCACTTATTTTCCTTTCAGAAAATTAAAAAAAAAATTTCAGCATGTACATGTTTTTCAAATTTTGATTCCTTTGCTGGACCAAATTACAGTTAACTCCTTCTTTCCTGATGTGCTACCACGGCACACTTTTACTTTTCATTTTTTTTTTTTTGACCTTTATTTAACCAGGTAATATCAATTGAGAACCAATTCTCATTTACAATGATGACCTGTCAGCACAGTCCTGAGGTGCATGTTTTTGGATGATGGGAGGAAGCCGGAGAACCCGGAGAGAACCCACGCAAGCACAGGGAGAACATGCAAACTCCGCACAGAAAGGCCCAGGACCGGATTCGAACCCAGAACCTTTTTGCTGTGAGGCGACAGTGCTAACCACTGCACCACCGTGCCGCAGTGTATCATTTGATTAATGATACACTGCCTTAATTTACTGTAATTACTCCAAAAGCCTGAAACATCCAGAAAATGTTTTCACACTGCAAACCAACCAAAGACTGGTTGAGTTTGATCCAGACCAAGACCACCTCCTTTACTCGGTACACAGTTTGGCCCTCTGGTAAGAATCGTGGTCCACAGTACCTTTCACATGGCAATTCTGGTGTGGACCAAACAAGTTTGGTGTGAAAACACCCTGAGTGGACATGTCTTCTCGATGAAGCATGGTGTGTTTACTTCTTGATTTATTTCAGTGAAAAATCCAATTAAACATTGATTTCTGTCATTCTAAAATGCAGAGAGATTTTACCAAGCCAGCAATCTGCCTTAGTAAGCAGCCATGTCACTTTGGTCTAACTTCTTTCAGAAGTTATGGAATCAGTTAATTTATTTCTCTTGTTAGATTCAAAGACATCCTTCCATCATTTTAATTTGAACTTCAAATGATTTCTTGAAGGCAGCATGTTAATAGTGTTTTTCTTTCGGTTTCTTGTCTTTCCAGTATGTGATGTTATTGAGTGATGAAATGCATACATAATGACATGAAGCCCAGCATGTGTGTATGTTTGTGTGTGTGTGTGTGTGCATGTGTGTGCCTATTTTGACATAAATCCCCCTTGAGAAACTGCAACATCTGCTTGCTTATCTGAAAAAAATCCCCACCCTCCCACCATAAACACAACACCAATTTTTCACACAGAAATAAAAGGCCGATAGGTAGATAAACAGATAGACGGCAGGACTCGGAAATTAAAAAAATCCGCTCAACTCACACACACACAAAAGAAAAAGAGAGGAAGAACAGGAAATGTCAGCATTTTTCACTTTTTGCCAAAAATCCACTTGAATAAATCCAACTTTAATTAACAGTCATAACAAGAAGGCCGATGCCACTTAGAGAAATGAAGTGGCGAACGTCCAGGGGTTTAACTTTCAGGGCTTGAGGTTCCAAAGCACTGAGTGGCCTTAATCCAGGGACTTGCCTGGCTGCCTCCCCCGGGGACGGTGAGCTGTAGCTGGGGTGGGAGAGGAGCCCGGGCCTGAGAGGGTTGAGAGGGAGGGTGGGTGTCTGCGGTTTAGGATCACTGCTAATCACCATGGTATTAAAATGTTTACAGGCCGTGATGGGATTAGCTGTGAGCTGATGAGTTTTAATGTTATTATTTTTGCCCTGTGAGCTGAGCCTTGTGGTATGACGAGACAGGGACAGAGGTGGGTGATGAACTGTGTGTGTTTCTGTATTCCTCTCCTCATGCACTATACAATACATTTTTATTGGGATGGCAAAAGATTTTGAGCTGATCTGTGTTTAGATCAAATTTCCACATGTGGTACACAAAGGTGAGAGGAGAGGGCCACTGGGGATTTCCGCTATATTAAAGAAATATATTTAGGCTATATGTTTCTAATTAAACATTTTGACTCATTTTGATCCAGCAAAAATTCTGTTTAAATGTTAGTCGATTGGTTCAGTTTGGTAAAAATACTGTTTTGCCATCTTACTTTAAGACACACTTTATAGGGTGCAGTTCACCAAAAGGAGCTCAGAATCACCAAAAAGTGGGAAAGTGAAGAAACCGCTAAAACGTATTGGAAGTTTCCCATCAATTAAAGTTTTTGCAGAGCTCTTTTGTTGGTTTACAATGTAAGGAACACGTGCTTCTACATTTTTGCTGAACATGCAACTCAGATTTAATTTAAAGAATTAGCCAACCAATTGATATATGCAAATTTTTGGTAAATGTTGTCATTATGATTAAAAAACAAAACAAAGCTGAATTGAGGTGGTAAACAGTATGTGAACCTGGATCTCTGTACACATATATCCACTCTGACCATTCTGAAATGGTCAAGGTTTTAGGCAAATTTAGCTTTACATACCTGCAACATTGCCAGACTCATTGTTTGTTTAAAAAAAAGAGATTACCCACAATGCAATGTGACTGCCCACATTTGATGTATTTGCTAATGTGGAGCCTTTAGGCTCGAGCAGAGATGAGGAACAGGCTACAGAGGTCTGATAAAATCTTTTTTTTTTTTAATTAATTTAATTTAATTTATTTTTATATTCTATTTTTGTATTCTCTTTTATTCTGTACATTTTCACATTTTATATTTTGACTACCTCTATTTTTATTATGTAATTTGTATTATATCTATCTATCTATCTATCTATCTATCTATCTATCTATCTATCTATCTATCTATCTATCTATCTATCTATCTATCTATCTATCTATCTATCTATCTGCCTGCCTGCCTGCCTGCCTGCCTGCCTGCCTGACTGACTGCCTCTCACTTAAAATTTTTTTTGTGATGGTCAGTGTCACTATGATCCCTGCAGTTAAGTAGTTTGAACATTCATTACAGTACTAAATAAAGAAAATGCTTGTCCTTTGCCCTCCAAACCTTTCAGACTTTTACAAAGAGCCGAGCGATGGCAACTCAGGGATCAGAATTAGACTCATGATCATGTTAGAGGGTGCAGAAGCAAACAGAAAGACGGGCACACAGACCTTCATTCAGGAAAACCTGGCCCAAATTCCCTAAAGTCTTAGACAGACGCACGCACGCGCACACACGCGCGCACACGCGCACGCACGCACACACACACATTGGCCCTCCATTCCCTGTGGCCTTACTATACAACAGACATATGGTGTGGAGCTGCACCATCTGACCCAGATATACGACAGGAATGTACCCTGGGAAATATAGCGAACGCCTCACTGATACTTAGTGCAGAAGTGCTCAGGGTTCTTTTCCAGAAAAAAAAAATAGTCCTCTGATGTACCAACAAAAAGCAAACATACAATATCTAAATGAAAATTCCTGTTTACAGGCTTTTACGACACAAAATTAAAAAAAAAAAAAGAGCAAAACAAAATGGAAATATGAGCCTGAGACATCCTGACCTATAGTGGCTCGTACGTTTCCAAACCCCAGACACTATATCTCCCATAATGCAACTTGATGCAAATTTTTGACTGACCCTTTTCAAACTCTGCACCACCAGTTTGCTAAATTTTGGAGACTCCAAGCCCAAAATAAAACTACACCTGATAACATCACAGTGAACTCATCAAAGCCATTTTCTCAGATTGCCACAGCTCTTCTACAACCACAAAAGACGTCTTACCTTCCCTTGTTTAACTTAACTATTCCCTTTAAATTAATTTTGGTGTTTAAAATCATTGGAATATTCCTTTAACTGTTGTGGCTCCATCCGGCAGTAGGTATTAAGCTGAGAAAAATCTAATTTGGTGCGGAAGGTGTTGGAAATGTTTGTGACTCTACAAGGATTTATTGGATAGACTAGCTGGTTTACTCAAGAGTTCTCACAGGCATTCAGCCTGTGGCCATCTGTACTCTAGACAATAGAACATACAACGATTATTCAAATTGGAAACATCAAATTTGATCAACTGGAAGGACCAAACCTGCTTCATCCTTTCTTAAGATAAAAGCCATTCAAACATTTTATTATTTTTGTGTTTGCGGCTGCCTGCAAGCTTTGAAGGCGAGGAACAATCTCACCATGATACAAAAAACAGGATTGACCAGAAGTCCTTCATCTTTAAAAACGGTTGGGTGTTTTCCACCTGTTTCACGTTTAATTTAGTTCCTTCTATTATTGTCTGAGCTATTTTTGTTTATTTTCAAAACTCTTTGCGCCTTTCAGATTACATTCACTCTTCTTTGTCTAGAATCTTTTTATGGTTGTTTTTTTTCTCTAGGTTCATTAATTTATTTTTTATGTTGGTTTCTAGCTTCTTCAGTTTTGTTTTGTTTTTAAACCTTTTTGAGGTTGATTTTCAGCTTTTCATATATATTTTTAGCTTCTGTGGGTTATTTTCCTTCCTTCTTTGAGTTTTTCTGTTTTTTTTTCTGGTTATTATTATTATTTCGCGTTTTAGGGTTGTTTTATAGCCTTTTGTGTGTTGTGTTTTAACTTATTTAGGATATTTAGTCGATGTTTTCTAGCTGGTATGGGTTGCTCTTCTCGTTTTTCCTCGCGTTTTAAAGTTTCTTCAGGCAGTTTTGTAGCTTTGTTGTCAGTTTTGGTTTAATGCTTCTCACGGTTGTGTTTCAGCCACTTTATGTGTGTTATTTCAGTGTCTTTACATTGTGTCTGACCTTCTTTTGTTATCGTTCTAGTCTGAGCTGCATTCTACTTTGACATGATTGTTTGTGGTTTCTTGACTCTGGAGTTGTTGTCTATCTTAGTCAGGATGTTTTCTCATATGGTTTCAAGTTTCTTGAATCTGATTTATAGGTTTTAAGATTTGTTACAAAATTTCCAGGGTTGTTTTGTAGCTTCACCTAATTGTCTTTATACTTTTTGTGTGCTTTCAAGTTTCTATTCTATGAGGCATTACACAGCTGAGAAGATGATCACTGCTCATGTTAACATGCCTGCCACTACTCCACAAAGCCTCTGTGTGTGATTCTACTTTTCAATGTCTTTAGTTCAAACATGACTTTTACCATCAGTACTTTTTCAAGCTTATTGCTTTTCTCACTTTAGTCCACTTTTACTTTCTTCCCTCATCAAACCCTCTCAGTCAATTATTAGTGAGACACATTAATATCAAACACTGGAAATATAACTGTCCAAATTGTTGAATTGACACACAGATGTAAACAAGCAAATGCACTTTAATGCCACACCAAACCAAAACTGTCACTACAGCAGTGAAAGAGTAAAAACAACAGCGCAACAAAAAAATTGAATAACCAATTAGTGGCAGCAGTCTTGTGTTGAACACGTATGTGTCTCGCAGAGAGCAAAACGTTGAGCTACGTTTGGCTCGAGGCAATCTGCTTGGCAATATGTTCCAGTGTTGTTGTTGTTGTCCCCCCCCCACCCCAACACTCCTCCCATCACCATGGCTGTAAATAACAGAGATTAATCAACCAGCCCGTTGCTCTCTCCTCGATACCTGCCGGTTCTTACACTTTGTTTACCTCTTTAACCGGAATATTTTTTACAAATCCTGGACATTTAATGTGGGAATAAAACAGGGAGCTCAGGTGTTTGTTTTAACGTACACATAGTGCCACATTAATGCGGAGTAACATCGGAAGGGTCGACTGACTCAATAGTACTACCTGTCTTCACCTACCAAATACCTCACTAATTCACAGGATGCTATGCTAAAACTATGAATGCATTGCTCATACACCCAAGTCAGACACTGCCTAGTATAAAGCCTAAGCAACAAGGTAAGTCTGTGCAGTATCTCACTGAGTTATCAGGTGGGCACCCCCCAACCCCGCCCCTCTCCTGGCATCCCAGAACTGCTCCCTTCAATACTCACACTCAGCACCCCTGCTCTACCTGTTTTACAACTAGTATGTGCCTACAATGTTATGTTTGCTCACTGCCACAAGTTCAGCTACACATGACCACCAATATGATTCCTTCCCCACCATGTGCATCACTGGGTGTGTTGTAAGCGAGAAGGCCGTTTAAATAATCTAGTAGTAATCTGGTAAGAAAAATGTAAAACCTATTGAGGGACGTAGTGTAAAGAAAGCACAAAGCAACAGTGGAAAATGCTGCTCAAGTAAAAGGAAATGTGAAAACCTTAGAATTAGAAACCTTGGGAATTAAAATTTTAAAACTATACACAGTAGTTTATTGATCATAAGCAGTGTTCTCTTTACAAAACAAATTCTTCCAAAAGTTCCCCATGAGAATGAAGTGCTGCAGAGGTTTGATCTGTTTTACAGCCCAGATGCCCTCCACTGATGACTTACTGCACCTGATCCAACCTTTGGAGACTTATTTTTTTTTTACTTTTTGGAGATATTTGTGTGTTTTGATAATCTTAGCTGCCCCTGTCAAAAATACACTAACAGATGCCTGGTTTAACAAAACATACACATTTAAGTGTCAGTAGCTTATTCAATACTACATGAACGAAAGATTGTTTTATTTTGCACTTTTGTGGGGATTTTAAAGGCCAAAACATATTATATAGTCAAACAATTTTAAGAGAAAGGTTCAAAACTGAATTTATAGGTTTGTAAAAAACATGTTG
This sequence comes from Embiotoca jacksoni, assembly GCF_022577435.1. Lineage (NCBI taxonomy): Eukaryota > Metazoa > Chordata > Actinopteri > Embiotocidae > Embiotoca > Embiotoca jacksoni. The sequence continues at coordinate 240,806 of NW_027185230.1, forward strand.
TATATGATTCAAACTGGTACAAGACCTTTAGTACGTAAATTTTATTTCAACAATATATTTACTATATATTTATTATTCTTGACCATGCAAACCCACCGCACTCATGCCACCATAAAAAAAAAAAAATCCACGCTCTGTGCTTCAGCTCTTAGACACACACACACGCACGCACGCACGCACGCACGCACGCACGCACGCACGCACGCACACACACACACACACACACACACACACACACACACACACGTCACATATACTGTATGATAGAAAAAACAGAGTTAGAGACCTCACATTCAATAGACTGCACAGTAAATCCCACACTGGCTCTGTGCGTGTGTATATGTGTGTCTGTATCTCTCTGTGTGTGTGTGTGTGTGTGTGTGTATATGTCTGTGTGTGTGTGTGTGTTTATATATGTGTGTGTGTATGAGATTACATGTAGGCATGTGTCTACATATATAGGTCCAAAATAAAAATCACAAATCTGGGATGGATCACTGTATCTACAAAAACCTCTTTATTCAATCAAATCTAAATTTATTAGATTTTACATCTCATCAAAATTATGTGTGATTATACAAATCCATTTTGTGACAGATTAAGCAGAAATAATCGGACAAAAAGGTTACTGAGCCTCTCAGTGGTTTGTTTAGGGCAGGGCAAAGTGTGAGACAGAAGGTTGAAGATGTCGAGGGTTTGAATCCCCTGACCCTCGAGGTCCACCGAGAACCACGGCACAAACAGAAACCGCACGAAAACATTTGCCTTTTGCTTTATCAACGAATCATTTTGGAGATCAGGGTTAAAAACATGCCACAAGCCAAATTCTGTAACATCTGTCAGCTGTAAAATCCAGTTTTGCAGTGAGCTGACCTATTTCCCTTTAAATCCACATTCCCACAGACTTCAGCTGGGGGGACATTAAACCAGTCACACGGTGACAGGTGTACATTTTGGTCAAACTCTTGCAGATTACAATTTGGCGCAAATAATAACTGGTTTCAGTATATCAACCTTCAAGAATAATGTTTTTTCTGTTCACCATTCACAAACAACAATGACCAAGGACAACACCTGAAGGTGCCCTGGTGAAATCACAATAGACCACAGGACACAATGTAATGTCAAAGTAGTTATGTCAGTAATAAGTAGTGCACAAATAAAGGGACGAATAAAAGTTGTTCTAATCAGGGCAGCACGTGTATATTGATAAAGGAGACACTTTCCAGAAAACAGCACTGGTGTCAGATTGAACAGTTTACATAAAGTCTACATTAAGTTCATAAACAATACAGGAAGTGACATATTCATGTCCTTGCAATGTGTTGCGTCACCAGATACCTGCTGTAGCAGAAAGCCTGCACCTCTTATATACAAGTTTATTGTTGTGAAGGTATAGAGACTATCTTCTCAAGAAGACACATGCCATATCTTTATGTCGGTATGTTACAATTCGCTGAAGGATTTATGACTGGAAAAGGACGAAAGAGTGTTGTCGTTGTTACGAAGCCATCAACAAAATTTACAGTTAATAAAAAGTCAGAGTTTTACCCTGAAAAATGCTGTTGGTATCTTGTTTCCTCTCAACAGTCAAAACTGGTTTCTCTTATCATGACTGCATCTCCTATTAAGTAGTTTTTCTTTAACTTAAACAAAAAAAACAGTTTTGACATAAACTGTTTATTTCTCTAATCCTAAATATGTTTTTGAACTTGAAACCCCCCACCCCCAAAAATTCATAATAATAAAAAAAAAAACATTGACGCTGTTATTTTTACAACATGAATGTTATGAAATTGCTTATATACTCACACAGACAATAATCCTTACAGGCATTGATGCATTATTTGCTGCTGGTGTGTGTGTGTGTGTGTGTGTGTGTGTGTGTGTGTGTCTCTGTCTGTCCGTGTTTGCCCTTTGCAGATGCAAAAAGGGTGTAGGTGGCAGATCACAAATGTGTCCCTTTTGCGAAACCCTAAAAGATGAACACATCTGTCTTTTTTTGAATGGGAACAGATGGAGTTAAAAATAGCTGATGATGAAGGTCTGTTGACAAAAACAGTGTTTCTAGATATATAAATACAGGTGACCGACAGTTTGTGGGATATTTGGTTTGCTGTGCCTCAGATAATGGTGCTGTTTTATAGACATTTTGGGCAATTGTAAAAAGAAATCTGGTATTTTTCATGAAGATCTGTAAAAACCGAAAGCGATGAGCCTGATGAATGTTGTATACGTGAGCAGGAGTTGTAGCATGTTGGCAGGCAGCCTGTCTGCTGTTTGTGTTTAAGCTTCACGAGTTAAACTGTGGTGACACTTTGACAGGTTTCCTGTTATAATAAGACTCCAAACCAGGTTTCTTCCCTCATCGTTTCCTGTCACAACTGTGTCAGTTTATTATGGGCTGTTTTTTTAGGGAAAGATGTGTGTGTGTGTGTGTGTGTGTGTGTGTGTGTGTGTGTGTGTGTGTGTGTGTGTGTGTGTGTGTGTGTGTGTGTGTGATGAGTAGGTCTGCATCTGTGTGTGTGACAGACAGAGCCAGATGAGCAAGCAGATGTTTCCACTGTCTCTACTCTGACTGTCTGAGAAAGACTGACAACATCTGGACAAATGCCAGACACACCACACACACACACACACACACACACACACACACACACACACACACACACACACACACACACACACACACACACACACACACACACACACACGGGTAAACGAAGACACAGTGTTGGTTATCTTTGTTCACAGCTACATTAGCTTCTACTGCAGTTGTTTGTCTGCTTATTTCTGCCAAGTTCACTTGAAATAATGGAGAGTTTTATCTCTTAAGAATTTTAAAAAGTAATGAAACCATCTGAGGTGAGGTGACAAACAGCATAATTGTGCTTCTATTCAAAAGGTGATGAAATGAATTCGGATGCATTTTTTTGTATTCATATCTCAAAATATACCAAGGACTTCAGCTGGATCTTTTCAGTTTTGTGTGTATCAAAGTGACTTTAGTGATCATATCTATGTCTGAGCCTAAAGCTGTTTTTAATCAAGTTTTACTTCTTCAACTGGTATATAGTTCCGAAATAGTTGTCATTTCAATTGACATTTACAAGTAAATGATGGAGTTGTTATTGATTTCTGGTTCGGGATGCAAGCATGCCACAAAGAAAGTTGCAATGATATTTCGTAATGCCTCCTTAATTTAATAGCTATTTTGCTGAGCAACTTTTGTACTGCTCTGTCTATCATTTTACCAACATGGAAGGGAAAATTCTGCACAAAGTGCTGAAAGTCAACCCCACATTCACCATAAAAGAGCAGTCAGATCTGCAGACCTCAGAGCAGACTTGAGAGCAAATCTGTGCAATGATTGACTAATGCAGAGTTTTTTCAGCAGTGGTTTTGGAGTCTATGAAAGATTAGGAACATCAGACCTGGTTAACCTACTTTCAGAAAGAACTCAAACAATGCATCACATCATTGCAACAGTAAATTCTGCAACATTTCCACATGAACTTCTAAAAGAGTTATTTGTCTGTGATGATGCTTCGTTACTTGAACAGGCATATAAAGCATTACAGCCTCGGCAAACAGCCCTGATCTCTCCTAGTTAAATGACACTCATATTAATCATTTACAGCAGCAATTTACTTTTACCTCCTCAATGCAATTGGGAAGCCACTTTATAGTAGCATATGATCATAATTTGTAGGAGACAGGGGTGCATTAAAATATGTGAGAGTAGCGTTACTATGGAAAGTTGGCTAAAACAGAGAGGGACATGACAGCGCTGGCGATCAAGCAGACACCGAAGGGAAATAAAAAACAACCGTGGCTTTTATTTCTTTGTAGGACGTACACAGGAGAACCAAACCATGTGTTGTTAGTTTACAGATCACTGATAGGCCCAAAGACTGATTAACAAACAAACAACAACTACTGTTGGTTAGCTATTTAGATGGTTTGATTGTTCCAAAAAGATAAAACCAGAATTCACCTCTAAAAACAACCCAACGAGAGTCAGGACGGTGAATTACAGAGGAGTTTAGATGTTTACTTTACCATGTTGTTGTCTTGTTCCGTCTCGTTCTTCCCCTGCATGCTGTTTTCAGTTGGTCTGCTGCTGAAGCTTTCCTCTCTCTCTGACCTGTCAGAAAACATCAAGGTAGGATAGTCAAGCTCAGTTTTTGCCTTTAAGACACTGACTGATCTCAACAACTCTGCCAGGTTGTTGATCAATTAAATCAATCAATATTAAACCAAACAATTATTTATTGTCAGAAAAAGAAGAGCTGAGTACCTGTGGGCTTTCCTCAGTATTTTCTGAGTGAAACAGGTCAGTCTCTGCGTCTCTTCCTGGTACCTTTGCAGGTCTTGGATCAGCAGGTTACGGAGCGTGCTCAGTGCCTCCCCCTGGAAGACCAGCCTCTCAGACTGGATCAAGTGCTCAGCGATGGAGGCCTGAAGATCCCGACAAGCACACAGTTGAAACTACGATGGAAAATAAAACATTTTTACTAACCGGCGTAGAAGGAGCTGCTTTGAGGATTCCTCCACTGAGACTGTTGTTTTTGTATTGTGTCTTTTCCTGCCTTAATCTATGAGCAATTGTCAATAGTAGTCTCATCAGTAATCTTGTAATATGCTGCATGCCTGCGCATAGAAGCTCATTTTTCACCTTGGGATTTGCATTATATGTGAAACAAAAGGATGTGAATTGAACTCACAGCATTCAACCACATTTCCCATGCTTAATCAGCTAATAAAGGCTGGGACATGCTGTCCTGACAAAAAAAAAGGTTAAAAAAGGTTTTAAGTTACATTGATTTCAGATTATTCTGTCAAAACTACAAAATGTGGTTTCCGATCAATATATTTACTCAAAGGCAATGGTATTACTGTTATGATCAGCTGACAGGTGTCGGAATGAACACACAAATGGTAATTTGCAACACGTTTGCATTTGACTGTGACTCTTCTATCAGGTGGAATAATAAACTCAATAGAAAGGTAGCAAAGGTCCACTTTTTAAAATATTGCATTTTTTAGATGATCGTTTTTGATCTGATTTTATGCATTTTAAACATATTTTTTATTATTTTTACAGCATGCCTAAAATTGTGTCTCTATTATTTGATACTCAAGTTTATCATACTTTTATTTGCATTGACATGATTGTTTGTGTGTATATTTACTAAGAAAACTCCTGTATATAGATACAAAATATGAACATAATATTAATAGTTATTATTATTTGCAGTAGCAGCATTATTATCTTAGTCACTTAGTCACCCATTGTCCCAGTGTGTGTGGTATCAGTTTTCGGCTGTGGTCACTTACGGCGGACCTCTGGAGGCAGGAACTCCTCTTGAGCTCTTTTTCTGTCTGTTTCTTTGTCTCCTGAAGATCAAACAGCTCAGTGGTCAGCAGCTGCTGGCGGCTTTCAATCTGAAAAAGTCTGGCACACAAATACAGAAACGTTCAGTCCACAGAAAAGATGTAAACTCTCACCTGAGGTCTCAGAGTTGAATTCACAGTGTGGTTTCACAGACAACGTGTCTGAAAATTTTGATTATCAACTCACATAATACATTTGTTTTATTTCCCACACTACACTTATAGTTAAAAAACAACAACAACAACAAAAAAAACAATACTGCAAACATTGTTGATTTCACAGGAGAAAAAAATGGTAAAACATATTATCTAATTGTACAAAAAATATCTTATATGCATACTGTATATCTGGATAGGAAATGCCTGTCGTTAATGCAGACAAATAAACAAGCTTAAAAAGAGAGACAATATCAGTAAACAATAATTCATACAAAAATAATGCAAACATGCATGATAGTCTGCTGTAGTTTTTGTGGAAGGTGCTGCTATTTAATTTGTTTCACCTGAACACAACCTGAGCAGTTTCTGTATTCAGTAAAAAGGCTGAGGCAGGATGAACGTCTCTGTTCTGTTTGCTGAGAGATTTACCTGCAAAAACACTGCTGACAGCTACTGCACCTCATTTTCACTGGCACTTTTAAATGGCTGAATCAGCTTATAACCATTAACCTTCTCTTCTCATTGCCAGATCCTTCTTTCCTTCAATAAACACATAGCCCCTGTGTTGGTTCGGACTGTCTACTTGTCCACTACATAGCAAACTACATAGTGGACACACAGCCAATCCAAATAGATTTTTTTTTTTTCAATATATAGCACACCGGGCCGTGCGCAAGGAGACAATCCAAACGCAGCAAATGTTTTCATAGATATACACAGAGCTGAACAGCTGATGCAGATTTTGTGATTATTGTTTCCTGTTGAAGTTGACAGCAGCCAAATATTCAAAACCACATTCAGCTGCACCAGCAACCATGAGACCGTGAATACAGCATGAGTCACATTACCATGTACAAGACATCTCTACATCAGTTACATTCTACAATTAACTATCATTAGCTGTTTTAAACTAATATCAATTTAAAACTAGGTATAACATTGTACACAAGTAGTCCATAAACAGTCCCAGCAGCAGAAGTATTACACTGCTAGAAGCACTAGTAGCGGTAGTGGTCAGAGTACTCGCAATTGCATTAGAGGTGGTATTTGCTGCAGTAGCAGCACAAGCTCAAGTTATGCTCAAGTACAAGTACCTCAAAAATGTTCTTAAGTGCAGTCATGAGTAAATGTAATTTGTTCCTTCCCTCTACTGGTAAGTACATATTAAGTAGCAGAAGCAATATGGTGTTCAAGTCCAGCAGCACCACATATTGCAGCTGTAGGGGTCTAACACCAGTAGTAGAACTACAGTTGTAGGAGCATCATTAAGGAATAGTGGCTGTGGTGCTACCACTGATGTTAGTCAGTGTAAAGCAGCAGCAGTATTGGTAGTATTGCTAGGAGTAGATATAACAGTCCTAGCAGCGGAACTGCAACTACCAGTAGATATAGTCGAGTCATACATAACTTCTTGTTTAGAATTACTCAAAATCTGTTCTACTAAAGCATTTATTATACTTAGCTGTCAGGACCTCTAAAAACACATTATTAACTCTATTAACAAATTTCATGTTTAGACCCCGTCCTCCCTGATTTCCTTTTCTGTGTTACCCCTGATAAAGTCTTTGGGACCCTCTCAGCTCTTCCCTCTTATCTTCATGCCTTTTATTGTTTCTTACTGTTGTTGTATGTATTTTTGTTCCCGTCTTCATTATATCTGTCGCTACCTAATGACGTAAAGATTGTTAAAAAACTGTAAAAAAAAAAAAAAAAAAAAAAGATTGTAAAAAGTTACTTTAAAAAAGGACTTTTAAAGAAGATTTGAGTGTCGCTAACTTCATCCTTTCTCTGCACGTTCTATTTGCATTGAGTCTGGAAAAGGCAGCTAATGATAATGTGCTTTTTCTTTATCATTTTCATTAGAAATCCAGAGTACAACAATAATTGTAGTAGTAGTCATTATATTAGCAGTCTGAGTATTAGTTATTGAGAGTATTCATTGATGAAGACCATATCTGACTTAAATATTAACATGTATTGAGTCTTCAGGGCAAAATTTATGTATTGCGACACAGGAGTGTAATTAATCATCTGTCCACTGGGAGGCACAAACTCTCTGTATGAGTGTCAGAAGAGCAGGTAATAAGAGAAGTGTTTTGTTTGTGAGGATGAAGAGGAGGCTCATCTGAGAAGCCTTTGATGAGCTAAGCGAAGAATCAACATGTAGAAAAAGACAAATTAGCAGAAACGACACAAACAGCAGCACAAAAACACAAAGGCCCTCAGGGAAAGATGTTGATGTTGTGTTAATGAGGTTTTCAAGAAGGCCTACTGACTTGTCTGAGTGTTCTGAGAGCTGTTGGGAGAAGGACAGAAATCTGAGGTACAACCTAAAAGACAACTGTAATCTTTAATTTACATCCACTGTGTAATGCTGGAAGAAACAGAAAGGATGTTTGAAACACTGATGAAGCAAATGCCCTATCACTTCAGCAGTTTTGTCATATTTATCAAGCAATGTAGCTTTAATGTTGTCTTTTCTTGCTATCTGAGGCTACATAACTCTGTTTTTGACCGGACTTCTTTTTCTTCTAAACTTAACTCAAATTAGGATAATTTTGTTTCATTACAATAATTGAATTACCATTGGTTTCCAAAATGTATTTAAGGCACAACGGACTGCAGTCCAGTTCTAGCGTTAAAAGATTGTAAAAATCATCATAAAGCACTATATATTATCAACACATAACACATTCCCTTGATCCTGACAGCATTGCCAAGCCATCTCAGCTTTGTAATGGAAGTGCTACGCAGTAAACCTGTTGTTATGAAGCATTCTTGAATTTCCATCCCTCCATTATATGAACAGGGTCACAGTGGACTGGAACCTAGGCCAGATCACACAGGGTACACCCTGGAGAGGTTGCCAGCCTATCACAGGGCCAACACATAGAGACAATAAGGGCAATTTGTAGAATCACCAATTAACCTGACATGCATGTCTTTGGACGTTGGGAGGAAGCCGGAGTACCTGGAGAGAACCCACGCAGGCACAGGGAGAACATGCAAAATCCAATGAGAAAGGCTGCAGGCCAGGATTGAACCCAGAACCTAGTAGTTGTGAGGCTCCAGTGCTAATCACTGCAGCACTGCGTCACCCCTTCTTAACTTTAAAGGGTATAATTCAACTTTTAACTTCAACTTAAAAACAAATATATACAATAGGTCTATATCTACATTTCATGGTTATCTGAGTAAAAATATATAGAATTGGTATATCTAAAGATTAGATTATTATTTAAGACGTAAAATATAATAGAGCTGTCACTCTGCTAAACAGCCTCATCATGTATTTCAAAAGTAAAGTTAAAACAATCAGTTGTTAAAAAAAACCAAATGAAGCCTATTATCCATATAAGATTGTCAATAATGATAATTTTTTTTTTTAAAGCAATTCAATTGTATAACAAATGTACCAAAATGTTACTGATGCAATATTCATACAGATTACTCATTTTACACAAACCTTCTGCAGGTATTGTGTTCACTATTTACAGTTTATCAGTTGTTCCAGTCTGATATCGTTATACAACAAATATTATATAAAATATCCAATTTGTGCCAGTTGTCAAATATCTAAAATATTTCACTTTGTCAGGGGTTGTCAGTTTACTCAATGACATAGAGGAGGTCACTGAGGAAAAAAGTTGGGGTCACTGGCCTGATGAATTTGATGGTTTATCAGGTGGTTATTAGAGCTGATTACATTTTTCAAATCTCATCTTTTTGATAGATTCATGCATCAAACCAATTTCCTGCAATTTGTCCCCTTGTTTCTGTCATCATCTTATTCTTATCATTTAGTTTCTTTTTCTTTTTTTGTTAAAACACCGACAACATTAACAGGTTTGGACTGAAATTAAGAGGCCATTAACCTGCATAATTACAGAGTGCCATTGCAACCAGTGTAGCCTTCTGTAGTTCTATTCTGTTGGAAAATGTCCGGTATTTCAACTTAAACTAAAAAAAAAAGCTACCGCCTTCCATTCAGTGTTTACAAGAAATATACATTTTAAGAGAAATACATGTATGTGAAGTTTATGCAAATGAGCAACTCTGTCATATGTCAATCACAACTGATCAATCCAATAACTTCATTGAAAAACTGCAGTTGTGTGTGTGTGTGTGTGTGTGTGGGAGATGAGCGATGAAAAACATCATCCATCCCGGACAAAAGACAGTAATTACCAATGAATATATGTGTGTATAAGAATAACATACTGTGCTCACATGTACACACATTAACGTGAACATGTAAACAGGCATACACTGTACCTCATTGCAACAATGTGTCAAATCCTTCTCTCTCTGACACACATGCAAACACATACTCTGCCAGCTGTCAGTGTGTTCTGATTAGGTGCTTACGTATAGAAAAGTGTGAATAGGGCTCCATAATTACGTGAACGTATGTGACAAACACATTTCAATCCATAATTGCAGGTGAAAAATGTGTGGGTGTTATTTATTATATATTTCTTTTTTACATTAATGTATCTAACTACTTGCAGCTTGTCACATATCATTTTCACTGTGTCGGGCATATCCAGGATCTATATACTGTGGAAGTGTGAGTGTGTATGTATTTCTAACACAACAACAGAATTCAAATGATGGATAAAATTCACTCGAGAAAGTGTTTCTATCATGGACAAAGGTGATGCCATTAAGCCCTATGTAAATGATCATGAATGTAAATTCAGGACTCTACGTCTACTTCACACTGCGTTAGAATTATGACGTATATTTACATTTACAAATAAAACCGTTTGCAGGTGTAAACAAAAGATACAGTTTCAAAGCTGAAGCGATTTCACTGGGTTGATAGTGAATTCATTTCAACAACAATCCTGATAACTTATGTGAGGGGCAGCAAAACCGTCATCATCATTGTGAACTAAAGATCCTTGCAGTGTCGGAGTGTTTATTCAACTAATGTGGTTCAGACTAAGGATTAGTTGATTAAAAAAAAAAGGCCAGAAGATTGTGTTTGCTTTCCTGTTATGGAAGGATAATTCAAAAAAAGGGGAGTATCAGCGATGAAAGTGGACAGAAAAATAAGGCGGAGAAAGGATGAGAAATGCATTCCTCTCAGGATGAAATAAAAATGTTTTGATGGGATAATAAGGAGGAGGAGGGCAGCAGAGGAAGGAAAGATACTGACATGGAAAGGAGTGAAGAAAATAAAAAATCATATTTAGCCATATTTAGACTAGAGTCTAACTCTGAAAAACAGACATCAGTCTTTTTTTTACAACAGAAAGAGAACAAAAAGAAAAGAAAGTAAAAGAAGGAAGAAAAAAAATTAAAAACAAAAGTGAAATAGAAAGCAAAAGAAATAATAACAAAAGAAAACACAAAACAGACAGAAAAATTAAAGACTGCATAGTGCAACATGTCTGGTCAGAGCCAAATGCTTTCGAAGCTCAATATTAAAAAAACAACAACAACTCAAGATTCTCTTCGTAGCTTTTTTCAGAACTTTTAAAGCAGCAGATGGACTTTGCTCATGTTTGCTTAGTTATCATGGACAACGAGCAGTTGTTGATACTACAGTATATTGTACATATAAACGACCTCTTTTTCCATTCTTTATGTCTTCGGACCAGTTCAGACCAAAGATTTGCAACAAGATTATTTGAAACTAGCAGCTACGCAATTCTCCAGTCTGCAGTATTCTGAAACCTGCCAGTTTACACCATAACAACTGGATTGTCTTGTCAGGCTTTTTACATACTGTAGCTGAATAGAATTTGTAGTGTCTTAAAACATGAATGATGACAATGATGGTGATTTACTTGCAAGAGTTGCATTTTTAGTTGTGCTAAAAATGGCAAAAATATAACGAGCAAACAAGAGGGTTGAGAATATGTAACCACCCATAAGGGCTTCAATACACAGGGAGCTTATGCAAATGTAGCAGTAATAGTCACCCAAACATGAAGACTACTTCTTCCGTTGGGTAGCCTGAAGCATGTTCAATACACGGTCCATTTTCTAGCTTTTCTCCAGAGCTTTTAACCACATCTCAGAGTGTTCACCAATAGATCAAAGTTCTTCAGTTGTCATCAGAAAAAACAGTTCAGATCAAAGATTCACAGACGGGGAAGTGTTTTAAAAGCTCCAGGGAAAGGTTGTAGCAGTTTGCACTGACACATTTCAGCTCAACTCAAGCAAGTTGACCATGTCGCCTCTGACTCAACTCATCAACTCAGTTTTAGAAAGTTTTTGGGCAGTTTTACAACATGAGGCACATCCAGGGATAAATTGACAAAACATAAGATCCTCTGTCCTAAATTCACATGATTTCACTCTAATGTTTAACTGCAGTTGGAGACTGCTGAGAAGCTAAAGCAGCAGTTTAAGTTTCAGTGTGTTGCTCAGGGACACCTTGACAGCAGGCTTCTCCCCGGCGCACATGTTCAAAGACCTACTGCTCAATAAATGATCATGAGCAGTTCTCTGATCACTGTGATCTCTGACAATTGTACCAAAAGATTCAGAAGAGTCAGATTAAATGGGATAAATCAATGAGGAGTGTGAGCTTTTCCAACTTGTTGATTCCTTTAATTGTTGCTATCAGAAGATATTCGAAGATATGAACAGATGAAGAACATGAAGACGAGGAGTGTGGTTGACAAAGTTCAGCTGGGTATTTTCCCAACTGCCAGTATGCCTGTGTCTTGGCAACATGCTGCACTCTCCTTGCGTAACCAGACTACAGACAGTTTCACTCTTATCTATGGGAAAATACAGCTCAAAACAACAAATATAATCTCTCACAACCAGGCTTCATCTATTCCTACATGCCTGTGCTGATTTATACTGTGTGAGCCTTCTGTCCATCATCCCCTGCTGACAATAAAGTTTGGCTTGTAGTATTTAAATGAAGCAGATCCAAAGTTGAAATTTGTTTTGAGATACTTTTGTTCGTAAAACTGTAAATTCAAATACATTATTTTTTTTATTTTGCTGCTGTTCTGTATGCTTCTTATTAAAGGATTAGTTCATCCAAATAATACAGTGATACACTGTTTTCAAAGATTTTTGGAAAGAACACATAATCAATAAAATTATACAATTAGAGGAATCAAACAAACTCTCTCTCTTTTTAAAAAGTGTCGGTTACACGGAATAATTTGACATTAGAATGCCTTTCTGCTGTAAAAAGTGATATCGGTATTTTTAAAGGGAAATGAGAAGAATTTTTTTTTTTTCCCTATGTAATTTGAGTGAACCGGCCCTTTTAAGATCTTCCTATCGTAACTATTTCAAAGGTGAATGGCATATCGACAGGACAGGATGGACACTTGTTATCAGAGAATCATTATGGCTTCCTGTTTTTTTTGACTGCCTCTAAAACAACCGGGCCACCCTGCTGCTCTTTATGCTTCCAGTTATGGAAATACAAAGTTTATTCGCACAATAGATTTCTGAGAAAGTAGGGAGGTAAACACGACAGGAATGTCAGCCATAATGAAGGCAGGAGTTTAAATATTTGGTGTGCTGTTTCTGTATATCAGCAGTTTGTTTTTGATTCAATTTACCCACAGCGAGAGAGCAGGGTTCAGGCTGCTCACTGACAAATAAAGCAGAGCTTAAAGAAACAACTCAGGAGGTTGTTGACTGAAAAAAGAAATAGCTCTGAAACCACTTGAGATTTCACCACACAATATGAGCATCAAGTCGTTCCGCCATCATCGTACTCCAGTTGGTTCAAAAATGACATCAACGTAGAGGTTGCCACTTTTCACCAAAGACAATTTGGACAAATGAGTAAAACGGAGGTACGCTACCATTAGCAAACAGCAAACACTACGAGTATCTGTCGATCAAGGAAAACACACCTCCAAACACGCCTTAAAATCTTAATGGAGCAAGGGAATATTTCCAGTCATTCACTCCATCACATTAAATTTAAATGGAGCCATATCTGGCAGCCATTAGAACATTTCTGTTAAATGAGGCATGTGAGGTTCAAACAAAAGAACAAATCCAGCCTCATTCCCACTATGCCAAATACGGCCATTTTGTCAGAGAGATAACCCGAGGTGCCCTTAGCGGTCGGCACTATAACCACCGATGTTCAAGTCCATGAATGTATTTCTTTGAAATTATGTCAAATAAGTTATTACAACCCAAACTTTGATCTTGTCCTAACCCTAACCAAGAAAAGGTTGGAAAACCACATTAACTCGAATATTAACATAGTCTTTTCATGATGGGCTGTGATTGGCTAGTCTAATTACAGCCATACAACAGAAAAAAATAGTGACAATAAAAAAGATGCCTTTATTTTTTCCAGCAGCAAACTGCAGTGGAAGTCAACAAGGCTATGCTTTGCAGGCCAAACATGTTTTTTGTTTTTTTTATCAGTATATATTTTAAATAACAGTGGTCTGTGAAGATTGAAGTGCACTCTGAAATGCCTTTTAGCTGCACATGTATGCGCTCTAAATGAACAAGAGCATATTATGCAAATGAGGGCTTTTGTTGGATTTGGAGAGTAAATACACTCACTTCCACTAGACAGTATTTGTCCAACAACATTCTGGCAATGACAGGAAGTGGATGTAATGATGGTTTCAATTTTGCTGTAGTAAAGCAGGAAAGTGGAACTGATTTTAACCATTTCCGAATTCCAAAAGTTACAAAACTCGAACTTTCATAACCTACAGGGGCGTAGGAAGAAACAGTTGTTTTGTTGTTTAAGTACAATCATGGTTACCTTATTTCAGTATAGTCTCTTTTTGGGTCGGCAGCAATTATTATAGGGTAGAAAACCTCAGATTGATGAGGTATCTCATGAGAACTTTAAGAGTAGCAGCACTTGAGTAGATAACAGAAAATGGTTTAAAAAACAGATACACCACAAATAGGCAAATAGTAGGACTAATGGAAAAAGTAATCATTTAAATCTACAAAATGGAATGATGAATACTCTAATTAGGAAATTAGTGGATTTGTTTGACATAAAATGAGAAGGGAGGTAATGGTTATTGTGGTTTAGTTTATTGGGATTTCTTGAGAATTAATTATTGTAAAAAAAAGAAAATGACTAACGTGACTGTTTACATGTTAAGTGTAGCCCATATCTGTATTAACTGCTTTGTAGGATGGCCATAATGCTCTTCATTCTCTCTGTGAGACAAAAATGTGGCGTGAAAAATCAATGAGACCACATTAACTTCAACAGAACTGTGAAGATTAATGCTTGGTTGGGATTAAGTTTCCATTTCTAAGAAACTGCAGCAGAGTACACTTGGAAGACAACTGAGACTACAATCTTGTTTCAAAAAAGTTGGGGCGCTGTGTAAAATGTTAGAACTATTTTGTATTTGTATTTTGTGTTAGAATGTTTTATTATCACTTTAACAAATACGCTGACTGAACAAAGTGTTTTTTGGTGTGAAAGCTGCGTGTTAAAGTCCACTGAGAAGAAAAAGTCACTTATCTATCTTATCTGTGTGCCTAATTGTTGCAGTCTTGGCTTGAACAAAACCTAACCCAGCATTGGCACTGGACATTACCACATAAGTCTCCCTTAGATCCAAGGAAAACCCCAGCAGCATAAAAGTAGAGTGACGTCTTCTTCCAGTAAGCCAAGTGGATATGAGAAATGGGTACCATAATATAGGGCAGGGCTGATGGAGACATGTACCAGTTTGGTAAGGACCAATTCATCTGGTCTCATAAAGCCTTTGATCCAAGCTGTGACATGAGCAGACCAGTTTTGGCATTGAGAACCAACATTGCTGAGAAATTAGGAGATTTCCTGGAACATGATCATTATAATGTGAGTGTGTGTGGTTGCGTGTGTGTCTGCTGCCACACCTTGAACTCTGAGATGTGTTTTAGCTTGTCTTGTCTGCAAGAAGTGAGAGCAGTTGATGGCAGGAGTACAGCCAAACACTACCTTCTGAAGATTAACTTTCAACACAGCGCACATACAAAAAAAAAATCTGAAAATTATTTCATATCGTTCACTTTATAGTGTAAACAATGATAATAAAAAACTCAAATCATGATTATTGTCAAGCTGTCTAGACACCTTTACTCTTTAATCAACCTAATAGACTCAGACAGAAAAAAGACAAATGGGTGATGCATACACAGACTCCTACATTGCGAGTTTACTTTTTGGTTCAATGCTATTGACAATCATGGTGAATAAGGGGGAAGGCAGGCAGGATCCTGTTGTTTTCTCCAGTGGAGCAGAACCTGCTGCTGGTATGAGATACAGTGAAACTCCCACAGCCATGTTTCAGCTCTGTGACAAAACACTACTAACTAACACAGAGCTGCATCCCACCCACTCACATGTTCAAATGCTGCACAGCAAGATCATAATTGCAGAAGGAGGAGAGTCCAGTTTAAAAATGAGCAATCAAGCATTTTACTTTCTAGTAATGCAGAGGATATGGAAAATACGCTTAAATGAAAAGAACCCAGACTGGATATAGTTTGAGTCTGCATCTAATACAGGAAATACACTAATACATTTTTTCAACAAGTCAATGTGGTGTTACTAGCTGAATTCTTTCCTTTAAGTGTTCTTACAGTCCACATTAACATAATTCCATAATTAATTATTTTTTTCAGCCTCAAAAAGTACTCAAGCCTGTCAGTCAAATTGACAGGCCTCGGGTGCAGTCAGGTTTATTCTATAGGTGGGCGGACGTAGTCAGATTGAGTCAGATCCTCCCCAGCTCGTTCAAATATGGTCACTTCTGGCTCCCCCCCAAAAAAAATTTCACTCTCCAGAGGCTGTTTGGTCTTAAATAAATAGGATTACTACCTCTGTGTCTTTATGAAGATACAAAAAATAATTTTGAAACATTTTTGAGTTTTAAGGGAGAGTGGTCAATTTTTTTTTTTCAAGGAAACACAACTTCAACAAGCGTTTGCCCTTTTGATGGGTCCTGAAGACCCTGAAAAGAACCTCTTTGAATTAAACAGGTTGTTTTTTTTACACACTCTCATACCATTAATACTTCCTTGTGCCAAACAAACATTATGTCATTGACTCACTGTATTTGTATGTTGCTGAGCTCCTGCTCTGTCTGTTTCTGCAGCTGCTGGAGGTGAAGGGTCAACTTGTCACTGAGAACAGCAAACCTCAACAGTCCTTCCCTTCCTGTGTTCTCGTCAAACACCAAACCCTGTGATGGAGAAGTCATTAAATAAGCTTTCAGGTGGAACCCTGGCCTTATTTACAGAGCCTTATACTGCCACTCAGCCTTACTGGTCATTTCTACTAGTTTTAACTTGCACTGCAAAAACAAGAGCGACAAAAAAATACCCTTTGGCCAAAAAAGATTTTCCCATAGATCACAATTTTAGAATAGATGCCCATGAAAATGGTGACAGGAGGCTGTCTCTTTCTACTCCTTCTATCATGCATTTTTATCCATAGATTTGGTAAAATGCTCCTAGTGCCTAGAATATGATAGTGAGTATAATTTTCACGATCGCAATGTAAAGTCCACAGGCCGAGTGGGGACCTGTGGGTGCAAACACTAATGAGCATGTGCATTAGGCACAGCACACAGGCAAACCTGTAAACTGGAAACATTTTTATATGTCATAAAATTTTCCCAGTGTAAGTCCAGTATTTAGTTCTACTTACATCCATGTTTGTAACACACCCTCTGGCAGCCATTTTGGGGGTCTTGATCGGCTCGCTATCTGCTCCATCACACTGACGTGACATGACGTTAATCTTAACTAGCTGACCATAACAACTTCTCTGCCGTTAATCTCATGATAATAAATTATCATATTAGTACAACGTATAATAGGCTAAACATCTCTGTTAAGTGAGCCTGCTGGCTAATTAGCCAGATAGTTTGTTCATACTTCAAACTACAAACCGATTACCACTCTTTATTTTATGAAATGTTATTTTATTTGATGAAATATTGGCAATTTATTCGATTTAATTTTATTTTAATAAATTCTAACATATTAACAAGGCAAACACTACCTGCTAAATACAACATATAACATTCAGCAGTATAGCTTGTTGCTACATTAGCATTTACTTCAAACACTCCTGTTGCTCAGAGCTATGACAGTAGCAGGGTTGTAGTTTCTTTCATTGGCGTAGATTAGGCATACCGCTACTATTCAAAATGGAAAAATCTGTCCATCATTTAATGCCAGTAGTACACACTGGACAGGCCTTCCAGAGAGAAGAAGTCAGGATATAGAGGTTGGCAGTGGGCAGATTCAAGGAACAAATGTAATAAACTTTTCTGCCCCCTGACTAGTTTCATTGCTCAGAAGTAAGACTGCCATATCCTTAGGCTGGATTTGTGGTTGTTGTTATTGAGTTATTGTCTTTGAACAACACACCAGAAAACAAATATTCTTTTATTTAGCAAGGCAACAGGGAAGTTGCTCAAATACTGAATCTTAGACAAAAATGCTGATAATAAAACAGACAAAACAAACAAAATAATCCCTAAATCATCATAAAAAATGTGTCGTGGAGAGTATTTAAAGAGAATGTTCCCATATAACATTTCAGACTTCCACAGTCTGTTGTTAAACACTGCAACAGTTTGAGTAAAACTAAAAAAGAGTGATGAGTCACCAGACAAATCATCAAGACAGGTACAGATAGACAGACAAGAGCAAGTGATAACAGGTAGTAAAGAGCAAAGAAACTGAAGCAGACACTTGAGCATGTGACCAGTAGTGATGAATTTGGAAGAAGTTACATCTATCCTGGTTATGAGTCTAAACTTGTGAAGGTCCCTCAGTAGAGCGGCTGTAGGCTCAAAGACAACAGACCGACTGAGTCATTCTGGCAGAACATGACGATCACCCTCGTCCTCCCCGTCGTCTGTCTGTCGGCCTCCATGTGACTCAATCTGAGACAAACTGGCTCTATGTTCACACAGCAGTCAAATCTGATTTTTATTTTTCAGATATGATCTTTAGTCCTTACTGTTCACACTGAAATTTACAAGGGACTGGATTTTCTATCCTACTTTTTCAGCTAACCAGGAAGTTAAACTCAGTTCTGCTAATCTTTTGTCCTTGAATGTTACGTATGTGGTAATCCAAACTCTACTGTGACATGTCATTGGGTAAAAAGCTCCATGAACCACTTGGATAGTTTTAGGTAAGAGCAGAAGGTCAGAAAAACAAGATTCCTTTCTCACGAGGGTGAGGAGGTGAATAAAATAACCAACAACATATAGACTGTTAGAAGGAATGCAGTTAATGCAGTATTAAACAGTTAGCCCCGTACCCTCTAGCAAAGATTTGTTTTTTATAAAAACACCAGTTTAAGAAAAAAAATCGGCTAACTGCAAAGACAAAATGACACTCAATGCCTGTGTTACACTGGTTACAATCATCTAAGTGTTTTTTACTAGAGGCGTCATGTTTCAGATTCCAGTGAAGCCGCACTCAAACAGTTTATGTTGACCTTCAGTCAAATCTGAAGAGATTTAACCTGAAATAACATCTCCAATTTAAAATGTTTTCTACTTGCAGTGTGACTCACCGTTTAATATGATTCATATTCTCTACATACTGCAAATTTGATGCTTGTAATTTTAAGTTTTTTTTCTTGCTTACATTTTGCAACATAGTAACCGTCACCTTGCGCTTTATCCATGCAATGCAAAATCATTTGTTTCTTGCATTTGATTTGCAAATTAAATTTTGTAAACTTCATTTCTTAAAGTTAAAAGGTGTTCAATTGATGTTGTCCGATTAGAATTTAAAACATTTGCGAGTGTTTGGCAAGTGTGATTTTTCCTGTGATTTACCTGCCGGTCGTCAGTGGTGGGCGAATGTAGGATGTGAACTGTGTCCTCTATCAGCTGCCGTAGTTTGTCCAGCCAAACAGGGGAGTCCTCTTTGTTTCTCTCAAAATCTGAAGACTTCAGAGAAGGAAAGAGAGAGACATAGTATTTTTTATCACCTTTCATCACAGGAACCCTCAAACAACAAATATCCCTTATGTTTCACAACCAGCAGCTTTTGCAACCAAATACCACTGAGAGTCTGAGAGTTTTGGCTGCTGATAGTGTGAAAACATCTTATAAAATATTTACAAAAAATATAATAAATCTGTACTCTATCTGTGCACTTTATCCTCAGAATGTCTTTCACCTGAAGCACATTCTGCGAATTGTTTTGCCTGAATGTCTAGATGCCATTGTCAGGCCAGGATTAGAATCAATACCCAATTAGCAAAACATGCTCCTGTTATTCTGCAGCAGCACATTTTGTTCATCTGTGTGGAAAGGAGAGAGACAGGAATGATGGGAGAGAGAGAGAAGTTGAAATGCAGTGAATCCTGCCCTCCAGACTGAACGCTGAAACTTCAAATTTGAACTTCACACAGGCTTCAAATACATTAAAAGACAGGATGTTCAAAATGTCATTACTTAAACCAAATCCAGACCAATTCTGGTGACATCATTAGGGATATTTTTTCAAGTCAAATGATTATAACCAAAAGAAACAGAAGAGACAAAAGTCTTGAAATTAACTTCCGTGCCAACTAGTAGATTCCCCACCCATGTAAATAAAACCACATTTAGTGACAGTGCAGTTTGTCAAGTGTTCTTGGGAGGGATTGTGTCCTGGAGGAGACTGTCATATCGCTACCTGTCAGCTTGTCAGGTGAGTGACAGGAAGCAGTAAAAACCTGACCCTCAGCTGGATTTTATTGTGATGGATTACCCTCTCTGTGGGAATTCAAATCTGTAGCTCAATGACAAGCATAGCAACACAAAATTCTAAAATCTCCAATGGAAATGCTGACTTTTCAGATCAAGATCAAAGTGCTCACTAGCATGACACCAGATAAGTGTGATACTGTTCTAACAAAGAACATGATAAATTAAAAGGTTTTACAACAAATTACAACTTTGCCTATTAAGCAGACTCTCACTTTATGGAAGCCTCCCACCCTCCACTGCTTGAAACCCAGTACAGAGAGCCATTGTCAGACTGAGCTGAAACAGCGAACCTGGATGACTCATTTATGTTTTAGGAGAAGATCAGTCTTCATACATACTGTACATAAAAACTACAGATGGACAGCAGGCAATTAATTCCTTTCCTCACTATATGAGTGGATGCATTCTTAACATGAGTGGGCTGGGTGTTTGCGACATGCTGAGTCTGTGTTGTCTGATTAAGTCCATTTTGTTTTAATCCCTCTGAGAAAGATATACCGACAGGAGCTTAAAGGGGCAGCAAAGAATTATTAGTTGTTGAAAGGATGAATGGAAGCAGGACCAAAAAAAAGTTTCAACATACAGTATTTCAGGAGTGTGTGAGTCAGTGGACCCAACAAAGTTCTTTTCATTTCAGAAAGGGTAATTATAAAGTAAAAGAGTGACTGTTGAATGTGGGATGACATAATTGTCTCCTCATTATTGTCTAACCTTCTCTGCTAGAAATTATGTTGATATAATGCTGATATGTTTTCCGAATTACCTTCTCGAGCAAAATATAAGTGGTGAAACAAATTAGTATTATTTAAATGTAGAGATAGGACTGTACTGTCAAATTAATAAAACTTCCCATTGTCGACACTGAAATTGAAATAAAGAAAATAGACGTAATTGTAGCAATACAAATACTGTAATTCATTGTAATCGTGTGTGCGTGTTTTCTAATTCCTGGTAACTACAACAAAATAACAGGAACTTAAAAATTGTCAATGTACCAAAGGTGCTAAAATTGGCAAAACAAGCTAAATGTACTTTGGTTTAAAAAGGCTAGGTGTAGCTAATCTATGGGTAATTGTTCCACAACATTTGCTTTAAAAAGATCAACTTTAGGCACTTCATAAACCGAACACTACAACTTAAAAGCTGAGTTTACCTTGCGGAGGCTTTATGCTGAAAAAACTTGATAATTTTCTCAATCCTAAGGAAAATGTTGCTGACTAAGACTAATTTTAGCCCCCCCCAGAAAATACTTATGGGCTAGCAGAGAATGAAAACCCAGTTAAGACCAGATTTGCGACAAGACAAAACTGTCTTAAGTCATTTTCCACTGGCAGCCCAGAACAGGTTACCGCTCTAATGCTCTAAATATAGGCGGCAAGTATATTTTTGACGGAAGCCACTCAGAGGCTAAAAGAAGGCAGGAAGTCGGTCAGAAAGAGAATTTGATCAATTTTCAAAATAATACACCCATGTGCAAACTCCCGATCGTAAAACACATCACAACATCACCATCTACCCCACAGTCTTTCAATAAATAGGAGGACACATTTTTTTTAATCACTAAAACACAGCAAGCTTTTGTCTTTGTCTGTAGGCTGCAACACAAAATAGGAAATGACAACAATAATCACAAAAAGGACAAAAAAGAAACGTTTACCCATAGTAGAAGCACAAAAATCAAGGAAACATGACCAAATCAGGAAGCAGGTCAGACAAAACGCTTTCAGTGGGATATGAAGCCATGCAAAGGACGCAGCACACAGGTGACATAGCAGAACCGTGATCAGAGGAATATGCAGGTGACAATGTTGCATGAAAAAGTTGCAGCAGTGTGAACTTGCCCTTCTCAGCTTGACTCTGGATAGCAGAAGTTGTCACCTTCAACTTAGCTTCAACTTTAACTCCTCTAAACGACGGCTAATGCTCTAGAAAACACAAACCTGGGTATTCCGCTGAAGAATCTATGAGTGAGTACAAATTCTTGAAGCCTCTCGTTTTTTTTTTATGGTTTTGCCATTTCATCAATACTAAAAATGCAACCGTTGCGACCGTAACAACATTTAAAAAGATAGCTAGCATGCAATACTCCTTGCATCACATTTCACATATTTTCTGACTGGATCGAAGCATAAATCAGGTGTCAATTGATGCATGTAAAATCCCTTTTTGAAATAACAAAACTAGGCAGACCAACTTTGCTTTATATTATTTAATAACCTACATTAAAAAGATCAAATTAGGTCAATTCATCAATGCTAAAACCTTAAATACTCCAAGCTCAGCAAACTGCTGAGAAGTGAATTTTAAATCTTCAGCTAACCACCTAGAGTATTGTAACCAAGCTCACCGTCTCAGCAGTAAAGTTTTAAAGTACAAACCGTTATGACATTTCGCATCAGAGCTTTAAGATATTTCTAAAATACTTACTGCAGGAGAGAGAGACTTGTTCATGATGACAGACTCAAACTCATTTCCTGACTAAGCTCAGACCACAGGTTTTTTTTTCTGTGTCTGTTTGTATGTGGATGTGTGTTAGTGGGTGGGCTGCACTACTGTGTTCATGGAGATGACCCTAACTACAACCTCCCACAATCCCGAGAACTATCGAGGAAGGGGGTTGGGGGAGAGTGAATGTGGGATGGTCAGTTAATATTCGGCCAGAGTTTGTCAAGGATTGTGTGCCAGATTGTTCAACTCCTCAGCCTCATATTTGTGTGTGTGAGAGTGCAAGTGAGTGAGAGTGAGAGAGAGACAGAGAGACAGAGATAACAAAACACAGTATGTTTGCAAGTTTGATTAGTTGGAAAAGTTGCACTAAACTGCTCAAAACTAAACTAGATGAACACCACATTAAACTAAAACAAATCAAACAGGATTAAGGAAATATATGAATAAACAATGTCTCCCAAGGAGGCACACACCCCGTCAGAAAACTGTTAAATTCCATTTTCAAAGTAAGTCTTTTAAATAGCATTTCGCAAAAAAGATTCTGTATATAAACATATGTATATGTTTTACTGGTACACACAGCCCCCCCTTTTTGTTTAAGTTGTTTGGTTTCTTCCAGCTCTCCTTCCTGGAGAGTTGTGCAATGACAGTTGAGCTCATTGAACCCGGATTACACATAAAATTGGACATATTCCAATTCAATTTCTCTCATGAAAAACAAAGTCAATACATTTTTTCTATAGGTTATAATGGTGTCATCTGGCAGTCCATCTTTAATAATATACCATCATTAATTAGACATTAGGCCTCAAAAAACGCTATGTTTGTGGGCGTGTCTTTTTGATTGACAGAGGCCGGTGGTGCAGTCAGGTTTCCTTTAAGTGGGATGCCATAGGTTACCAATCAGATTGAGTCAGATCCACCACTTGCTCCTACCCAATCGTGTAAATATGGTCACTTCTAGCTCCAAAATAGCAAAATAATTAAACTGGTTTGAAAAGTGTCAAAGCGTTCTAATATAAGATTTAACAAGGGAAATCCAGTGTTTCCCCTTTGGTTGGGATCCTCTACCCATCCTGAAAGAAACATGTTTAGGTCAAAATCTGGTACATTGCTTGACCCTCTGTGAAACTGGAGGGCTTTTAATTTGAAAAATCGCAGCATTCAGCTTACCTGCCATGTAACTTTGATCTCTCAGTAACTCAGTGAAAGACACGAGCTACAAGTTAGAGACCCCAGTCTTAAAGGTTTAGTGTGTAAGATTTATATGGATCTATGGGCACAAATGGAAAATATTATTCCTGATTATGTTTTCATTAGTGTATAATCACCTAAAGGTAAGAATAGTTGTGTTTTAATTATTTTAGAATTAGCTTTTCATATCAACCCACCGTGACAATTGGTTTGTGAACTGACATTTTGAAACCTGCAGTCTGGCATTTTGGCCGTCATTATCTTGTCTTTTTTTGCAGCCAGAAGTGTACCCTCCTAGGCATGTCAATCAAACCAGACATTAAGTATGTATTGATTGGATGTAAGTATGGAGATATATTCACATCCTAACTAAAAAAAAAAAAAAAAAAAAAAATTTAAACAAAAAAGCATAACAAAAAATATCATTTTACTCTACTAATAGAAAAAACAAAACTCATCATTAACAAAATAAGACAAAAATAAATTTAAGTGTGGCAACCCACAGTTATAAAGATCATTTCAGTCAGTGCTAAGACTAAATAACCTATGATTAAACAGAGTTCAAGCCTTCTTCCTCCAAGTCTGAATTCACACCCCAGGGTGTGCCTGGGTGGGGCCTGATGACTGTGGCAGTTCGCCATATCAAACACACCTTGAAACACAGGTATGAAGATGGCAGAGCCTCCCTGCACATCTGCAGTTCTCTCTCCCTTTTTGCTGACTTGTTTTCTGTCTCTTTATAACACACACACACACACACACACACACACACACACACACACACACACACACACACACACACACACACACACACACACACATGCTGTTGTTTTCATCTCATACTAAATCTTACCTAAGTAGGTTACAAACCCGTGTAACCTACTTAGGTAAGATTTAGTATGAGATGAAAAATCTAAAAACAGATGTTGCTACGGTCATTGCACTCCACAGTACAAAAGGTGCTGGACAGAAGTAACAACATTGTGATGACTTCACCTTTTCTTTGACCATTACCAGTAGTTTACCCTGAGAGTAGCATAAAAATCGTATTTGTTCATTCTTTGATGACAAGGAATCAAATCAGCTTATTCCAGAGAAAGTGACACATTACATTCATGTAATGTTAAAAGTTTAGATATCGTGAAGGTAGAGGAAAGGTCCTTTTTATTACCTAAAACTGTTCTGGCTAAGATGTTAGTAAGCAGCTGCCTACTGCCACTGACCAACATTGCCATTCCATTTAGAGTCGGGTTTGTGTCCACTTAATAATTTTGTATCTCTTTGTGGTAATCTTTTGCCATTTTGTTGTAGTAACTATGACCATAAATGTGCTGTAAAGCCAAAACTGAGCCAAAAAAGGCTAAGAAAAAAAAGTCCTAAAGCAGCAAATTTTATTGTAATTTTCCAAAGGTAGGTCAATATTACAGATATCTTTCACAATCAGCTCTTTTTTATAGATTTTTTTTTTTCATATTTCAGGCACTAATAAAGTGAAAGCTTAAAGATAAGGGGAACACTTTCTGAATATCAGTAATCCAACCAACCAATTACTGTGCAATGCAGTGCTGCTCATGAATTTAATTTTTTTTTTTTTTTTTATTGTGTCTAAATTAGGTCGACACTTTAAAGTAACTCCTCTCAGATCTAATCAAACCCCAGTGGAGAAAGTCAAATTGTACTGATAAGATAGTTACTTTCCCTTTCTTAAAAACTCTCAAAGGCACTTCTATACACCTGCAAGAAGTTCTAAATCCCCATCAATTATCTTTCTCATTTATATAGTCTGTCTTCATTCTGTATGTCAATGCAGACTCATTGTTTTGGTTTTCTCAGAAATAAACAAGTGTGGATTGTGTTGTGAAACCAGACTTTTTATTAATTTAAAAAAAAAAAGAGTTTTGTTCATGTTTTTTAAAGCCTGTAATAAATCAAGAAGATCACACACAAGACAGCAGACAGTTTAGCAGATCAAATGTCAGAGGTCTGTGAACATGGACTGTCATGATAACTTACTCGGCAAACAGATCTGTGGAGAAGGAAAACTCCCCCACGCAGCACGCCTTGCTGATGACTCACAGCTGTGGTATGTCACCTTGAGTGCTGCTGCACTTTGAACCACCAGGAGCTTTAAACTGGGAGTGAAGGGTAGAAGATGCCTGGCATTTACTGACCACGAATGTTTCATCATGGTGAAAATAACTTTTAACTACTCGCCTATGTTAACCAAGAATTACAGAATTTACACAAATGTCAAGTGAGTAAATTTCCAGTTTGGTTTATTTGAAGTTACTGATTCTTTTTATTCCACTGTTTTTAAAGTGAAGTTTCAGATGAAATAGAACTGTTTTTTAAAAATAGTTTCTCTTTGAAAATAGTTAATAATGAAAACTAATATGGTTATTTAACTATTTTACTTTTTCATAGCTGCAGGGAGCCTCAACTTCGGAGCCCAGCAGTGGCCACAGAGAGAAAAAAGAAAAGTAAATTGTGCGCACGAAATACTAAACTGAGGCCACAACATAC
This sequence comes from Embiotoca jacksoni, assembly GCF_022577435.1. Classification (NCBI taxonomy): domain Eukaryota; kingdom Metazoa; phylum Chordata; class Actinopteri; family Embiotocidae; genus Embiotoca; species Embiotoca jacksoni. The sequence goes on from NW_027185230.1 coordinate 267,235, forward strand.
TAAATGGAGGCCACAATTTACTCTGTCGTGTGCACGAGATAAGTTTATATATACAGAGACAGGGCAGCATAAGAGGTTTTCTTCTCTAAGCGCACTGCACCTGCCTCAATTGGCAGATGACCATCTATAAATTTGATAGCATCATCAAAGTTAGCATATTGGCAACAATATAATCCACAAGCTCTCAATATCTTCGTTATTTACTTTTACTAACAATAATCATTTGCATCCCTTGCATTACAGCTGTCCTTAGTAAACCGAGTTCTTAGTCAGACTGGCTGCTATTGACTTTATAGATGGTCAATGACAGTTGAAGCAGGGGCAGTACTTCTCTCTTCATACTGATAGGAGAAAGCCTGTTGTGCTTTGCTGTCTCTCCATATATAAATGTATCTCGTACACACAAATTATTTAAAACCTGCGAACCAATGAATTAAAACATGGCAACGAAATGCTATTTGGTGCGCACGATTTAGTATCTCGTGGCCTCGATTTAGTGCGTACAATTTTAATTTTTTTTCTCTCTTTGGCCACTCCCGGGCTCTGTACTCAACAATGCCCCAAAGGAGAAGATTTTTTAGCAACACATTATATGAAAATACAGCTGACTACAGTTTGTTCCTCAGTTTTTCTATGATAAAATCTAAAATGTTATATGTCCTACTTATATGTGGATCTTTGCTGCTGGCTGGTAGCAGTGTAAAGGACTATGTGTTTATTATGATTAATGTAAGAGCAACAGGTAGAGCCTGTTCCTTCCCATATAAGTTTTTACTAGGCTAAGTGGAAACTAGCTACATGGCAACTATGTTCTAGTATCACCCAAAACATATAAAAACAAAGGTTCAGTTAAGCACCTGTGCTATAACAGCTCTTTGGTGGAGAAAACACCTCCGTGGGTACTTACTGCCTCCACTTCTCGGGTCTCAGGCTGTTGGATTTCGGAACCTCTCTCCCATTCAACCACCACTTTTGGTTGGTTGATAAGTCTAAAGTCTGTCTGATATAAGGTGTTCCAGTTTACACCCGTGTTAGCTGGGGTTAAGGTCAGAAGCTGTGTGCAGGCCAGTCAAGTTCTTCCACAGCAAAGTGGGATAACCTTCTCTTTTAGGGGTAAAGGACTTTGTCCCAAAGTGTTTGGTCCACAATGTTCCATTTGGGATTCAAACCATCGCTGTTAGTAATCCGTCTATGTACTCGCCCTCCCAGAGGGAAAGTTCTGCAGCTTAAGTTACATCAGCTGTTGCATGCTAGCAGGTTTAGCATTGAAAGCTTCGACAGAAAGTTAATATTTTATTAATCTTGTCAATGTTTTAATTGGCTTTTTTGCCAAATCTAGGACTTGCAACTTCTCTGCTGATACTCAACGTATCAATCAAGCAAACAAAAACACAAAACCCAAGCTCAGTTTGTCCACTGACATTTCAATGTAAAAAATTTTTTTAATCAAGATGGCTGTATTTATGCTGTTGACAAAGAGAGAGAAAGGTGGCTTTACTTTCTCTCTGCAAATATGAAATTGTAGTGCTGGTTTTAAAGGCTAAATTAAGTTAGTGATGAATACATTGTACTTTGATAATGCATCTTCCATTTGATTTGTGTTATACTTGTGAGTATTAAATATAACATTGAAACTAACTAAATAATTTATACTTTACTTTTTTAAAGTCTACATTGAGTACACATTGTGTCAGTGTTTTGAAATTGATCCTATATGGATTAATTAATCCCAGGCCTAATCCAAACTGGACTGTGCAACGTGCAGACTACAATGACACACAGCTCTCTGTTTCTCGCTAATAAACACACTAACAATATGAAACAGTCTAACCAGTTTCCCTGCACCTAATGATGTGAATAAGAAATTATCCTGTATTTGCTTTTTCTCCCTCATTGCCCCTCCTCTTATAATTGAAGCAGGCCCGAACCAGTTCTTCTGTATTTAACAATTACATGAGTTCAAGATCAGTTATCTCTCTGCACTATTATTAGCCGTGTTGAACAGAAGAAACAAAGAAAAATCCCCTGTTCTTAAAAACCATTCACACAGCAAATGTGTTGAATTTGATGCTAGTAAACTGTGCTAAAGATTTATGTCAGATGTATTCTGTTAAGAACACTTCCTCCGTCATGCACCATCTATGGTAGACTGATTAATGTTATGTTTTTACTTTATACAGGTATTACCAAGGGTTGTGTTAGGGTTAGGCACAGTAGCGCTCTCACCACCACCCAACCGCAACACACACACACACACACACACACACACACACACACACACACACACACACACACACACACACACACACACACACACACACAGGTGTGGAGGGCTGGGTTTGTAACCTACATATGATATTCTCCTCTCAAGGGCTCGCTCAAAAGAAGTTATAAAACGCCTGTGACGTGTCATTTGTCAGACAGACAGGAAGAGAGGTAGGTAGAATAACACAAAGACATAGGAGGTAGACTTGTAAACAGATAAACATGCAGAGGGAAAGAGGCAATCAGATAGGTATACAGTGAAATAAAACAGTCTTGTGTCCTGTTGAATGCAGAACTGTCCTCACCATAAAAAGAACAGCATTTTGTCTAAAAAAATAATTAATATGTTAATGTTTTTGTGACAAGTGGCCTTTTACAGTCATGGGAATAATAATGACTTTCTTTTCAAAGGACTGGATATAGTTCAAAACAGACACAGGCAGAACATGTGAATTAGATTCTGTTCGCACTAAACTGGTTGACTGCATACATGGATGTGTTACATCAACCTGGCCACGCCCAACTGTTGCTCAGCTTCAATGTTTGTTGTGATTATAGTCCGGAATCTCTGTTCACATTAAGGTTTGCTCAGCCACTCTGAAAGGTGGACCAACAAGTGACCCCTGGGCATGGCCAAGTGTGATGACGTAGAAGTCGTTCCAACAGCAGTGGCAGTAGATGAGTTTCAGTGCACAACATACCGTATATGGTGGTCAATGCTAACTGGTTTAAGGCTGATCCAGTAGTTTAAAAATTAACCCGAGGTCTACTGCCATTAGACTGCAACGACTGGAAACAATCCTCATTAGAGTGTAGCCAGACCCTTATATTCACGCACTGAATCTTGCAATGCTGCACTGAGGATTGTTTCACCACAAGGTTGGAACACCATGCTGGATAGACATGGGTGAATGAAGAAATACATGTATAGCATATCTTTAAGTCTGTGTGACTTGCACCAGAAAGTATACCACGTGCAAAATGCTTGCAAACTCCTTTTAACAATAAAACTGAACTGTATTTTTACCAACAGAACCACTACATGGTAAAATTGACCATGGAGAAGATGATGGATAAGAGAAAGTGATTCATGATACCAAACATTAAACATGAGAGTTACAGAAAGTAGTGAGTAATGGATGTGATGGAGTCTCAGAAAAAACTGAAGAACTGTGAGGTATACTACAGCATTTGTAGGGGTTAAACATGCAGGTGCTTTCATTTTCATGACATAATCAATGTAGCCTCTTATCTAATTATACTGTAGTCCTATTGCAATAACTGAACATGGTTATTTCTTTTAGACCATCTGTAAAAGCCTATGTATGTGGCTTGAATTTAGTAATATTTGGTAATATTGCAGACCTAGGCTGTTTATGGCTCATTATCATCTATTTAGGGTATTTTAGTAATTGATATAACATTATATACTTTATGTAATGAATTTCATTTTACTATAATATCTCACTACTCAAATATGCCCAAAAATGTTTTGAATGAACATAAAGCGACTTCTGACCAGCCCAAACACAGGCAGAGTGAAAAGTCTGCTACTGTATTTTAAATGGTATCGGCGTATGTATGAACCAAATTGCACATGGCATGTCATAATGAAAAATACCCCCAAAATATCATCAAATCATTGACAAAATAGATACGACAGCAATAGCAATTCCTTATTTTGCAATAAGAGTGCATACATTGCAAAACAGTAGTCATTGCAGTCCAACAGACAAGAAGCTTTCAACCTTTTCTAATTAAAAATGGGTTAACTGTTAACAATATAAATACACTAATTTCATGACTTCAGACAATCCTCTTTAAATATAATGCCTTTATACAACAATACAATAATACACGTTTTAGTATTATCAGTGCAGTAACCAGTTGCGTTAGCTAAAACTACCAATTACTTTTTGTGCACAACCCCCATGGTTGACAAGTTAACTTCAACCAATTCAATTTTGTTACCCAAACATAACTAGACCATGTGGTGGCATATCAATCCCACGTGGTGCTTCGTGATGCAGAAGTGCCTGAAAAGACAAAATAATATGGATGCCTTACATCGGGAAACATCCACTTCTGAAGCTAAAAAAAACAATTTCGTGCTACAAAGACTAGGATGCTGTGTTATCCATTCCATATGACATTTAACATGGCATGGAGGTTTGGTGGTAGATGAATGTGTCATTCATTTGATTTGCATACATAAGGACAAAATCATGCACGTGTTCTTATTCCAACCAACAGTTAGAGCTTTGTGGATTTTTTTTATTATCTAAGCATGACCAAGCAGTTTTACTCTTGCAACAATAATTATTTGTTAATCATAATGTCAAATTATGTAAAGTAAATTTCACTCTTTGTTTATTCATTTATGAAACCAACAAAAACACTTAATATTATGAATTAACCATTGAGGCAAAAACCATGCTCATTTTAAGTATTTTACCAACTGCACAGCCATAATGTGTAAAAAAAAAAAAAAGCCAGCAGAGTACAAAGACTTTCATTCAAACTCATTTACTTTCTCATCTCACAGTTCAGTTTCAAAACTAGAACATCGACAAAAACAACAACAACATCAACTCTCCAAGCACTGCAACTCCCACCCAGCACCCAACCAGCCTGCACCCACTCGGCCCTACGATGAGGCTTAATGAGTAATAAGCACTGGGTGACCACAGTCTTGGAGTCAAGCCAACTTTCCCAGATGCCAAATTGAAGCCTGGAGGTACTGCATAATGCAAAACAACACTCATTAAAAACTTGGAAGAAAAAAACACAAGGAGCCGTAAAATGCAAAAATGCACAAAGACGCTTTCCAGGAGAAGCTCTGAAGCAGCTTCTAAATGATGTAGGTGAATAATTAGGACTCTCAGGTGTCCATTAGCGGGAGAAATTACAAGATACAGAAAATGGGCTCCAAAACACACTCATGACCTTAAAACCTAAACCATTTGTCCTGAACATTATGTTAAGGTGGATAATTGAGCTTTGGAAACGGTGAGGAAATGGGAAAAAAAAGTTACATCTTTAGATGCAAAAACAAAATGGGAAGCTTTAGTTATATTATACAGTATGTCAGTTTGTTGCAGTCACAAATTTCAAAAGATGACGAAAACACAAAATTCCTTTTACATTGGAGAAAAGAAATTACAATGACAAAAAATATACGTCAGTAAGTGATAAACTAAATTTTGCTAAACAGCAACCACTGTGGCAGCAACTGACAGTTGCAAGCTAATGGTGCATGCTGACACGCTGTAACAGAAGCACAAGAGAAGAATCCTCAAATCTTAAATGCTGAGATGAGCCAAAATTTGCCATGATAAACTGCTGCTTTTTCCAGATCAGGAAAGGTTGTAATGGCAAAACCTAAGTTTAATGTATGTTTAATTGTTTATCGTTTGTGATATTTCAAGTTACAAATTCTCACGGAAAGATAAACAAAACCTCGATAAAGGTTTTTTCCATACAATCCTTGATCAAAAACTGAGATGTGAATTATGTAAAACCACACTATATAGAGCTTAAAAAAAACATGCCAGAGTTTAACAAGAAGCTCTCGCAGGGTACAATGTTTGCTAGATTGTAATAGTACCATTTGAAACAGGTTTGCATGTGTGTTTGTTACCTTGATACAAGGCTCACACCCTCATTCCTAACATACCTACCATCTCTGTCCTCCTTCCTACTTTCCCATGATTCACTGTTTAGTGGCAGGTTGTGACATCATGTCACATTCAGTTACATGAATATCAAATCTGCCCAATAAAAAAATAATCATGAGAAAATGCTAGCTGCAACAGATCGTGTTTTGAGGTTTATCCTCATCATGCGTCTGTGATAAATCATAGTAGGCGGCACGGTAACACTAAAGTCTACTGTGATGAGCGATAGAAGCCTTAAGCCTATCAGCTTAACATTCTGTTGAGTGATCCCAGGACAATGCTAAGAATTCACTGTACAGTAAAATCCATTCTGTAAAATGACAGCACACTGAGGGCCTACTAACGCTCAGCCTTTTTCAGATGAAAAGGGAAGCACACTGCCAGCATTGACTCCAGCGCCTCACGCTAATGATTTTGAGCTCATTATTTTGTGTGATTCTGTGCTCACACATTCTATGCACATAAGCAAACCATCATAGTTGCAGTTACAGCATGTCAAACTCCAATTCACCAATTGAATTGGTACGTAGAATTCTATCAAGCAACTATCACTTTATTGTGCTCATTTATAGCAAGTGTCATGGTAAAGAAGTTAGCATTCACTACGAGCGACTATGAGCTTTACTTAAATCAGCAATAAACTCTGCCAGTCCAATCATCAATCTAAATGATTAACAACTGCATTATAGTTTTTTCAATGAAAAGTCAAAGGTACAAGGTTTTGTAAAAAAAATATATTTGGGGAGAAAGTTTACCGCGATAAGTTGCATTTTGGCAAGATACAGCGAATCCCTGACCTAAAAATATGTCACATGGGCAGCCAACAGGGTCTACAACTTACATCAGCTTTTAAATTATGTGTCATCCTTGCGGTGTTGGAATGCAACTTAATATATTTACTTAACTGCAGTACAATTTTGAGATACTTGTACTTTGCCTGAGTATTTCACTTATCTTTTACTTTATACTTCAACTCTGCTATTTCAGTTATTTCATGATTTGCCCTCTAGACATCTCATGATTTCATTTCAATAAATGTTAAAAGGATTCAGTATCTCAACAAAAATGAAAGACCAGATGAAAATTCCAAAACTGAAAAACAGATTTGTCTGTCAGAACATTGTTTTTTTCTAATTTCATCTCCCAGTAATCATCTGCTAACTCCTTAGATTTATCTGCCTTACCTGTTTAAAAAACAACAACTTCACTTGCAGCAACTACAATGGTAACATGCAGTTTAGTGATGTTTCACTGTTAATAATCTAACAATGTCATAATATATCAGTCAGGGGGACCAAATCAGGACTTTTACTGTTATACTTTAATTGCCACTACCACAGGAATTAATGAACAGAACAGAAAGACCTTTTAGCAGTTTATGAAAAGTTTCCTCTCTTTTTCATAGTCCATTGTGTTAATGATTGATAGGCATGAGATGCCACTTCAGGGTGTTCCACATACCAGACGACTTGACATTTGCTAATAATGGAAATGACTGTCGTTAACAAAAGGTGGCTTGTTCTAAACCATAGAGGCAGCATAGGCTAAATACTTGAACTGTTTTGAAGTGACAAGTGCGTTCCTGCCTCAAATCATCCAACCGACACCCAGAAATATTAACAGAAGAAATCACTGAGAATGCCCCGCCCACCCAAAAGGCTATATTCAACCATATTTGACCAATGGCAGGAAGCAATTCTAGATTCTTATGTTACATTTTACATATGCCACACCAGTGACCTCTGCATACATCAATCCAGAGATATAACATATCTATTGACAAAATGTGAAGGCAATTTTGTTATTATTTTGCCAATTAATAATTTTGATCACCCAATGTACTTTATTTGACTTATTTTGGGTTTATTATGAATTAGAGGAAAATCCCTTTGAACAAGTGCTTAAAGCTTCATTTGGTCAATCTAAGTGTCTTTAGGAAAATAAATAAGAAATAGTTTTATACAAAGTAAGTATGTTTCCTTTCTAAACTACACAAACAGAAGATATAATGGTTTTCGTGGTACAGGTATCTACTGTATGTCTCAGGCAGGCTGGGGGACATGTGCAATCACTTCTGCAAACATGAAAGGGACAGAGGTGTAGCTTGAGGAATAATAACAGCAAACACAGAGATACTTTTCTCCTTTGAAAACATCCTGACAGCTAACAGACAGACAACACCCTGAACAAAAACTCATCACACAGCCACGGGAGTATGCTGCAATATGACAATACACTCCTCTTTTCATTGTGGGAACATTTCCCCGACTTGTGCACAAATCTGATCCCCTAAATAAGTATCCCCGATTGATAATAATTTACATCAGCAGATCCAACGTATTTACTGTATACATTGACTGTCTGCATTTTAAGTGTCTTTATTTGGTGTATTGAGGAATTACTTTTGGAGATGCTGAACAAAAAAAAGATCAATGAAGTATCGGCAATTTATTTCAACGTGCAACAATAGATAAAATACAGAATTGTGTTTTTATATACCTGTGTGAATATACTGTATATGTACAGCCCCTTGATGAGAGGGTGCAACCTGTCACCATAGTTTTGACATCAAGTGTGTTTGTGAGTGTTGAGATCATCATTGTACTTTTATGACATAGCTAAATGTTGAGGTAATGGAGGTTTCCAAAAACTCACACGAGCACACGCACGCACACACACACACACACACACACACACACACACACACACACACACACACACACACACACACACACACACACACACACACACACACACAAAGAGGAAGTTTTCTAAAAACAATAACATAATTTATCACCTTAATAAAGTTTCTCACACACACATACTTTAGTATAATTTACAATTGTCTCATGCACTTTGAGACTGTTCCAAATGGCGTTGTGAGACGTAGCTCCCCTTACAGGTCTTAGTCACTTTCAATGCTTTGTTTGTGTTGACGCTTTGAGCACCAAATGTTCAAGTTCCCAAAGAGGATGTGAAAAACGATCGGATTTGATGTTTGATTTGGTTTGTTCTAACTTCCATGACAAAAGAAGAAACAAAAAATTATCTGACCATAGTCACCTGAAACCCCTTTCATTCAAAAAGGATTCAGGCCAACATGCAATGTGGGTGTAGAGTAGTCTTAAAAAACACTGATGTTAAACTATCAATCTCTATCTAAAACTTGTCCAATAAAATTTTAAGTAAACCATGTTTATGATTTGTTACGCTTTACAAGAAAAAAAAATTATATTTTAGAGATGTGGATGGAGTATTTAATTTGGCAAATGTACATCTGGTTGACCTTATCATATCCACACAGCTGCTTCTCCAAGCTTTTCCATGGAGAGCCTTACGCATCGTCTCAAGGATAAGACTAATGTAGACCAAAGCTTAACCTGATTCTGATCTTCAACCTAAAAAACAAAAACAGCACTTTCAATTCTTGAAGACCAGAAAAACAGTCTAAGCTTTTAAAAGTGAAAAATTCCATTTGATACTCAAAAACAAAAAACCCTCGTTATAATTGGCCAATGTAAAATACTGTACAAATCAAAGCCTGGACTTTATACAATGGCTGCAGAGAATGTACACAACCTTTACAACAATGGTGATACTTAAAGGTCAAACTATCAGTTAGCAGGTTTATTAGCTTGGACAGCTCATTCCCCCTACCCCTTCCTTACACACTAATCAGTATGTAATCAACAAATATTTGCACCACTGTATGTACTCGGCAACAGCATCACCACTGACAGAGCAGCAGAAAGGGAGAAATTACATTTTAAGCATGTTCTGGGTAAATGTGGTTATATGAAATTGTCTCAATGGATTTCAAATCCCAAAACACACTGCGCCAGAGATTGGTCTACTCCATGAGTCGGGTCGCCCCGCACAAACAGAGCAATATGGTGATGCTCTAGAGTGCCGGGAGGAAATACTAAATTGAAGAAACCAAACAGGCGCTGGTAGAGCAGATGGCCCAACACAAAAGAGCTACCTCATCAAGTTCGGACTCCACCACCTACACCCACTTGCAGGCCACTGGCCACTTCTTCAGGGATAAGGTGGTGCCCATTTTTTTGAAAGGAGGGTCAAAAAGCCATTTATGTGAAAAGAGAGGGACCATCCATAAACCAGGGAGGGGGCCTAAAAGTACATCTTTTATGTATTTTTCAAATATTAAAAACCCTGGCGGGTTTTTAGTATTTCTCTATTTCTGGACTCCTTAGCAAGTTTGTGTGAGAGACTGAGGAGAAAGAAAAAGAGACATACAAAGAGAGAGAGAGAGAGTCGGGTGGGTGTGTGCTGGGCAAAACTGAGAGCAAGTCTATTTTCTCGTTGGTCTGGTTGGTTAACTGCCCAGCCAGAGACAAGGGAAGGAATGTAGTCTCGTTGAAACACATTAAAGAGAGACACAGGGAGAGAGAGAGAGAGAGAGAGAGAGAGAGAGAGAGAGAGAGAGACAGGGAGAGAGAGACAAGCAGAGAGAGAGAGAGGGGGGGAGGTATGAATGAAAATCAAAGGGTTTCAATTTTTGTTTTTGTTGTCAGTCAACACAAACTCTTCTCAGCCAACAGGTACAGATATTTTTGTTAGATTATGAAAAGGTGATTTGAGGAAAGAAAAACCCAAAGGACAACACAGTGGTGTGAAGGAAGCATCAGAAAATAGGCAAAAGGAAGTGAAACGGTTGATCCTATTGAAAGAGAAATGTGAGGATTTGCTGGAAAAATGTAGATGAGGCAAATTATGAGAAAAGACAGAAACCGATTAAGAAAAAATACACATGAGGAGGAGAAGAAAAAAGGAGTAAGAAAGAGATAAAGGGAAATATTTTTTCAAACACTTGCTCAGTGTTGAGTCAGTGACTGCTACAGTACAACTATTTCAAAAACCGGACCAAATCAGTCAATGTCATATGGATAGAGCTTACAGAGCACAATCTAAAGAAAGAGGTGCAGACTTGATTAAAAAGTATTCAAAAAGAGAAAAATAAAAATATATAAAACAAAAATGAGAGTAAAAAATTTGCAAAGAAATAGAATTTCAAATCAAAATAAACTTTGTTTTCTCTAGCTACAAAAATACAACATTTGTATAAAATGGCCCCCGAAATGCTTAACTTTTGCTCTGCAAAAAATTAAATAGATTTACCAAATAAAAGTTCTAAAATCCTATATAAGGGCTCCTGGACACCGAATTCCTGAACGTTACAAGAACATAATGATATGCAGTGCACATATGTAAAAAAAAAAAAAAAAGTGAAAAAAGAGAAGAAGAAAAAAGCACAAAAGTAAGTAAATGAATGAAAAAGAGACCAGCATAGTGAGAATTAAGAGATATATGAGAGTGCACAAAGAGAATGAGAACGTGAGAACAAAAGAGGGAGATAAAGGTAATTAGAGTAGAAAATTATGGAATGTGAGATAAAGAGGAGAAAGGTAGACAGACAGTTAAGAGTCATATGTAGAGATGCTCACAGCTGATATTAAGTCAGCACTCCTAAGCTCAGAAGACACTTAAACATGCATGACTGACTGCTGTTTGCTTTTCAAGTCGGTTTGACAACAGCATCACAACCGTTTATATGCAGAACGCAGCACGAAATCATGGGGACAGTCAGCAGACTCAACACACAACTGCACAAGTCCACCATATGTTCATTGACAATATTAAAAGACATTTGAAGGCAGTGGAACAAGTACTAATGCCACAAAATACTCCAAATCCCACATTCACAATCTTGCTTCTTAAAAGTGTGCAACTATTATTAGCAAAATGCACTTAAAGTATGAAAAGTACTCATTATTAGTACTTATTATGTTTTACTATCATATATGAGGTTTTTTGATTGCTATTACTGTTCACTTAATGTGCATTTTACTGCTGTATTATTTAAGGTTATGCTGATTTGAACTACTGTGTGTTAGTTTAATCTATAGTTTATGCTTCCTATTTTGTTTATGCTTCCTATTTCAAATATTTGTATTGTTTCTGTTCTGTATGAACCACATATCTTGAAACAGTAAAACTTTTCGAGCAAACCAAGTGGGCCTTAAAAAGTGTACTTGTAAGAAATAGGAAAACTTTTCAAGGAACATCCAATCTTTCAGTTTAACAGTAAAATTATAATTTTAAAAAAATCACAAAATTTCAAGATTTGTGGTTTTCACTGGATAAAACAAGTATGAAAACTGTAATCTTAAAAGTAACTAAAGCTGTCAGACAGATGTAGTGGAGTAAATATTTACCTTTAAGATTTGGTGGAGTAGAGTTGTAAAGCTGCATCAAAAGGGAAATACTCCAGTAAAGTACAAATACTTCAAACCTGTACAACAATAAAAATCTATGATTTTAGATGAGGAATGTTGTTGTTTCTGTACCAGATAGTCACTAACTGACACAAAAGAAAAAAGTTAAAGCTAACTTAGTCCTTTATTTATTGTTAATCCTTTGAAAAAGTATTGATTTATGGAGCATTAGAACAGTTTCACCATCTACTTCATATGCCACAACTGACTGGAAATGACATCACATGTATTATTTTACAAAAGGATCAACAAACAGACCTAACCAATGCTCACATTTTCCAAAGAATATAGATAGTGACACTATTTGGAAGCCAACTTGTAAGTCCAAGTTATTTGACTCCTCAGTATTGTTAACTTGGCTTACTGTATTTATTTGTAGTAAAAAATTAAATTAAATCTATTGCCCAACATACTGTTTTATGAAAACAAATACAGGCTTTAACCCTCCCAGAGTAAAAAGGTAGAGTGTGAAAACAGCGTGGCCTGTTATTATTGTTATTTTGCTCATTAATAATTAAGTAATGTGACAGTATACCTCCATGTGGAGCCGGTGTAAGTGGCATTACCAGCTGAAATATCGACCCAGCTGAATTACATCTCCTCTCTGCTGCTCTCTTATCAGAGTGCAGAGTACAGTGAGACTCGCCCTTTGACTGAGAGCATTTGGAGAAAACTCAAAACAAAACAGATTTTATCAGCAAGAAGAAACAGGAGTTTCATTGTCCTTGGCTGCAACATGCTTATGCAAAGATTTTCTCAGTTTCAGGTAGATATAGCTTAAAGCTAAGATTTTAGCTCAACACTTTTTTCTCCCTGCTGTTGTTCGTGAAAATTGTTGCATAGTTAAGCTTGTTTGTATAATGTTGTAAGGTTCTGTTGTAAGGACTTTACTATGTTTAGTGTTCTGAAATAAGTTGTGTTGTAATTTGGCGCTCTATAAGAAAATGAACAGAATGCTTTGCACACTATGCAAATTGTAGTTCTATGGTGCTTTACCGCATTTCATTTTCATGGAATTTATACTATAAACTACTCATGCTAGACTATATTTTTTTTACCCAGAATTTGTTTATGGGTATATGGCCATAAGCAAGGGGACATAAAAGGCATTAGATCCATATTCCAAGAGACGGTATGCCATTCTGAAATCATGTTCGTGTCACAGCTTTGACCCTTTAAAGGAAAGAAGATTCTCCAAAAGATTTACTAGTTTATCCCAAATGTATTGCATATGGTTAAGGTTGGAGGGCTGTGTTCTTCCACACTGGAGTCGGAAATGTTGGCACAGAGTTAAAAGCACACTAGTTTCTAAAAATGTATATAGTTGCATTTCTTTTCACCAGGAGTAGGAGTAGTAAACAATAAAAAAAAAAACATGGACAGAGATGTCCACATACTTTTGACTACAAGCACGTGGTAAGTTAACATTGACTATGTTAAGCTGGAGGATTCATACTGACATAAACTGTGAACTTACTCCACGTAAGTTACTTAGTGTGTAATGACTCAACATTGATATTAGAGTCAAAATATTCCCATGTAACTTAAAAATGATCAATTGATGCACACTCTGAAATTATAGTAAATTGTGTTGTTTTTTTTACTTTTTAAAATATCCTTTTGTCCACACTCCTATTGCCATGATTTCAAGTTCACATTCACATTCACTGCAATTGTCATATGCACTGTGCATGCCAGTGCAATGGAAAGCTTGTGCACAATGTCACAAATTCAACCACATACATTCACTGAGGGCAGCCGGGTTCACTGATTTATGGTGACATTATCAAACTTAACTGTACTTGTAACTGGTTTAAAAGAATGTAGTTACAGCAATTTATATATTACTAACTTAAATCAAACCATAGAGTTCTTTTATCTCCATCCATTTGTTTTTATCATAGTTTGATACTATCTTCTGTCTGTCTGTATAAGGCTTTGGCTTAATTGATAATATCAACTCCATATGATAGGGAGAGTATTCAAAGTAACTTTTGTTTGTAGGCTATACAAACACTTTATATTTGCTTGTAACTCCGTTTGGGACAATCTACAAAACATGTAAGTGTGGCGACCTTCATTCCGGGTCCCATACCGTTTCGCATTTCTTCGTTTTACGTACAGCAGATGGGCTATCTGTTCAGCAGCTGTATCTCTAAAAACATTTCAGCATGAATAAAGTCACTTTCCTGAACAGCAGGTTCAGGAAACTTGTCGTGAACTTTCTGAAGTAGCAACACTATAAGTGAAAGCAGAGCAAGATTTCTGCCTCGAAGTGTCAACAACAGCAATGAAAAGGCGCAGCAGTCGGGTTAAAATTCAACAAGTGTTCCAGCTTCTTACCTATTAGTGCTCCCTCTCTGCAATGCTCTTCGGCCGACTGTGAGGCTGCTGCTGCTCCTGTCTGAGAGAAGTTTGCCGTGTGGGTGGGTAAAGGCTACACCTGCAGCACACCGGAGTCGTGCTTAATGAGCGCGCGCACGGCCATTTGACGCATACAGAATGCTTGTCACTTTACCTGGGGGAGGAAGGAGGAAGGACGTATGATGTGAGCAAGCTAAAAGTTACATTCTTTGGCTGAATTCCACGGAGAAAGTTCTAAGAAGCATGTGAACTCTCTCCCTCTGCCTCTCCGTGAAACCATTTTTGGATATCTAGTGCAGCAGTTTCTCACCATCATGCAACAATTTTAACCATTTCAGGAATGTCAACCGCCCTTGAGCCAAATTGGTTTCCATGCTGTCCCCTCTGATGTTAATCTTTATTCTCTCTCTCTCTCTCTCTCTCTCTCTCTCTCTCTCTCTCTCTATCTATCTAGGTTTAATGTAAATGCAGCAAAAACAAAACTAATATCTCAAGGAAATGAATCAACGCAATAATAGAAAATGTTTATTATATTGCAGCATTTATTTAGGTGTATTTTCAAAGTAGCAAATACATTAGTGGAAAAAGAGGTTTAAGTTACTTTCTTTTATTAGGTAGATTACAGTTTAGTTCAAACATCCAAATGAAGCAGCAATTAGCAAAACATTTTTGAGCAGAGGGACACTTTTGTCATTAAACAATACAATGTTTACTGGGATATCTGAGCATATAGATTTAAACTTTGATCAACACCTAATATTGGTGAGGAAAGTCTTCTAAGACACCAGACTGTGATTGGTATTTTCTTGTCAGTTTTGTCAAAATCAAAGTGGCAAAATAGCACCCAATGGTGACTCAGACCATGGTTTGGACCAAACAACCAAAATGTGGTCCGACCAAAGAAGGTGGTCTTGGGCCAGATCAAAATGAGCAATGCTTCAGTTCGTTTGCAGTGTCAAAACACTATTTGGACGGTTTGGACTTTCATACCATTACAGTAAATTGTAGCAGCGTATCATCGCTCTATAAACAATAGTAGAAGAAAAATCAATAGAAAAGAAGCAAAACTGAGCTGTTGTTGCACATGGGGACAATGTCAAGTAGTGACGTAAGTATGTTATATGTCAATGCTAAGTTCTACAGTGCGCTCGAAAATAGCAATAACAAACCAAAATGAACCAGATCAAATGTATTCAATATATCAAAATCATGAACTTTGGTTCAGACCCTGACCTACACAGGTGTGAAAATGCACCTTAATGGCACACCTGTACGTAGACAGACTCCTGTATAGTTGAGAGGACTTGACTGTTGCTTAAGCAGCCGCTGGTTGCTGGAGGTGTCAGACTGATTGCTGAGCCGCTTTCTGTTGGGCAACACAGGCAACCACACCTCACATTCCTCTGAGGTGGAGCTCGGAACACACCCATTAGCAGGTTTAACCATGGAGTCACATATACATGCATGCAAACAGTAATGAGTAATACTGTGTTCACATATTTTTCCCTGTAAAAGCAACGTGTCGTGACAACCTGTTTGTGCAAAGTCTTCAATGAATATTTTTTAATATACTGTAGTAATTCTATCTGTCTGTCTGTCTCAGTATTAGGCTGTAGGAAGGTTGTAGAAAAGAGGGAACTGATAATTTACAGCACGTGACACTTTATCATGTACAAACCAATGCACATGCCTGCTCATGAGCTTGATAGGTGACAATTCGGAAAGAAACATGACAGCCATATACTCAGAGAAAATATCAATGTTTCTATGGATATTATAACACCTTCACATAAATCTAGTCAGAACACATTTCAGTCTGAGAGTTGTATGTTCATCCTCAGAAATAATGCTTAAACAATCAGATGGCTGATTCTTTAGAGGCAGAAATAGCCATTTGCAGATGCCTTGAAATAAAATGCCTTTTTAACTTTTAAAATTATAATGATTATCAGAAATGTGTATTTTTTTGAAAGAAAAGTGTATAACTTGTAAGAACAAGAAAAAAAGATGAAAACAAAACAATATGAATCCTCTCTAGTTAGTTAAGGCTAGCTTAGTCTTGTGAATTTGTTACACCACCTAAATGCAGAAAAGTAACACAGAGTATGGCAAGATACTAACTAGATGCATATTAGATTGTCCAAACATACAGTTTCTGATTTTATCAAATTACTGTACTATTCCGTTTGTGTAATAATCAGCCTTTAAAACCATTATCTTCAGTATGTTAGGAAAGCATGTGTCTTGCTGAAGTGTCCTTCAGCAAGAGGCAGTTTGTCATACTCAGTCATCCTACCAGTACCTGTGGTTCAACACGATTCAATTTGCCACCAGAGAACTAACTGGAAAATTTGTAACTTTAAATTCAAGATAATTCTCTCATTTAGGAAAATCTTTTTTTGTTTTTGTTATCTCACATTATTTTTTTTTTATTTATGTAGTAAACATGATGTTTGATGCTGAACACCTGATCTAATAAAACCAAGCTGTGCAAAAAACTAAATAAACAAACAAGAAAAACTTCCCAATCATACTGAAAAAAGTCTTTTGATCATTATTTCCATTCGGATGATACTGTCAGGCAGTGTGTGAAGAAACTATGTTTCCAACCTGTAAGCAATGAGATTAAATGGGAAAACTGAATGTAAAGATTCATTTAAACATTAATCATCATCTCAAATGTCAACTCTGTGACCTCGCAGCCTTGTGCTGGAAGAAGTACTCTGATCTTTTACCTTAGTAAAAGTAACAATACCACGATAAATAATTTTTTATATAATAATAAAAAAAATCCTGCATTCAAAATTTGACTCACGTAAAAGTACATAAGTACTTTCATTACTCAAAGTAACAAAAGTAAAAGTACTCAATGTGAAATGGTCCAATTTATAGTGTTATTATTGAACATATTTAAATTATATGTCCATGTAATATATTATAAATATATATATTTTTTATTATTATAAATATGCAATATTGCTTTACTGACAAGTACATGTGATCAGGGCTATAGTAAAGCTAATTTCAACACATGTTGATTTGTCTAATCTACATAATTAATTTATATATAATAAACTGATGATATGTTTTATGTATGACATATGCATCTGAAAAGTAACTATTAAGTACAGCTGTGAAATAAATGTAGGGAAGTAAAAAGTTGATTTCCCTCTGAAACATAGTGGAAGTATTAAGTTGCAGAAAATGTAAATACTCGAGTAAAGCATTTGTATTTCCTAATTGTATTTAAGTACAGTACTTGAGTAAAAGTACTTGGCTACATTCCACCTTAGCCTCGGCCAGCGGAGAGCTGTACAGTATGTTGTGTCACTTGGTTGTTCAGGGTGTGACTGCAGTTCAATGAAACATGCTGCAAACGGGAGCGTCTTGGTGAGACAACCTTTACTCATACACTGATAACTCACACTTAACTTACATAAGAAATTTGAGATGATTACTCCCTCAATTATGCAGCTAAACTATAAGTCAGCATTATTCTCAATATCTGTCTTTTTTCTTTTTAATTGCACTTATGTACAGTGGGTACGGAAAGTATTCAGACCCCTTTAAATTTTTCACTCTTTGTTTCATTGCAGCCATTTGCTAAAATCAAAAAAGTTCATTTTATTTCTCATTAATGTACACTCAGCACCCCATCTTGACAGAAAAAAACAGAAATGTAGAAATTTGTGCAAATTTATTAAAAAAGAAAAACTGAAATATCACATGGTCATAAGTATTCAGACCCTTTGCTCAGTATTGAGTAGAACAGGGGTGGCCAACCAGTCAGAGACTAAGAGCCACATTTTTTACTGTGTTACCGCAAAGAGCCACATCATACACATGGGCAGTCATGAACATCACCCCATCCCTTCCTCACACACACACACACAGACCTCTGCTCAGCCAGATTTATTGTAAATGTCACACACCAACATGATAATGACAGAAATGGACTCTTACAGTACTAAGACCACAGGCCAGTCATTTTCAACAATGAACATTGTGTGAACTGTCTCACACACACAAACTCTCAGATTACACCAAGTCCACAAACAAAAATATAATAATTTACAATAGCGTTTTTCACTTACTATGCATGTTGCTTAGTGCGACTTCTGGCATTCCTTGCCTTGAACAATCCTCCTCAAATCTGGCTTGTATTCTGTTGTTGCCACTCGAAGCAATTCTTTCACACGGGTGTCAGTCAGAACAGATCGATGCTTTGATTTCACGTGTTTCAGGGTAGAAAACACAGACTCGCAGACGTATGTTGACCCAAACATTGACAGTATCTTAAGCGCAGCCCGTTTGACATTGGGGTATTTTTCCATTGGCACACTTTTCCAGAACTCAATGGTCCCTTCCCTTAAAGCAGGTTTCAGTTGGTCCTCCTCACAAAGATCGATCATCTCCAACTCAGCCGCAGCCTCATCTGTGACTAGCGGGGCTTTCAAACAGTCCGTCTCCACATTAAATGGGTCGACGAGGAACGTAATCTGTGGCCTTTTCAGTTGTAGATCACGGAACCGGGTCACAAAGCTTTCGTGCAGGTTTTCAACCAGTGTTGCATATCTGGCTCTTTGCTTATGCAGGGCGGCGCTGGTGACTTGCCCGCTGGCTTTTAGCAGAGTGGGAAAATGCGTTAAATCTCCCTTTTGAATATGCGCCTTGAACAGCTTCAGTTTGTTGACAAACGCAAACACACTTTGCACCAGGTCAGGCAATATTTTTAACTTACCCCGCAGGGTCAGGTTCAGTCTGTCCAAGTGACACAGCATGTCGACCAAAAAGGCCAGATCCATAATCCACTCGACGTCCGAGAAACTGTATCTGCTTTTCTGCCTGACTTTTCAAAGTGTCCAACTTGTGCTTGTGAAGTTCAGTCCCTTTTGGAAATTCCTGGTCGATGTTAGCATGGAGTGAGCTGTAGTGGCGCTGAAGATTTGAAGCTTTGAAATGCGCTAATGACGCCTGACATATCAGGCAGAATGGCTTGCCATTACGTTCAACAAAAAAATATAAACTCTCCTACTCTGTTAAAAACGTCCTGTGTTCATCTTCATATTTTCGTTTTGCTGTGCATTTTTTCCCTGCCATTTTGAGAGCGAACTGGACACTAATTGTTTACTCAAATGATCTTGCCCCTACTGGGAAACTTTGCGGTATTTTCATCTCACGCACATGCGCGTTTGACGAAAATACCGTATTGAACTCAAGCGAAGCGAACACGCACATTAAAACCACAAACATTACCTCCAAGAGACTTACAACTCAATGTAATATTCTGTATATCCCAATTTTTTTGGAGTGGTAATCCTGTCCTACCTCTCTGTCTAAAGTATTTTGCAAAATCAATAAAAAGATTTTAAAAGAAAAAAAAAAAAAAACACAAACACAAACTTTGATATGAACGTAAGAGCCGCATGAAACCAGGCAAAGAGCCGCATGCGGCTCGGGAGCCGCGGGTTGGCCAGGCCTGGAGTAGAAGCAGTAGAGCTAGTACAGCCATGAGTCTTCTTGGGAATGATGCAACAAGCTTTTCACACCTGGATTTGGGGATCCTCTGCCTTTCTTCCTTGCAGATCCTCTTCAGTTCCGTCAGGTTGGATGGTGAACGTTGGTGGACAGCCATTTTCAGGTCTCTCCAGAGATGCTCAATTGGGTTTAGGTCAGGGCTCTGGCTGGGCCAGTCAAGAATGGTCACAGAGTTGTTCCGAAGACACTCCTTTGTTATTTTAGCTGTGTGCTTAGGGTCATTGTCTTGTTGGAAGGTGAACCTTCGGCCCAGTCTGAGGTCCAGAGCACTCTGGCAGAGGTTTTCTTCCAGGATATCTCTGTACTTGGCCGCATTCATCTTTCCTTCAATTGCAACCAGTCGTCCTGTCCCTGCAGCTGAAAAACACCCCCATAGCATGATGCTGCCACCACCATGTTTCACTGTTGGGATTGTATTGGGCAGGTGATGAGCAGTGCCTGGTTTTCTCCACACATACCGCTTAGAATTAACGCCAAAAAGTTCAATCTTGGTCACATCAGACCAGAGAATCTTATTTCTCATAGTCTGGGAGTCCTTCATGTGTTTTTTGGCAAACTCTATGCGGGCTTTCATATGTCTTGCACTGAGGAGAGGCTTCCGTCGGGCCACTCTGCCATAAAGCCCCGACTGGTGGAGGGCTGCAGTGACAGTTGACTTTGTGGAACTTTCGCCCATCTCCCTACTGCATCTCTGGACCTCAGCCACAGTGATCTTTGGGTTCTTCTTTACCTCTCTCACCAAGGCTCTTCTCCCACCATTGCTCAGTTTGGCTGGACGGCCAGGTCTAGGAAGAGTTCTGGTCGTCCCAAACTTCTTCCATTTAAGGATTATGGAGGCCACTGTGCTCTTAGGAACCTTGAGTGCTGCAGAAATTATTTTGTAACCTTGGCCAGATCTGTGCCTTGCCACAATTCTGTCTCTGAGCTCCTTGGACAGTTCCTTCGACCTCATGATTCTCATTTGCTCTGACATGCACTGTGAGCTGTAAGGTCTTATGTAGACAGGTGTGTGCCTTTCCTAATCAAGTCCAATCAGTTTAATTAAACACAGCTGGACTCCAATGAAGGAGTAGAACCATCTCAAGGAGGATCAGAAGAAATGGACAGCATGTGAGTTAAATATGAGTGTCACAGCAAAGGGTCTGAATACTTATGACCATGTGATATTTCAGTTTTTCTTTTTTAATAAATTTGCACAAATTTCTACATTTCTGTTTTTTTCTGTCAAATGGGGTGCTGAGTGTACATTAATGAGAAATAAAATGAACTTTTTTGATTTTAGCAAATGGCTGCAATGAAACAAAGAGTGAAAAATTTAAAGGGGTCTGAATACTTTCCGTACCCACTGTATAGTCTTTTTTACCCCTTTGTTTAAGTTTTATGCTCTTTTATTGTGCATGGTACAATATATCAATAAAAGCTCTCATTCCATTTTGTTGTGAAAATAAATACATTTAAAAAGATTGAATGTCATTGTTTTTTTTAATTCTCTGTGTAAGAAAACAAGAGTAAAGGGGCAAATAAACTTCATCAGGAATGCTTGCTGGATGGTGTAAGACCTTCAGAAACCCCATTCATAAACACTTTTGATTTTTGACACAGTTGGACAACACATTAACCCACAGTGATGGAAAAGGTATTCATTCCTTTACTTAAGTAAATGTACAAATACAAAAATGCAAAAATACTCTTTTACAAGTTAAATTGCTACATGAAAAACCCTACTTAAGTACACACAAAAAAATTTCCCCTCGGGGATTAATAAAGTATATACCTACCTACCTACCTACCTACCATAAGAATTAGTAGCAAATGTAGTTACAGTATAAAAGAAAAGTTCCTGGTTTGGTCCCTGTGATTATATGACATCTTTAGATTATTAATAGTAATGCATCAGAATCAGAATTGCTGATTCTGTGTGCAAGCAGCACGTTACTGTTGTAGCTGCCCCAGGTGGATCAAATTGAAATACATCAAAATTAGTACATCAAAATTCTACTAAATAACAGTGCTGGAGTAAATGTATTAAGTTACTTTTCATCTCTAAGGACCGGCTGTATGTTTCTGTAGCCACAGAAACATACAGCCAAAAGCTCACATTAGCATACTAACATGCTTAAAGTGATAATGCTTGCATGTTTAGCAGGTATAATGTTTACCATGTTCTCCCTGTTGGCAATAGGTTGTAAACATGCAAACATTTGTTGACTAACACTGAACATAAAGTACGGATGAGGCTGATGCGATTAGTTTTGCAGTTGTTTGGCCATGAACAAAAGCGAAAGTTAGATGAGGTGATGGTACTAGATAACAAGCTATAGTTTCAAAACCAAAAATCCAATAGCCATTAAGACATTTCAATAAAGAACTGAGAAGTCAACCTCATGGTGGCACTAGAGGAAAAGTCAAATGATTACCAAAGTCATTAGAATACATTGCTAAAGGAACCATGAGTGTTTGTATCAAATATCACAGCATAAGTCAAAATCTTAATGTGCTGGCAATCCTAAAAGAAAAGTCAGGTTATTGCCAAAGTTGGTGGGATTCATCCTCTGAGGAAAATACAAATCTTAACCAGATTCCATAGCAATCCATGATGTAATTTTCAAGATATTTAAGTATGGACTAAAGTAGTCATAGCATGCCATGAGCGTGTCTAAAAATATTCAAACTGAAACCAACCCCTCTCTCTCTCTCTCTCTCTCTCTCTCTCTCTCTCTCTCTCTCTCTCTCTCTGGAGGGATTTTCTGCCTTCACCCTTCATTTAACCAGGTGGCTCATATTTACATCAAAAGATCATAATCCTGCAACTAACATCAAGACTTACTAAAGAGTACACTCAGCAATGTACAGTGACAAAAATGCTATCATAAACAAATAATAGTGTAAAAAAAGATGGTTTGGTCTGGGTTTATTCTTATCTGACTGTGAGTTCACTGAAAACTTTAAGTAGAGGCATAATGCGCTTGTAAAGGTCACATAGATAGAGCCGATACATTAGGTTTATAGCCGAGGCCATTGTGTTTGTGGTCCAGTTTTTTTTTTTTTCACCAACAGCACTGTTACTGCT
The DNA here is from genome assembly GCF_022577435.1 of Embiotoca jacksoni. Classification (NCBI taxonomy): domain Eukaryota; kingdom Metazoa; phylum Chordata; class Actinopteri; family Embiotocidae; genus Embiotoca; species Embiotoca jacksoni. The sequence goes on from NW_027185230.1 coordinate 290,445, forward strand.
ACAGCCAAACTATTACTAATACTACCGAATTTACAGCTGCTTATTCTGGTACTGGTACATCTGCTATTTTGTATTTCTTCTATTTCCCTCTTATTTCTAAGTTCCACAATAACAACAGTGTAGATCTTCTGCTCGAACCAGACACCTCATACCTCATGTAAAAACCGGAGACCAGCCTCTCCTACAATCAACACTGATTTCCTGTAACCACGACCCGAATCTTTCACAAGGTAGCTTTATTTGCCTGAACTTAACCATGTTGTCAGTGCAATCTAAACAGCAATGTAGCCAATAGGTAACTTCAGTGCCAGTTCTATAATTTTCTGATGTGACCAAGCGGCAAATAACAGTGACGACAGTGAATGGCCTTTATGAAGCCTTGAGTATGGATTTTGGCCCATGCCATCTTGCTAGTCCTGAGCGGTTTGGAGTCGGCAGTGGCCACATTTGAACAAGCTACGGGGAGCAAGCGGGAGATCCGACTGTATACCTGCCGATACTATGTCCCGCCCACCGATAGCTGATTGCATCACAGGCCTTTCAATCGAACAAACACGCCCCTAAAAAGATTTTGAAGCCTATTTTCAAATTAATACTTATTTTCAGATGGACAGACAGAAAACTAATAAGAAGGAGCGCCTTTAGCTAGCAAAACCAAATGGAGACTATTCTGTCCTCAGAGTAGGTGTCAGACCACACTTCGACAGATAGCGAACATACTGTTGTATAGAGAGTCAGACGAAGAAGTAAAGTTGAATGGACGTTTACTGTTTGTTTTCCTCTTCTCCTGTACAACAATCTTTTTTGTAAAACTTAAATAAGGACAAAATAAATCACTCAATCAGTATGTATGTCAAAATAAAATTACATATCTTTTCTGATGTACCACACAGAATAAAACACTGTGCTAAATTACCTTCCTTTTCAACAAACAAGGCATGGCTTGATAATTAACATTTTTGCTGAGTCATCACAATACTTTACCTTAACTTAGATGCTAAAAAAATACTAGCTCCATAAAAACGTCCCTCTTTATGTTAAAGTTCTATGTAAACATTCAATAAGCAGTACAATTCAGCACACATGATATTTTGGTACTCACAAGCATTGCTTCTCAAGGCACTCAAGGTAAGAAAGGCAGAGGATGAGCTGCCCACATGTGATCCCTCACCTCTGCTGTGCGCTGGAATCATTGCTCTGGCCACGTCATGTGACCCTATTGGCCAATGAATGAAGAGAAGACTTCTACTGCTAAAACTAACTGCAATAACACATGCAACCACCAGGGGGATAAATTAAAATAATCTAAACATCAACCCAACAGATAGAACAGAGACATTTTATTGACTGAGAACTGTATGAGGCTAGTTGAATCGGTGTCTGTGGAGCTCGATGCTTTTTGGAGCCAACCTCTAGTGGTACTTGGTAGTATTGCATCTTACTACTTACTACTGGCACTACTAGTTTTGTGTAATATTTATGCTGTGTTGATTAGATTGAGTTGTCATAGCATTTATACTGTCCTTGCACTGGACAGTTATTGAGGAGTTAATACATTCATTAATTTGTATGAATATAATTTGCCATTTTTCAGAATAACAACACTTTTTGACGGGTGACTGTCACAATGTATGTGTTAAAATGAACATTTTGAAAATTTGATAAACTCACTTTAGCCCAAACAAGACAAGCAAAGAAACAGAAATTATCTATGATGAAATCATCAACATACTGGAAAACATCCACCTGCCACACCTGATGATTTGTCATAGAAAATCTTGCAACTCTGCCAGGTCAAGATGGAAAACATTTTTTCGACAGAAACCTGCTCAGTGTTTATGAGGGAGATGATGTCATATATCCACTCCAAAGTGTTTTACTGGTTTTTTTTCCCCCTCCTTAAAAACAGAAATAACGTGTAATGCCTTACTATAAATCTAGTTTTCTATCTTCCAACTCAATGACTTGAAATTTCTCAAAGCCAAGTCAAAGTTGAAATACTGCAGAGCCGGGAAGAATGAAATTAAACTGTAATTCCACATTCTCATGTTTTAAAATCCATCCATTATCTATTAGCTTTATACTGAACAGGGTCACGGGGGTGCTGGAGCCTATCCCAGCTCACTTTGGGCAAAGGCAGGGTACACCCTGGACAGATTGCCAGTCCATCACAGGACCAACACATAGAGACAGATGGAAACAAAGACCATTCACACTCTCATTCACACCTAAGGGCAATTTGTATAACCACCAATTAACTTGAGGTGCGTGTTTTTGGATGGTGGGAGGCAGCTGGAGTACCCGGAGAGAACCCACGCAGGCACAGGGAGAACATGCAAAGTCTGCACAGGAAGGCCCAGGCCTGGATTTGAAACCAGGACCTCTTCAATGTGAGGCAACAATGTTAACCACTGCACCACTGTGCCGCCCCCATTTTTAGTCCATCTACAAAATGGCAAATTATCCCTTTAATGGTCTCAAAGCACTTCACACGGTTATATAAACCGTCTGTGCGGTAGCTCAGTGACGTACTGAAGCTAACTTTTAGCCCCGCCTAAAAAAAACCTGAGCTGAAGACGGATGAGAAACTGTTTAACAGTCTAACTCCACATTTCAGTGCGACAAAGTTTTCAAACTTTGCAAATGCTTTCAGCAACTCATTTCACACGTATATAATGTATTGAGAAGCAAATATTGGAATTTGCTTTACAGCATCTTTAAGCAAAAATATAAAAATTTACAAATCTGTATAGTGATACATTCTAGTTTTGCTGTAGTGCCACCTACTAGTAGGCAACTACTTTTGCAAAATTGCTTAGGTTTACACAAGACTTCTCATCGAAACGTGTGTAAGACAACAAATGCATATTGTTCTTTTTGATAAAAAGTCAAGGTCTTCCACTCCCAACTGCACTCAGTCAGAAAACTTCAAATTATGTTGTGCCCTCTTTTTTCAGCTAAAGCTAAATATTCCATTTTGATACCCAATACAACATTTGGCAATTTAAATCAGATTCTGGATTAGTTTTGGATGCATTCAGGTACTATGGCACTGACTTTCTTTTCTCAAGCAACAAACTCAGCTTTATACTTGTCCTTCTAACACTCAGTGCTGCATTTGATACAGTTGATTAAAAGATTTAATTGCAGAGATTGGAGCATGCCATTAGGAATAAAAGAACTGCACTCAGCTGTTTCAAATCATATCTGTCAGACAGATAACAATTTGATTATGTCAACAATGAAAGAGAAGTTAGTCATGAGTTCCACAAGGTTCAGTGCTAGGCCTGATACTTTTCACTTTATACATGCTGCCCTAGGTGATATCATAAGGAAACACTGCATAAACTACCATTGTTATGCAGAAAGAGATATAGCTGCGTGTCATACGCCGCTATATCTCTTTATGAAACCAGACAAAACAAAACAGTAAAACTAAAAGGACTGAATGACATTTTTGACAATTTTTTTACTTCTAAACTGAGACAAAACTGGATTAATGTATTTGGCTCTAAACACCTAAGAAATTGTTTCTACAATCATTTAGTTACTCTGGATGACATTGTCTTAGCCTCTTATTGGATTTGTTCTGTAATTCACATGTAAAGCAAGTCTCAAGGACTGCTTTCTTTCATCTGCGTAATGTTAATAAAATCAGGAACAAGCTGTATCAGCACAAAGCAGAAAAGCCATAATCCACAAAAGCATTTGTTAATTTCAGGCTAGATAATGTAATTCTTCGTTGTCAGAATGTCCAAATTATTTATTAAAAAGCCTGCAATTGATCAAAAATGCTGCAGTGAGAGGTTGCAATTTTGTCAGATTTAGGCACCAAAACTACTTGGTTAGGGCTTGGAGGAAAATATCATAGTTGAGGCTAAAGTATTACAGTAAATTACAGAATAAATTTCTTGATTTTGTCTATATCGCCCAACCATAGTTAAGATAAGTAATTTGAGAAGTAAACACCGTCTTATTCCTATGCTTGTTCCATCCAACCAACCCCAATCTCCTCCATATACTTGCCATTATTCACAGTCAAATGACCACCTCTGAACCAGATGATCACCCTGGAAATTAAATCTGGCTCAGTTTTGATACATCAGTACACTGATTTGTTAAATCTTCTAGAGGCTTTGGCCCTGTTATGGAAACACAATATTCTTAAAGAATGTTTACACCTGGCACGTAGGAGACCCTGGTGTGACTGCTGCCTGTGAAAAAGCTACTTCACTGTAATGTTTTGGACCTATTTCAAGTGGTCCTAAACTTCTTCCGCACTTTGTTGACTAATATCTAAACTACTTTCCCTTCAGCAGCAGGTAAACTGACGTCAGTCTCTTTTCCTCGCAGGCATTAACAGATGAAACCATGTTGATGAGTAACAACAAAAGCATCATCCGGAGCTGAAAAGACACTTTATTGCAAAAGGCTCCGAAGGCAATCACTTCAACTGAGCAACCGTCTCCTTTAAACTTATGACGTGATGTGGACTCTGTCTGGGCCTGTTACAGCAGGCTGGTAACATAAGGCCTGTAAACACAAAAGATTAGTGTCAAGTCGGGACTTCATATACTCTGTGAATTAAACAGACAGATCATCGTCATAGTCACAAGAGTCTCTCCAGTTTATGCCATTAGATTTCAAGGACGCATGAACCCCTATAGAAAAACTGCACTGACAGAGGGAGAGTCCAGCATAAAGCAGGTACAAATAGCCACCCTGCATCTGTCCAAAGGGAAAAATATGCCCACTCATCAGCTCTAAAGCGCAGTAACAAATACATTGAGGTGCAGTGGTGTCTATATGTAATGTTTAGCTATCTCAAGGTGGGAGAATTTACTGTCTAACCAGCTAAAAATAGCCAGCAATGACATATCACTGTCCATTTTGCAGAGCATGTTTCAATCATTTGTGTAATATGTGGCATTAACTGTGCATGGAGGACTTTTGTTCCCTGACTTTAGCCTTTAAGGCACTCCTTTGCAGTGGGTGGGGAGTAGCGATGTCTTGAGGATAAACTCAAGAAACGGAACTTCTCCTTTCCCTTCTTTTGCTATCATTTCAAAAACTGTGTGCTTTGTTGAGGGTTATGACATGAATGAATATAGTTTAAACACTTATAGCCTGCTAATTCTGAACATGCTCAAATATGAGGCTGAAAGCTCATCAAAAAGTGTCATCACAAAATAAAAAGGTGTTATTACTAAAATTCCTTGGAGAAGATGACTGACAAAATTTGTATGTAGTGTTTTGTAGTCTTGTAAAATAATAATTGTAATTAAGTTTATTTGATTTACTTAAAACTATTACTTTACATACAGTATGTAATTACTGCCAAGTGAATCTATCTGTTTTTCACAGCATACAAACTTTGTAAAAAATAACTAGTGTCTGGCGAGACATTCCCATGCTAACCAAATTAATGTATACTGGACATGCTTAAAGGGCACTCTGAAGGTTTAAGTTCACCTTTGGACAGAAAGAAAACAAGTGTATTTTACAAAGAGCTTAATTTGCTTTATTTTGTTGATCTGAACAGTACTGAGGACATTGGACCCTATTCTCGTGTCACTACTTGCGCCTCTCATGTACCTTTGCCCAGGTGGATGACAATAGGGCCCATTGTGTCATTTCCATCCATGCTGTGGAGAGAAAAAAGAAAGAGACGTTGAAAGTGCTGCATCATAGAAATGTCACATTTATTGCTACAGAACGGTCATACACATGAACCTAATTGAATCACTACGAGAACCAACAGCCGACTGTTGGGCTGGTACAAAGAATAAAACCCTCACCTCAAAAATGAAAAAGAAACTGTTCTTCAATATCGCCACTGATATGGAATAAAAACATTTAATGATAACAGTAACAGAAATTGCAAACATGAAGACCATAATAAAGTAATTAAAAGCAAAACATTAAACAAAACCTAGAAGTGTAGAAAAGAACACACAAACCAAAAAGTGCAATGAAATAAAGACTTCAGACGCTCACCCACTTACTTGAAAGAAATGTGTAACTGATGGTTTTTTTTCATTGATTTTTACTTTTTTACAGATATTTTTCATCATCGTCTGTTGCCAGCTTGGATGAGATGTCCCACACTGTGGCCTCAGGAAACCTCTCAGGATTGTCATCAGTAACACACGGTTCCAACTTGACATCTTTAAAAATAGTCAAACAAAAAGATTTTATTTTTTTATCATTATCTTACGCTAATTGCTAACATTTACATTTCATTTGTTTTTTTGCTTTTAGAGGATTGTCCCTACAAAAAATATGCTGTTATATTTGTATTCATTGTTAATCTAGTTCAAATTTTGCTTCTATTTCAGTCTGTAAGTCTACTCCATCAAAAAATATAACAGAAAGTGTAACAAAAAGCGCAGGTCTGACAACTTTGTTTTTTTTCTTGTCCGCCTCTTCGCTGAATCTCATCACAAGGAACAACAAGAAAGAAAGGCCACAGTTCATTTATAGTCTTTACATAAGGATTATGATAGTGAAAAACAAGGACATGATTGACTGAAGTAGATGAGTATGAACTTCTCAAGTTATTCTTTCTGCTTGTTTGTACTGTCATTGGAAACTACCCAGTATGCTGTGTGTCATGTTGATTTTTATGACCATTTTCTGGTGAACAGCTCCCTGATAATTGTATATGTGCTCTAAAATCAAGAATTTTTTCAAGTGTTTTAGGTCCTCCAAATACTCACATCTTGGTTCCAGACCTCCCAATTGGCAGCCAAATCTAAAAAAAAAAATTTGGTTAAGGGATAGAAAAAAGCCTGCTGTTGTTCTCACTGACATCTGTTTCATCTGGTTTGAGATACAATTGAACAATCAGAGTTTAAGAAACTTGATTAAGAATGTGGATGTTTCTAAGCATGGATGGGATGGATCCAGCTTTTAAGGTTGTTGTAAATGGTCATTTCAACTCTTCAACTAAAAGAATGTTGGGGATTCAAAAAAAAGGTGAAGGTATTCATATCTAAATCGGAAAAAAAAAACTGGGCCAAATCCAGGGGTTCTATTGAAAAACAATTGTTGCTTATAATTCATGACCATTAGTTTTGGGAAATAGTGCATGATTCGATGGCAAATGAATAATTGAAGGTAACTAACTCAGTCCAAAACTAAGTCCAAAATAATTCCAAACACCTTTGAAGCCTTGTTGTTCTTGCTAGGGAATGCTGATAGTAAAACAAGTGTGGACCAATTTAAATATTATTGTTATAAATTTAGAGTTTTCATACAGTATCTGTCCACAATGAGCTCATCACTTAAATACTCACAGCCTAAATAGTTTTTTTTTTTTCCCCTATACAGTATCTGGTGGTATTTTTATGGCCATGCACATATATCCGCCTCTGACATACAAATATAAATGCAAATAAAAGTGTGTTGTTGTTGTTGTTGCTGAAACTCTGCATCAACTACAGGTTGTATCTTGTTCATGGAGCAGGTGGAACAAAAGAAATGTTAAAATCAGGCAATTTCAGTGGCAGTTTGTGTATTTGTTCGCTAGCAGCTGCTAGGGATAGTGACTGCAAGTACAATGTAGTATCTCAAAGGTTTAAGCGCTGTCCTACCATTGTCAACAAACACCAGCTGGATCTGGGACGAGATTGCTAGCCTCGATCCAAAAGAGAGGTTCGGAATTGTTGAAGGGTTTTTATCATTAATGATGGGCTAAAAGATCCCCATGCCTACCGCTAAAATGTTGAATGTAACAAATATGAATCACAAAGGTGCTCAAAGGTCTCTGGTTTTACAGAAAGACCATAGTTTATCAGCTGCAAGGGCTGCCAGTGACTCAGGCTACACAACACACATCCTGGACTGTAAGCAAATAGATGATAGGTAGTTATTTTGGTACCGTAATCCATAACAAAAAAACAAAAACAGTAGTGCTATTCTAAAAAAATGTTTTTGACCCACTCTAGACCATTTCCCTCTATAACATGTAAAATGATCACACTGTACATTTGAGGGTTTTTAGAATGATCAGTTTTACAACTAAAGTGGGCAATTTATTGTACAGAATAATTATTGTACACCTGGTAACACTATACTGGTTGAAAATTATATCCATCTTCAAATTGAGGATGAGAATGTATGTGAGGAATAATCAGTTGGCACTTCACATCAATGACTTCTTGATGCTAATATTGACTGGTAAAATGGAACACTAATAGCACATCGTGTGATGAGTTGGAACGTCAAATATTACTTATTGAAACAGACTTACTTGATAATAAAATCTCACTGGCCTATTTGAAATTAGAAATAACCTGTGAACAATTTCTTAACTTAAATGTGCTCATTTTACATGCCTTTGTCAGGACAACAAAGCTAGAATAGTTGTGTGGTTTAGCAAAGGCCTCAATAATTATGTTGTTTGTGTTTGAAGACACTGTTAAAACTGTTAAAATATAAATGTCGTCAGAGAACTACTCACCGAGGAAATATTTTCATTTGTGATTTTCTTTCACAGGAGTTTTAGTTTTTTTTCCGCAAAAGAAGTGCCGTATCAATGTACATACTGGTCATTCATATAAAATGTGTTTTTTTTTTTTTTTTTAATTCTTTTGAATGAAAAATAACTAAAATTTAAACATTGTATTCCATAAATGTAACAAATTTCAGATTTGTTGTGCTGCTGATGCTGGCAAGTGCTCATCTCTCGAGTGTACCTGGATGTTCATTATAGTTAGTGGATATAAGAAGATGGAAAAATACTTCCTCTTTCTCATATTGCTGGGAAAACAAAGGACAGGAGTGGCCGTTTTGAATTCAACTCATTATTGCAGTAAAACTGGTACAGAGTAACAGATTACAAAGCTCATGGCACAGTCACTGAAAAAGAGAAATGAGGCATGTATGTACAAGAAGGAGAAAAAAAAAAAAAAAAGAAAAAAAAAAAAAGGTAACATTTTGGCTAATAGAAACACTTGGGGTAACATAAAAATGAAGATACTGTAATTTGGGGGATGACTTGATTATACAACAAAGCAAAAATATGAAATGAAGCATTGCAAAATAAACATTACTTAAGAATACATTTAGCACTTATACTGACATATTCAATCCTAGTGTTTAACCTAGGTCCGAGTCAAAGCAGCTTTTCTTTTTGACAAAAAGTTCAATTTTTTAATGGCAAACACGAAAATCAAATGTCTGAAACTGCCTTGAATATGATCTGATTTCTTTTTGGGGAAACAGCTGATAAGATTGTTTGCTGACGACCTCCTTCTTTATATTAGCAACACTCCCAATTTTTTTTCCCAAAACTTTCATATATTAATCTTGTATTAGGTGCTGAGGGTCTTTCATTCAATCAACATTTACAATCTGTCTTAAAGAAAAACAAATGCACAGTAGTCAGAGCCGGCCCACAGCCACCAGGGGACAAATTGTATTTGTAAACATAATTCAGATTTTGTCATATTTTATATAAATTGTGTTCTACTTCCCTATCACACCAGTTATCACCACACATTTTCAAATATCATAACAAATGTTTATTATCACATAAAATTTGGAATAATAATTTTCTAAAACCAGGTTTGTTTTTGAAAATGCTTCACATGGCGCAAAAAATGGCTCACGTCGGCTCTGACACAAGTGATGCTTGGTGCAAGCAAAGACAACAGTTTGCCTTACCCTTCAGATGGTCGCCAATCAAAACCACAAACAGTACTGAGCACCACTGATCAAAACTAAAAGTTGGCACCTGCTTACAACCGGATAAATACATCCCACTAAAAATGAAAACAAGCTCATCATCAGGATCATTGTCTCACTGGAAAATCTTCACCCCACAGAAATTGGCTGATGGCTATTTACACATCTCTGCAAAAAATACAATTAAAAATGGTAATGTCAAGAGACATGAAGAATTAGACAAATATCATATATCTTTTATGATTTCTGATTCCTCCCTTGAAGCCTTAAAAATGACCCCCACAGATATAAACATAATATTGAAAAATAAAAAAAAAAATGATTTCTGAACTTTTGACCTCACTACATTTTCAATGTGACACATTTCTTCAACACACACTGAATTTTACTTTTTTTTTTTTTATCTTTTAACAAAAAACCAATACAACATATTTCTAAAACACAAAATAACAACAGTCTACATGTAAAAATATAACTTTTACATACACAATTTCAAAATAATGGTTAAGTTTGCCATTTTGTTGCATACAATTTACAAATGTCTGTGTTGTTGCCTTGGATAGATAGCAGTGAATGGAGCTGATAGAACTCCGGTCCCATTTTGTCCTGCGCAGGGTGCCGTACTTGTCAGAGGGTGTTGTCACGGCAACAACAGAAAGTCACAACAAAGTCAGTTGAAAATTTATAACACTGAGGGGCCCCGCCAACTCCTGCCAGTTCAGTCTTTGAGAAAATAACTCGTCCCCAAGCAAAAACTCCTTTGCAACGGTAAATAATAAAAAAACAAAACAGAAAGTGGCACCCTCGTTATATGTTGTATATATGTTTTGTACATCTATATATAGACTGATTTATTCAAATAGATTCTTTTCCAGTTTCCGTGCCTTCCTGTTGATTGGGTAGGATTTTAACCGCGTCAAAATGACCACCGACAGAGAACAATGCTGTCGGACAGCAAATTGTGTTGTTTACTGTTTTTTTTGTGTGTTTTTTTTACATTTTCTGTAATAGACATGTAAACCAGAACAGACAAAAAAGTAATGAGAAAAGATTCTTCTTATAAAAGAGAGCAAGAGAGGGAGAAAGAGAGAGAGGGGAAAAAAAGAAAATTTGTTTTACAACATACGACCACACACTTGGTACTGAAGACTACATTGGCTTACAGACAAGCCGATCAAATATTGATAAAAAGCTGATAAGCTATAATACAAGAAGAGACGCGTTGTTCACCGTGGAAACAGGGTTGGGGCTTGGAACAGGAAAGTGGGGTTGGGGGTTATGGAGGACTCTGAAAGTTGGGGAGGACTGGGACGGGGGCTAGTCTTGCTAAATCAAGCGTCTGTCCCATGGGCTCAAAGCCAGAACACGCCGTCTACTTACACATAAGCATACAGTACATTAAATACAGTTTTGTTTTGTTTTTTTATCCAAAAAATAATTTTTTTTCCTTTTTAGCTTTTTTTAAATTCCCAGGTCTGGTAAAAAACCTGACTGCATAGAACCTAACGACTAAGAACAGGTTTCCCTAAGCTTGCATCCTATTAAAAGACCAGGTAAATGTCCTCCTCTGGCAACTCGAATGATATGAACTCTAAAAAGGCACATTGGTAGAAGTGTGAATGTTCAAATTGCATCTGTGGGACTGCGTCGGTGGGGCAGTAGGCCAGGGAGAGGGGCTAGGGCTCAGGGTTAATAAGGCTAGGGTCCGCAGAGCACTGGGAGTAGGGATTAACCATAGGCCTGGATTGAGAGGGGTTGGAACTGGGGTGAAAGGGGACTTCCAGATTGACATTACAAAACTTCTTCAAGATGTTCCAGCTTGCCTTGAGGGTACCAGAGGGTAGAGTTTGTTGTTTTCTTCCTGACCTATTTGCTCTACACATATTTATTCCTATGGACCACCTGATGGTGGTTATGACTCTTGTCACTACCAATCATGCCTTGTCCTGATCCTGTTACTTTCCAGTTCTGTACTACTTGCCAAGCCAATGTTGACGATTAAAAAACAGCTACCCAAGAAACCTGGTAGTACAGGTCACACTCTAATCCTGAATATGTCATTGGTTACGTGTCTCAGTTGGACCTCCTTTAGGTTAAACAGCTGATTTGTTTTTAACTGATTGAAATATACATACTTTTAATAAATGTTATGAATTGACATTCAAAATGTTGCCTGTCATCACTGCAACACCCTCAGGCAAGGGACTGCAATGCCAGTGAAACAGCTAAATGAGACACTGCTAATAGTCCCAGCAGCAGACACCTCAACAAAGACATATGGGTTATTTCCAGAAAGCAAGTGTCAATCGGAAAGCCACCCCCTCCCCCGCAATGATGTCACAGGCAGGGGAGAAATGTGAAGTTGGGGTTGGAGGTTTAAGGGTTTTAATCAGAGACACAATGAACCAAGAAATAGGGAATCTAATGAATCCACACAGGAATGCTTTGACTACTGCTGCTTGACCCCAGTAGATAATTATACAACCCTCGCCACATGATTGTGTTCCCTTGCTTCAACTGCAGCGTTATCACCACTTAAACACCCTCAGCATGTTTCCCCCCTTCAATCCTAATTTCCCCTCCGTGACACCCCCAACTCTCATTGTTCAGGCCTTCAGGACATCGGGAGCACTTGATTTAAGTAGCGCAATCACAATTCAGGGAATGTACTAAACGTGAAATAGAATACCCTTCAGTCTTCAGTCCAACTCTAATCCACTTGTCAGTAGATATATCTTTTTTGTAATCGATCCATCCTCTCAACCATCGGCCCAGCAATCCTTCGATTTCAGTGACGGCCTGGGCACCAGTGTCAAACTCTGCCTGCTTTTACCCTTGCTGTTGAATTTCCAACAAAGGACTCTGATTTAGGATATTTGCTGGAATTTTTTCTGTTCTACAACAACAATCTCAAATAAAGATGTTTAAAAAAGCCTTTCCCTCTTGCATTGAGAAGTTCACTTTTTAATTACTGCATCATTCTCCCCTCTTGTCTATCTATCGTAATTGCGCCACCTTCAATGCTTAAAACACCCCAGTCCCTCTGGAGTCACTCACCAGTTGATTGATTAATTGATTCAATGATTGATTCTCAAAGTACTTCCTTCTTCCTTGTAGATACACACGAGCCATTTGTGTACAAATGTCCAGGCTTTTTGTGTTTGTGTCCACAATAGAAAGATATCAGTTTGTACAGGTTTGCAATCTGAAGAAAGTCAATGTGGCTCTCAACATGGAGGACTATTAAAATACATTAACGTTTAAGTTCAGTCTGGTTACACTCTGATGATCTAAATGTTTTCACTTTAGGATAGAATGCATTGGAATGAAGAAAACATGTTTCCCCTTTCTTGTTTAGCCCTGCTTCTTTCTAGACATATACGATAGTCAAGCAACTTTTGCAATTCAAGCACCCCTGAAAAGCAGGAGGATTGCAACACATTTTGCTTCCAAATATGTTCTTTATTTCAGTTTATACTTGAAAATGTGTGTAAGGGAACATCTGAGTGTGCAGTCTTTCTGGAATTTTCCTGTTTTGTTTTTAGTTTTGCTTCTCCGTCTGTCTCTATATGACTGGTTTGCATCCAAGAGGAGATCAGGCACAGCTTCATCCACAGTGTGGCGTTAGATTGCCATTCAGTCACAGATGCGCTGAAGCTGCAATTAACAACAGCTGCGCAATGTTGCTTTTTTTTTTTTTTTTTTTCAAAAAAGAATATCTTTTTAAACACTTTGTGATATGTTTTGTTCCACTCTGAAAACCCCTCCTGAACCCCTTCCCTCCTCCCTGCCCACGTCCAGTTGCACTTTTTAAACAAGTTTTTTTTCTTTTTTTTCTTTACTCATATATATATATGTATATATATATATATATATATATGTATATATATATATATATATATACTATTGATATTTATATAGAACCTTTTGTTCTTTGAAACAGGGAGTGCTGATAAAACATGTAGTACAAGAAGAAGAATTTCTTGGATGATGTAATTCCGAAGATTTTTGTCCATTGCTGTCACTTCATGTCAAAAGCTGCCACTTTGTAGCTGCTGTCTTATAACGGCCATATAACATCTCCACAAAGAAGCATCCAGATTACTTCAGCTTGAGATGCAAAGTGACATAAGCGACTAATGTGACTCTGTAGTTCGTGTTCTTGACAAAGAAAGGAGACGATGGCGAAGAGGAGGATCAAAGACGACAGAAGGGAGGAGAAAAAGAGGCTGATCTGATTGGTCCGGCAGAAGTTCCAGAGAAACTGATTAGTCAGGTTGAAGCAACAGCGGGTTTGAACGATTGCCAGGTTGTCATGGAAATGCCATCAAAGGAAGTGGTCACTCATCATCTTGATGAACTCTGGCACCTTGGACCTAGAGTGGACAACATACAAATATTGGAGGGAAGGGTTAGGAGGGAAACCTGCACACACAAACAGTTGCGGAACATGGAAAATAATAAGTGTACTTTAACTCTGAAGCCCAAGTGTTACAGTGTTAATTGTACCTCACAGCAAGAGCAAAGCTAAAAATATAAAGTTTCCAGAGGAAATGTTAAAAATTAAAAGGGTTAATCTTCTCTGAAACTTGAATGTACTCAATTAAACACAATTAAGTCTGACATATATAATAAATAATTAAATCTTTTAAGGAAATTTGGTATTTATTTTGCATTGGAGATTCTGTCTCGATGCTGACACCCAATCACCAAATAACTACAATTCATCCTCAGGTGACAATGAATTTTCTCATCAAATTTTATGACGTTTTGACTGATAGCTCTAGAGATATCTTTCGCTGGACCAGTCTTAACCTGATTGGTGATAAAAAAAAAAAATATCCTCTTCATTGGGAGAGTCCATGACATTAGTTGTCATTGAGCAGCTTCAGAAGGACTCAGATGAAAGCTTACAGATGACAGACAAAATAATGTCACATACTTAAATTTTGGAGGTCAAGAGTTTGATGAAAGCATCAATAATGAGCATTTTCCAGTTCTTGCATTATCTCTGACTATTATGTAATTGAATAAACATAAAGTTTCAGAAATATTGACTGCAATGAATTCTATTTGCACTAAGTTTCCAATAAAGTTATTTTCATAGAAATGAAATCGATGGTTGGTAGGAAAAAAAGGAATTAATATAAACATTGATGTATGACATGGAGATGACAGTCAAGAATATAAAGCGAGGAGGATGTGTATTCTTAGGGACAAAACATGCAAGTGTCTTAACTACACTCACTGGCGCAATATGTAGCATGGATAGTAATACACATTGAATATTTTGGTGCTTTACATCCTCTTCCTTGCGCTTTCTCTCTGTCAATGTAGTTTGTTACCTCACACTGCAGAACTTGAGAAAATAAGCTCATTTACACATAATATCCTACTCCACGATTGAACATGCAAACACAAATAGAATTTGAATAGAAGAACAGAAACAACACATATTTAGACAAACGCACACAGTCACCCATTAAAATCACACTTACTGCCAATCTGTTGTTCAAATGTACCCAGACCAGACAGAAACTAATATTCTTGGCTTCAGTTTTCAGCCAGCCTTAACATCATCAGCTCTGCCAGATTTTAACTGACAGGAACTGAAGGACACGCATCCACAAATTCATTCAAATAATGGGAGAAATTTTACCTGATGGACATTTGATTTCAGAGTTGTCTGTGTAAATTTTAACCTGTCTTTCCAAAATTAACGTGACTATAGAAATGACAATACAACTGGGAGGATAAGATTTTAATTCTGCTGGTTTGGTTGACATCATCAGACAGAATGTAATTTTTTTTTTAAATATTAGCAATATTTAAAATCCCCTTATGTCTGTAAAGAGTCATCCTTCCTCATCTATCCAAACTTTAACATCTAAGCTTCTATACATCAAATATAGCATAGCCTGTAATATATAATGTATCTGTGCTTGTGGAGC
The DNA here is from genome assembly GCF_022577435.1 of Embiotoca jacksoni. NCBI lineage: Eukaryota > Metazoa > Chordata > Actinopteri > Embiotocidae > Embiotoca > Embiotoca jacksoni. The sequence goes on from NW_027185230.1 coordinate 306,086, forward strand.
CTTTACCAATACAATTCCAAAAAGTCCTACATTTAAAACACTAAACCTATTAACAAAAATCAAGTCTCAGCTTGTCCTTTTTGAAGGTAATACTTTGAAATAAACAGAAATGCATATTTTTTGGAAATATTTAAGTATCCAGGAAATTTGTAGCTAATTAGCCAAATGTTTCCGGCCAGTTCAGTGCACTTCGGACTATATGACCAATGAAACTGTTGTTATATATCAGTTTTGTCATATAAAATCAATGGCATTAAAGTGGTCCAATTGCATCGTCATTTCAAATAGTTAAAAAGTACAGAGACAACACCTGCAGGAGTATCAAACAGCTGGTGGACAACGATTAGCTGCCCGTCCTTTGAAAACAGGAACTTTCATTTCCAATTTATTCATTGAAAGCCAATAACTATGTTTAGTAGTGACTTCAATTTATCTTCATTGGAGGTATGTATGTTTTGTTTGTTTTTGATTTGTAACGAGATCCTTTAAAGGATTGCAGAAGTTTCTGGACTGGTTTCAGAATTAATGATTCTTTGCTCTGAGTTAAAGGTACAACAGCAGATTAGTTTATAAGTGAAATCTTCTGACCATTCAGGGGGGAGGAGATGTTGCTGCGTTTTACATTTGTCCCAAGGGGTTTGACCCGTCACCCATGGCGGCGGCAGCGTGGTGCGCGGCGGCCAGCGAGAGGGGAGTCCCGTCCGACGTCACAGTGACCTTCTCCTCCTCGCGCCGCTTCAGGCAGGCTGCCTTGGGGTTCAGGTTTCGCTCTAGACAGAGGGAGGGAGAGAGGAGAGAGATCATTTATATTTCTGATGTTTCCTTGTTTTTATGTCTCTTTTTCTCAGTGAGGATTTTCTCTCTGCCAGATCAATAAATCTGCAGTGAGACTGAAGTCAAAAAGCCAAAAACCTTGGCCTGTAAGACCACAATCAACAGGTGATGCTGCTGCCCTCTTCTGGAACTCCGTGAACTCTACATATACAGGCCAATCTCATTCAAACTTAATTTCTACCTTAGATTTTGTTTTTGAGATTTAAAGTTGAAATTAAAGAATCATCATTATCTTTCCTCCTACTCTTTAACTGACTTACACCTCACCATCTTTTTCTCTCCCATAGTTTTTTCTTATTGTCTGTTGTCTCCATTCAGTTCCCTCGCTCGCATAGTTTCTCTTCTTTCTTTTGCAGATGTCCCGTCATGGAGCTGCATGTCTCTGCCCTGCGCTTGTTGTCTCCACCAACAGTCCTTCTCTTGTATCTATCTCTATGCTGTCCTTTTCTCTCTCTGCTCTCCTCTCACCCCAACTGGTCGAGGCAGATGGCCGCCCACCCCTGAGCCTGGTTCTGTCTGAGGTTTCTTCCTGTTAAGAGGGAGTTTTTCCTTCCCTCTGTTGGAGGTTTTTCCAATTTGAATTGAATTGAATCCTTATCATACTTTTATTCTGGAGGTACATTATTTTAGACACATTTCAGTTCCACCTGCCTTACCAGAACTCTAGAAACATTTTAGAGACTTTAACAGATTAGAGTGTAAATAATTGCTAAACATAGACCTGAAAAGGGACGTGTTACCTTATTTATGAAGACATCTGGTTGAAAGCTGACTAACCCTTGACAAACTATGCACTGTTTAACACCAGAAATTACACATTTAAATCAGTTTTCTCTATGTACACCAATTTAAAGGATAATGCTGTCATAATTCTATACATTTCTTATTATCAACAGATCTTAGGAAAACAGTGCACTTTTTAGGGACTATTTTCAGCAGTGGATAAATACACATTTGATGTTCTCATGCACATTTGGTGTTCTCATGAGGATTTCCCGCAGGAGGAGGATGCATGTGGCTTTGATAAACTACGTGTGTAAGTGTGTTCATTGTAATGAAGGTTGTCACAGTGCAGCAGTGAGGCTCACTGATGCGTTTTCCAATAGTTTTTTTGGATGACTAAGTAAAAGATAATGAATCTGTTTTTTTCTGACACGGTTTTTAGTAGGATATATTCACTGTTGGCTTTGGTCTTTTCATGGAATTTATTGATTGTAGAATTTTTTTATGACTAATCTTGTCCTTTAAGATAAAGTTTTAAGCTCACTCTCCAGGTTCATAATTTCATATAATGTATGACTATATAACGATGACACATTTGATTTATTGTCTGCATTCATTCCAATTCAACAACATGCAGTGCAGGTAGAGTAGTATGATGATCTGTTCATAGTTTGCTTAGAACTCCCTTTTTCTACAGTTAGTGAACAAGCTATGCGGTCAGTGGTTTCAACAAAATAATCACAAAATGAATGAGGACAAAGGTAAATCAAGCTGGTGCAGTTGCTGTGCTTTATATTGTTGGTTACTAAGTCATTTGAAACTAACCTCGGACTTGTTGCTCTAGACTGAGGATGACAGCCACAGCCTGGTGCAGGATCAGTAACTTGGTCTGAGGTTTGTCGCTCTTCAGGTGCAGCTGCACCATCCTGCCCAGCTCCTTAAATGCCTCGTTGATGTCACGGACACGCAGGCGCTCCCGCGCATTGTTTGCCATCCTCCGCTCCCTCTCTCTCTCCATCTTCTGCTCCGGGGACAGGTCCTCGTCATCATTGTTGCTACAGTGTTGAACAACGAGGATGAGGAGGAGGAAGAGAAGAGGAAGCAGGGGATGAAGACATTAGAGGGGAAGGAAGGGGAGGATTTGAGGATGAAGGCGCAGGTTGTGTTTCTATGGTCCTTCGAATACAAACTTGCTGCAGGTTTGTAGAAGCACACCTTTACAAGTTAAGGTGGCAGACTTGTTGCAGGGTTTGGGAACAGATGTCACGCTGTGCTGCATTTAGAGTATTTGAAGCGATTTTCTGCCATATTTCTTGACAATTATTAGTTCACTTCTACAGTTTTTTGACTGAAAATATAAAGTGAATAACCAAAAAAATCACGTGGTCCAATGAAGCAGTATTTTTAATATGGATGTTTCTTAAAATTACTGAAACGTTGTGTATTAATATGAGTGCAGAATTTACAAGAGGAAATCATTGATTAAAAAAAGTTCACAGAGAGGGTTTCAATCATTGTGATGCAGTGCAGGTGGGAGAAACTTTCTTCTACAGCAGAAAAAAACAGACTGCTCTTCAATGCTGATTAGATCAGTTCTCCCACTGAGCCCCAGATCAGCCGGTCATGTTACTTTTACATCAGTCACAGTAACGTGCAGTATACAGCAACACAATGTCATAACAGAAGTTATATTTCCTGATCCATTCATCTGGTATGAATGCAGACCAGATCCAGACAATTGTTCTGATCACTTAGCATCACAGCTTGAAAATCTTCAACATACAAACTGCTACAATACATATTAAGGTAGTTGTAGAAGCGTTGCAAAGTAACTAGTTACTTGTCATTCAATTACAAAATAAATGTAATTGTAATCAGAGTTACTGGAAAAAATATGTAACTAAATTAAAGTTACTTTGTAGTTTATTTGTAGTATATAATAGGAATTCTGTTGCTTTGCATATTTTTGCTGCAGAGGAATATCTTCTGTTAATGTCTAGACAGGTTCCACTCATTTGGCAGTATGCACTCCATCTCTGAGTGTTATTTTTGATTGGTTCTCTTGTTTGAATTTGCACTGCCTCTCCTCTCACAATAAAAACAATGTACACTGCTCTAACCAACCAAGCCAAGGCGGTTGAGGTCGGCCATGTCGTCAGTCCCGACAAAGAGGTATTCATAGAGTCGTTCAAGAGCGAGTGTCCAAAAACTGAAAAGTACACAGTCCTGTTGATAGTTATATCATCACTCAGCATGGAGTTGACTTGAATGTCGACTTGGTTTCAGGTTAAGGGAGATTTGTTTTCTTTACTGCAGTCAGTTGTGATCCACATATTTGTATTTTGTTTTGGTGGTTGTGTTTTAAAATCAAAACATTACAATATTAATTCAATATATATTTAAAACAGTCATCAGTGTTGAGTACTTTTGGGAGGTTCACACTGCTTTGTTTAAATTGATTATTTTTTTACTAATCAAAAAGTAATCAAATGTAATAAGTTACTTTGATGAACTAAGTGAGATATTTACATTCCTAATTAAATGTTTAACAGGGCGACTAGTAATCTGTAACCCATTGTATTTCAAAGTAATCTTCTGAAACCAAAGACTGTCTACTTTGAGAAGATATTTACAGTGGATATGATGCTGTGACCTCCTCATAAATGTAGACATTTGTTCTTAACTTTGAGAAGTGATGAGGTCTCAGGAGTGCTATGCTAGTGGTGGCTAATGATGCCTTTAACTGCTAGCCTCAAGCACAGATGAGGACTGGGCTACAGAAGTCTCCTGAATCACATGACAGCATTCCCAAACCCTATAACGCAGCATGGGCCACATTTTTCATTTATGTTCCTTGTCATCTCATCAAAACCTTTTGGATCAACATCATCATCATCATCATCATCATCATCATCATCATCATCATCATTATTATCATAATCAACATGACCGCCACCATCATGTACAAATTCTGGGTTTGGGATCCAAATATTTCTGATTTGTTTCATCCTCCTGGTGAAAAGTTACCATGATAAACAACTCGTTTATTGTTAGAGGGGTGAAGGCTGCTTAACTGCATCCAGGACGGGAAAAAACAACATTCAGATTTTTCTATCACTCAAGTGTTTATATCCATTAAAAAAACATGTTAAAACCTTTTCAGTGTATTCTGTTGGTGTTGATTCCCCGGCCCCGAGGTAGTCAGACAGCACTTCTTTGAGAATATTGACTGTGGGCTCTACTCTGTTGTGTGAGAAACAGTTAAAACCAGGCTCAAGGCCGTGGAGAGACTGACGGGACCAAACCAGGAGCTGCATGTCCACCAGGAACCTCCGTTCTTCTCTCTCGACAGCGCTGTCATGGTTTCAAAAACTCACCAGCAGCCGTGTTAAAAAAAGGGGAGATGCCTGGTGGACAGTCAGACTCAATGCAGAAAAAGTCTCTGTACAAACTGATGTATTTAGCTGCTTCTCATCACACTTGGTCACTTCATCAAAGTCCAAAGGCTGGTTCCCAAAACACTTACAGCTCCAAGTCCTTCCTTATGTTATCTCTTTTTAAATGATTTTCTTTACACAGTCCAATACATTTTATTGTTGTTGTTTTGTGTTTGTGGTGGAAAAAGTATTTATGGAATTGAATTGAGACAAGACAAGGTTCTTCACATGATTTTTCATGTAAATACCTATGTTTTTCTCAGTTCTATTCTAGGAAAGTCTTGAGCGACACATGTTAGTTTAGAGGCAAAGTCTTGAACTATTTCTGATTCCTGCAGAGGTTTTGGATTATCAAATTACATGTGGATTTAGGAAGGTCTCTGAGTGCCGAGGTGTTTGGGGAAAACATGTGTCCCAGTGCAGCTGAGGGTTTTGAATGAAGCGAGCGTCTGAGAGGTGGGCGGGGTTACCTAGATCTTGACCTATCAAGAGCTTTAAGATCCTTGCTGTCAGGGTCATCCTTCTTGGGGTCCAGGGACTTTGTGTCTAGGTTCTCGTCCCCCTCGTCCTCTGACTTGATCTCCGAGCTGATGGAGGAGGTGCTCTGGCCCTGAAGGCCTCCAGAGAGAGCTGCAGGAGACAGAAGTAGGGAGAGTGTTTAAGGGTGCAAACAGTTGAAGCTGGCTCATCATATGATCCAGCTGCATTGTCTGAATGAAGATCGTGAGCTATAGCTCAAAACTACAGTAAGTTAGCCAGTCCCTCCAGGATTTAGCAGGGTTTTGTTGTGATTAGTAGGATACCACAAATGCTTGATTTTGTGTCGGATTTTCTCAAAAATGTCAATGTACTTTTATGAGTTTATTGCTTGACTTAGAAAAAAATTCAAAAATTGTGAATACTTTTTTTTCACAACTGCATATAGAGTAATATGTAATCACTTCCTTTAGTAAGAAGTATGTTGCACATCACAGACATATTTTAGTTTGAATCTTTTTTATACATTTTTTGAACTTGCAGAACCACAGAGCTCAAACTTACAAAAGAAATCATAAAGTGACATAGCTTTTCAAATTAAATCTTTGAAATCTGTAATATAGAAAATATAGAAAAAAAAAAGGCTACATCTGATGTTAAAATAAGAGCTTTAATGCTCTTTGATCAGTGTTAATTAAACACATAGGCCTCCTATATCCATAAAAACAAAGTGTAGTCTCTTACAATTTGAAGTGTATAAAACTAATCTAACATAGAGTATTCCTCATTCCATGTATAATATCACAGTTCCTACAAATCCTGTCACTTCAAAAGGTTACTTAACCAATTTATACTTTCAGCAGAGATTCTGTTGGCGAAATTCTTTTGTGAAAAAAATTGCTGGAATTTTGCAAAATTGCAAGCTCCTGCCAATATTAGGAAGATTACTTGAATTTACGTTAATTATTGCCTTGTAGTCTACACACATCTGCGGCATGTCTGTTCTTGTAGGAAGAGGATCCCTCTCTTTTAACGGTTTTGGAGTAAGTTTTGCCTTTGAGTAAGATAAATAAATCTGGGGTAAAGGAATCCTCCACTATTATATCTGCTTTCATTTGTTGCATATGAATAAAAATCCTGAAATCATGCCAAAGTCAGAATACATAAGCTTTTTCCCTCTTTCCATTCTGCTGACGTGTTGTGAATGCAGCATGAAGCCTGGTTGAACACAGCTAATTCTCCAGTCGACCTCCAAGATGGCGGCATGGGAGAGTTGTAAAGGGTCTCTACCCTCTGACTGTCCCCTCCTCCGCTAAACAGTGCAGTCTTTATTTGATGTCTGTATGGATCCGTCACTGGTACACTGCCAGCATCTCAGTCAACACAAAACACTCAAGCACTCTGTTCTCTCACTCACACACACACACACACACCCACACCCACACACACACACACACACACACACACACACACACACACACACACACACATACGGCCAACTGTCGGCCATTTTGAATCTCCTTCTGCCTGACTGGAGGCATTTTGTGTGCAACTTTGAGTGACGGCCTGTGTTTGGTTTGTGTGTTTGCGTGTGTGCGTGTCTCCTTACACACAATCGGCTATCTGTTTGCGCATAAATAGCTGCAGTAAAATAGACATTAAACTGTGAAAAGTAACTTTGTGCTTAAGACTGTCTGATTGATACCAGACAAACAGTGGCTGACACTGTTGGAGAAGAACACCAAATTCGGGGCTGCACGTCAATTTTAATTCTTAATGCTTCTTCTCACAACTGTCTCTCTTTTTTCTTCATCCGCCTTTTGGTTCAGTGCTTTCTCTAACCTCCTGCCTTTTTCCATAGTTGTGACCCTGTGCCTAAATCCTAGCAGATTTTAAGACAAATAAATGACAAAATAGAGACACAAGTCTTGGTAGGCCTATATGCTGTTTGCAAACTGCCAGTGCATTGTAAGGAAAATGAAAGAGTTGCTCAACCCTAAAAACAACAAAAGTCCCTGAAAATTAAATTTGTCCATCAGCTTCTAAGAATGAGCAGTGCTGTGAAAGGTGAACAGTTTTCTGCCAAAGCTCGAGCAGTTATGGTGTATCTTTGCTGTATTCCTAGATCCTGTTCTATAACAGACTCTCACTAACAGTTTTTTTCTCCCTCATTTGGTCTATTTTACTTGTTTTTCCTAATCATCTCAGTTTTCGTGTGATTGTTTTAAACACAAATGCTTGATTGTGTGGTGGATTTTCTTAAAAAGTGCGATGTCATTCACAGAGTTTAAATGGACTTTTTTGTAGCGGGAATTAGCAAAAATTGCAATAAGGTATTATTAAAGATATATCCACATATTAGTACTGTTTTGAAATTGTATTGTACTTAGGTTGAGTGGGGTGCTGCCTTAAATCTAACTTTTGTTTCTCTGGATTCTGTGCAGTGATTTGCTATCTGAAGACATAAACAGTGAGAGGATTGTTTAAAAGTACAATGACGTTTATTAGTTTTATAATTTAATGCATGTTTTAATGGCAGCTGATTCCACAAGAGATTAATTTTGTTTGACAGCAAGCTCAATATGAGGGGTTGCTGCCCGAGGCGGCTTTTGCGACAGCAATTGTTTCTCTTTTAACTTTCACCAATCAGCACCTCTGTCCTGTGGCTGTTCAGCAAAAACACAAGGGGCCCTATTTTCATCCACCTGGGCGCAGTGCAGGCACAGGTGTGCCAGGGGCTCAAGTAAGTTTGTCCAACTTGTTTGGTATTTTGATGAACACAAGTGCAGGCGCAACTCTGGCACAGTGCGATACAGTGGTGAAGTGGGAGGAATAGATAATAAGAAAGTGTATCACAGCTGACTTCAATCGTGGCCAATCAAATCAGCTCCTCTCATCTCCTTAAAACCGGAGAATTTTATTGTACACACCAGGAAACTGACATACTTGTCTGGAAGGTTCAGACTCGTGATCAACGAATTTATGGTACAAAAAGTCGGCCTCCATTGGCTGACAAAGTTATATCTGTTTGGAAGAGGAGATGAATATTATGAATGCCTCTTCCCCTCATTTATATAAGAAGTTCAAACAAAAACCTACACCTTATAAACAGTGGCATTAATTACATCTCAAAGTTGGCAAAGAACACTCATCCAATATACTGAAATGATGATTGTGATGGAACAATGTTTAGGAGTGAGCAAAATTAAATGACGCACACCTAAAACCTGATGAAATGAATTTACTAACACTACTGATAAAGAGCAATGTGCTCGAAACATCTCCGATGTTGTGGTGTTCATAAATAAATTGCATCGGGAGCTTTGAGTGTGCCTCTTGCCTTTTGAATTGTCACCCCCTTTAACAAATTTTATTTAAATTTGTTCGTATTGACCCGAGGGCTTTTTATATTTTATAAGCTGAGATTGTCTATTGCCTCATGACGTGCCAACTGCCTGATTCACATCCAATTCAATAGACAAGAGTCAGTTCATTTTTTTATCTGATTAACTGAAGGTTGCATTAAAAAAAGCTTTTTTTATTTATTCATCTAAGTGGGATTAAATATGTAGAGCATCCACCGAACCTGTTTGTGGGTAGGTGGATGGGTCTGTTGATGTGCGCTCTCTCCACTGAAGCCACAAAAATAGCTGCACTGCACTTTGACTTGGTCTGATCTGGCAGAGCCGCAAGGTACAAATTTGATACCAAAATTGCACTGCACAGGCACATCTTGAAGTAGATCTACGAAAATTGCAAATGGCCACAAGTGTGTAAAAACACCCCTTGTGTTGTACCAAAATGCCAACCTGACTCGATTTGCGTACGGAAATGGGGCCCATGAAATTTTATATCGGATGACTGCACCAGTTGGACTATTTTCAGTTATCCACCGTGTACAATTTGGGTGAACCAACCATTTTAAATTACAAAAACGAAATAATATAAATTTACTAAACAGCATATGTAACATAATGAAATAAAATGACCCACAGCCTACCGTGGAGAGATACAAGTGTTTAAAAGTGGAATAAAGAGCATATAAATGGTGTAAAGAATTTCCCCTTGGGGATTAATAAAGTAACTATCTATCTGTCTGTCTGTCTGTCTGTCTAAATGTAGCATGAATCTAACCAAAACATACCAATCGATATAATACAAATGTTTAAAGTTCATTGTTCTTGTTTTGAAATTGAGAGAAGCAGAAACAGAAGGGAACCACAGCTCTGCCAATGTTATTGTGTGTTTGCCGGCAAAAACATTTTAGTACCCTTTATTTAAAGCTTCTACATACCCCAACTCCGAGTGTGTGTGTGTGTGTGTGTGTGTGTGTGTGTGTGTGTGTGTGTGTGTGTGTGTGTGTGTGTGTGTGTGTGTGTGTGTGTGTGTGTGTGTGTGTGTGTATGTGTGTATGCATGTGTGTGTGTGTGTGTGTGTGTGTGTGTGTGTGTGTGTGTGTGTGTGAGAGACAGGGAAAATAATACTTCTGAACGGATGTAAGAGTAAGGAACAGCTTCTTCTTCCTCTGCCAGAGTGTGTGTGTTTCTCTCTCTCTCTCTCACCTCATTACACACTTGGCTGTGGTCGCCACTGGCTGAACTTTGCTGCCAGCAAAGTCATTTTCAGCCTTTAAAAGTGAGCTCAGGGCTAATTTGCTCCACAGCGTGCTCATATACACTTTTCCTCCTCCATATTCATGACACACACAGTATATTTGTTTGGCCTCCTCATTAAGTTTTTTACTGCTTGGTCAGTGAAGTGCTTCTCAACTTTCTGAACCTGATTCAGAGACAATTTCCTCATTATCAACTATAAATCTTTCTTTTTTTGAAACCATTTTTTTTAAAAAGTTCATCTTCCTTTTCTGTTTCATCTTTTCCTTCCTATCCCTCTTTTAAAATGTTCTTTATATCTTACACTGTCTTTCTTCCTCTTTGTCTTCTCCTTTCCTGCTCAGTGGTTTTCTTTTTCATCTCATTCTTCTTCGCTTCTTTCTTCCCTAATTTTTCTATCTTCATTCATTTCTCTTTTTCTTCTTTTATGTATTTTTGGATTGCTTTTTTGTTGTTGTTGTCTTCCCTGTCTTGAAATGATCTTCTTCTACATCACAGCAGGTATTTCCTCTTTCTCCATTGTCATGGTTCCATTCTTCCTTCTCTTTCATTTTTCTTTTGTGCTCTTAGTACTTTTTTTCATGACTTTTCTTTTCCCCTTAATCTTCATCTCCCATTGTTCTTCCAACAGCATTTTTCTCATCATTTATATCTCATCTTTACTTATTGTTACATCTTCTTCCTATTATCATAATGTGTGGCGAGATATGTTCATTTTGAGAATGTGTACAACTGCGTGATGGGATATTAGTAGGATGGCTGTGCTTACATAGAAACACACACAGACAGATCCTGATGCAGTTTTTCCCTCACTGTATCTTTCCTTCTCTGGTCGGTGTTCTTGTTCATAAAGCCAAAAATCGGTGGCAAAACAAAAACGCATATGAATAACGAGGACTTTTTTGTATCTTCTGCAGAGATTTTGTGCAAAATCCCACACTGTTGCTGTTTAGAGACAGTTCAGACAGTTTTGTCTGACGGTGTGTTACTGATGTTTAGGAGTCTTACCGCGGTATGGGTCAGGCTGGCTGAGGTCCGGCGAGGTGGCTGACTGAACTGGCAGCTGAGGCACCGGCACCTGACCAGCCATCGAATGTCCTCCACGCAAACTGCCCACGCTTCCACCGTCTTCTCTGTGAGAGCCCACCTGGAGAGCAGATCGAGGAGGGAGAAACGATGTGAGAAGGCTTTTCATGCAAACAAACAGCTGGTCTGATTCTGTCTGCAGCTTGTGCCTGGAAACACAGTAACTCAACTTCAAACTTCTACTGTAAGTCTAGTTGTAGTCTGAACCTGCTGCAGGTGAGATGCTCTCCAGGTTCTCTCTTGTGTTTAACTTTGGTTATTTCTGGTGTTTTCCTGAGGGTCTAATGGGTTTTATTATGACTATCAACCACTGACATCATCAGCATCCTGTATTTAAGGGGCAAATTTATTGTTCTATATTCTATATTCCATATCATAAGTTTGTAATGTGTGCTGCAATAATTTCTTGTCTGAATTTACAGTACTGATCAGATCATTCAATAGTGTCTGCAGTTATGTTGATACTGAAATTGTCATAAATGCCTTCTGTCTGTTAGTAACCTTTTCAGATATCTATTTTGTATGTTGGTATAGTGCAAATAAATTAACAGATGGTGATTTTGTGCTATAAATGAAAATTAACCTGACTTTCTTATGACCCTTGTCAGTAGCATATTGTTTTACAGCTTATTTTATTTCTGTACCTATGCAACATATGTAACTTAAAATATGTAAAAATGTACTCTCATATTTTGGCCTTGCTGTTTGTTTGTAGATTATTGCACATTTTAATCAATAAATTAAGACCAAGTGTTACTAAATTATTTTGTATATTTCTGTGTGAAGACAGCAGAGGGAAAATATTACCTTAGTTTAAAAATGTCTGAACGCATGACATGATAACAATATCAAATAAAAATATTGGAAAATATTTTTTTCTTTCTTTCTTTGCACATGTTGCAGTTCTTTCTTTGCCCTGTTGAGGGCACCCTCTGCCTTTCTTCGACAGTAATGCTCCCCATCTCACACTCGCATTCCTCCCGATGTTTTTTTTATTTCTCCATATATATTTAGTTTTCCACACTCTCTATGCTTGTGTGTGTGTGTGTGTGTGTGTGTGTGTGTGTGTGTGTGTGTGTGTGTGTGTGTGTGTGTCAGTGCAAGTTCATATTTGCATGTCTGACATGTATATTTACAGCTTTTCTTTCTTTTCTTTCTTTCATTTTTATTTTTCTTCACTCAATTATTTTTCCTTGTTTTTCATGTTTTTAGGGAAATGCTGTATGGTGAACATGAGTGTGTGTGTGTGTGTGTGTGTGTGTGTGTGTGTGTGTGTGTGTGTGTGTGTGTGTGTGTGTGTGTGTGTGTGTGTGTGTACCTTGCTGTATCCTATCCATGTGACAGATGGCTAGGATACAGCAAGGTACACACACACACACACACACACACACACACACACACACACACACACACACACACACACACACACACACACACACACACACACACACACACACATGACAGCACAACAACTGACAATTATCTTAATGCCCATATGTTTAATTGTGGGATTTCTAATTCCCAGAGCACCAAGCAGCTTCCAGCAGGGACTCAATGTTTTGGCACGAGATGAGCTCTCTTTGTGTGTGTGTGTGTGTGTGTGTGTGTGTGTGTGTGTGTGTGTGTGTGTGTGTGTGTGTGTGTGTGTGTGTGTGTGTGTGTGTGTGTGTGTGTGGGGTTGTGTGTGATGCCAGCTTTCTCGTGGCATCCTGTGGTTGAGAATGGTCTCTGTCTCATCCTCCCCTTCCTGAGCTTTGTTTTACTTTGAGCATATCAGCAGGGCAGTTGTGAGATATGAATCATGATAGATATATACTGTAAAAAGGTTCAATATGAATATATAAGATTTTAAACACTAATCACAGCTGAATGGCAGCTGAAAGGCAGCGTGGACACTGTGTGGAGGATATTTAACAGCGTGATAATCACACTGAATTGCCAATTTATTTCACTTCATTCATTCAGCCTGACATCATGCTCACGTATGCTGTTGTCTGTTTGGGTTGGTGTTGGTGGGTGCGTAGGGGGGGAGGGGGGAGGGGGTTTGTCGGTATTTTACCAGAACCAATTAGCAGCCAGTGACGTATCCATTTGGCTAATGCCATTTTTTGTTGAAAGGAGGAGAACTGAAATCAATCTTTGTCACAGCGATAAACTAAATATCTAAATAAAGTGCAGATCAAATTCATGTTTAAATGTACAGTATGCAAAAGGTTGATCAATCCAAAGTCTGATGTATTTACTATTTTATCCTTTTTGTGGTTTATGTTAACTTGGCATTCAATTATATTTGGTTTAAATGTAGCATAAATGTAATGCATTGTTGAAACAGCAATCACTCTTACTCTTTTTTAATTTTATCTGTCGATCTTTTCTGCAGTTTAATAGTTTTTAAAGGTCTCATATTTTCAAGCACACCCAGGCCAACCACACGCTTTCTTTGGTCTTGTTGCTTATTAGCTCCGTGACAGACTGACCGCTATGTGTTTTCTAATACATTAAAAGGTTGGACAGTAGGCCGTGTTGACGACAGACATATGATACGAGTACGAATTTTTGACATTACAAACTTAAAGAAGTCCAAACAGCACAGATGCTGAACATGGAGTGTGTGGATTTCTCTGTGTAATGAACATTTTGACACTTTCACAGTATTGATCCAGCACCCAAACCTATCATAACGGGAATTGAAATCTGAATATGTATAATATTCTGTCCGTCTGTGCACCGGACACTCATACAAAAGACAATGAACCTGCTTTCCACTACCTCGTACGAAGAAAGGTTAAGTAAAGGAATAAGTGAAATATGTCGATTTAAGAGTCAGTCAGCAGTGCTATGCTTAATTTGCTAGTCTTTAGCAGAGTTAAGGAGCGGGCTACAAAAGTCTGGTGAGCTCAAGTGTTTACACATTTTGTTTTACATATCCTCCCCAAGACCTTGAAACAGACTTTGGGGTGTAAAATCTCAGACAAAGCTCTATGCTGCCTATAAGTTCAACATTAGCAAGAGTAACACTACCTGGCCTCAGCAGAGTTTTCCTTATTTAATTTGATTATATTTAACTTAATGTAGGACCATATGCACCCTTTGAGCACAGTACAGAGGATTTTCAAGTAATTTAGAAACAGGGCTCGTCTGCAAGATAAGGAGACAAAATCAGCTCGTATATACTCAACAGACACACAAACTTCTTTTCCACCAGTAAGGTTTTGGTTCTATAACTGGTTTCATTCTGCCACAGAAAATACGGTGCCACTTTGGGAACCAGCACAGATTTTGTCCAATTTGTAGAAGAAATGTTGCGTCACTGAAAATGAAAAGCTTTTTGAAGTTAAACAATTAACAATTTAAATTTGATATTTTGCAGGTGTTAACATTGAGGCAAACAGAGTAAAAAATTGATGGTATGTTAAATGTTTACATTCACAGACCTTTTCTATTGTTTTCTCCCTGTTAAATAGGCACCAACTAATAATATCATCACCGTTCATGCTTTGTGTTCAACTCCTTTGTTGTTCCTGAGAGAAACCAACTTTGTGGGCTCTGAACCTGTTTTGGTTTTTGTTTGGGATAGAAATGCAAAACATTTGGCAACCTCTCCAGAGTGTACACCCAATGTCATCTGGGATAAAGTCCAACCCTCTGTGACCCTCTACAGGATAAAGCGAGTATATATAATGGATGGCTGGATTAAAACGCAGAACACCTTAATGGATCTGGTTGTGTGTTAGTGATATTGCTTCAACAGTGAATCTGGGGCTTTTTGGGACTTGTTTGCTATTAGACGTATGTGACTGGGTTTGAGAGAATGGCGAGAATTTTGCAAATGTTGGGATTTCTGGGTTTTAAGGAACAGAGCTCTAAAACTATGTTAATTTTAGGAACAGATTCGAGATCAAATTTAGGTGTCAGCTTCTTAATTTGTTTTTTTAAATAGGCAAAACTGGTGGCTTATAAAAGTAGCCAGTGTAATTAAAGTTGTTTTGAAAATCGAATCCCTTTGTGTGTGTGTGTGTGTGTGTGTGTGTGTGTGTGTGTGTGTGTGTGTGTGTGTGTGTGTGTGTGTGTGTGTGCATGGGTGTGTATGTGTTTCAAACTGAGCGACCTCTGTCGATTCCGTCCATGCGTCTGTTTGTTCCCTTATTTATTATTTGTCTCTCGCCTTTCTTTCTGCCTTTTCTTTCCGTCTTCAGCCTTTCATCACCGCCTGCATTCCCAAATGTAAAATGGCAGCAAAGAGGGAGACAGGGAGGATGGCATACATTTTTAATGGAGGGCTTTTATATTTTAACAAGCCTTCCTTCTCTCTTCCTTAATTTAGTTCAATGAAGAGAGAAGATGAGGAGACAGACGGGGAAGAAAAATATAAATAAATTACACTTAAACTGCTGCTGGTGTAAATCTGATAGTTGCTAAATGTAAAGCTACGCCCACTTTCCTACTATCTCTCAGGTTAAAGCAGGGTTGTCAAACACGCGGCCCGCGGGCCGGACCCGGCCCGCCAGGGGTCCAGCTCAGCCCGCCGGATGACTTTGCTAAGTGTAAAAATTACAGAAAGACATAAATTGCATTTCTATGAGAATATGGAAGTTTATGAGTACAAACGTTTTGTAATGTCTTTTTAATCGATCCAGTAATTGCTTCAAAAACAGCGTAAATGCGACGTCTGCTCCGGAGGCTGAAGCGCTCGCTGCTCGCTTTGTGACGCGGTTCACGTCAAACGCGTCACAAAGCGAGGGAATCTGCAGAGGAGAGCCCAGGCAGATAAACAGTGGGCTGATGTCTGAGTCTTTGGTCTTTATGTTTCTAGTTTATTGTAGAAAGACCTTAAAATAAGGTTTATCATCCAAAAACCTTCACCAATGATTTAAAGATAGAGAAATATTGTCGTTATGTATGCGTTATTATGCTATGAATTTACTGGTCTGGCCCACTTGAGATCAAAGTGGCCCCTTAACTAAAATGAGTTTGACACCCCTGGGTTAAAGGTATCTGATTAGATGACAGATTACCCCAATTATATGGGCATAATAATATGGAAGCATCAGTAAAAAACTTTTACTTTTGACTATTTTTCAGACATTGTCGCAAACTGCAGTTGAAAGCTGTACAAATATGTGTGGGACCTTGAGTTGAGATCGTCTCATCAACGTTATCACACTTTTGGTTTGTTCGGATTTTTGTCAAAGCGATGAAAGATCCTGACAACTGTACAAACATCATTGATACATGGTTGCTGTGAAAAGTGGAGAGTGAATATTCTTTTCTTAGATGTCAGAACGTCATTAAATGCAGAAACAGTTTTTAAAAACTGTCATGGCTCTTAACTGTATTATCACAGCACAACATAACAAAATGAACGAGTGCTTGGTGCTTTCAAGGACCCTCCAAAATTAGAGGGATGGTTGCTTATCACCAGAATGACAAAATTCATCATTCTTTTTACAACATCCTCGGAACAACATGTGTAAAATACAGAGGGAGATTTCTGAATGCACGAACAAAATCGATTTATAAGTTCTTCCATTTTCATGTAAGGATCATGTAACTTTACATACTCAACTACAAATTTCACATTTCTGAAAGTTGATTTTGATGGAAATGAACTGTAACCAGTGGCTGCTTTGAAGGAACAAAATCAATATAAATCATTAAAAACGGAGTATTTACAGTAAAGCAAATAGGACATCCAAAATGTACAGCAGGGGCGGGGATTGTTACAAATCTATACTGTTAGATAAATTAACAGTATAAATCTATACAATCTATATTATCTATATTACTTAATATAGCTATATCTATAGTAAATGTATACTATAGTGTTACAAATGTCTATACTGGTGTCAATTTGATACTCAGTGTTTGATTAAAAAAAACAAAACTAAAAAAAACACCCAATTAAAACACTGGAGCTCAGTATTTATTTTTGTGAAGGTGCTGATCAAATGCAAAAGTTGCAAAAGGTTTAAAAAGAAAGAAGACATGGCACCAAAATAAAAGGTTGGGGTGGATGAATGGGTCAACATCCAACATCCTCCATTCTAAACCTAACCCTGATCTCTCAACACTACTTAACCAACAGCTGCTGGTGGATGAATGGATGGAATTGTTACAATATAAGAAACTGTTGCTGTGGTATTGGTACCTTAAAACAGTTTACACCACATATGAGGCTTTGTGCTTTCAGACAATGATTCAGAATGGGCTGATGGTATTCAAATCAACAGTGGAAATCAGTCTGTTACAGAGTTATGGGTAGGAAAGTTTCCTGATTTAAAGAAATAGTCAGCAAATGTCAAAAAGTCTGACCAGAAATTTGTGTTCAACAGTTTTCCATACTTCACACATCCAAAAAGTATGAGGTTTGATTTCTGTTCTTCATCACAACTTTAAAATTCAAACAATGCTATGATAATAATAGTTACTTAACACGTTTATTGGCTGATTTTCTCATTTTTGTGCACTTTTATATTCTTTTCACTTCTTTTGTAAGTAATTTTTCTTCCCCGCTTACGAAAAATACAAATATTATTCCAATAAAGCAAGTTATAAAAAAGACAGTGTAAAAGCTGTCATTTGTGATGTTGTTGATCAGTGGGATGTGTGTTTCCTTGTGTGAGTGAGAGCGATGATTACAAAGGAAGATGAAGGAGAAGAGAAAGAAGAGAATTTCTGGGTCAAGAGATGAGACACACACACAAACACGCACACAGACAGATTTGTCATGCACTTGTAAACAGTAGGGACAACTCTGCCTCTGCTGCTGCAGTAATATATTTGAAGGAAGAAATATAAACTGTAATTTGTAATATCTTATCCCCTTCTGGCTGGATTTCTGCAATTTCCATGTGTCGTTTTCAACTATTCTTCAGGACCAAAAAAACACACCTCTGCAAAAAGACATTAAGAGCTGGAGGAGATAACACGAAGCCGGAAGTCCCATTTGAAATCGTTGCATACACAACGATACCACAAATACAGATTTTATAACTCAGGATCTATAACTTTAACCATCTATTACTTTTTCAAACATAACAAAAGAGTAGAGGAAAGCAATAATTATCAAAAGCACTATTTAAAACTCGTATGACGGCTCAGGGTTGCAGGTTGTCGAGGTAACATTGCTCTCTCATGTTCATAGTGGTTATAGAGCCAAAATGTCCACGTGGGGTCGAGGTCGGGGTGGATGGATGGCTTGACACAACATTTAACAGTGGCCGCTGTTTCCTGTTCACAAACATGTTTTTAACCATGACTATTCCAAAATATTTTCTTCTGGGTTTATTATTGTAACCAAAATGCTGTAGGACTGCTTTTTTTGTCATTTTGAATCAAAGGTAAACTTTTTGTCTTCTTTTCTAACCTGTAATCAGAGAGTGGGGGGGGGGACACTTATATGGTTCTTTAGGTTGCACTGAATATTGATATAATAATATAATATTAAAGCTAACATTTTAACACCAACAGGCATTTGTGTAGATACACAGTATATTATATTGAGGTTTGGGGTGGCTCAGGGTGCCTTGACAAACAATTTATTTAAAGGTTGTCTAAAAATGTCTGAGAACCATAGAGCACAACAACCCTTCACTAGAAGTAAAGTTCCTTCTCCGAGGAGCAGGAATGAAATCTATTTGTAGTTGAAAATTAATTGAGAAGAAAACTGAGGACACGTTCTTGTAACTTTAAAAAAGGTATTGTAATAACATGGTCTGCTAATTTGTGATCTCAAATTAAATATGAAATTGTGAAAATATTGTGAGATCCTATAGTCAGACTTCAAAGAAAGTAGAAAGCTTCATGCAATGCATTTGCTATGTAAACAGTAAATACATTGGACTGGACTCTACATTAGTCCAACCCCTAACAAACACACACGCACGCACGCACGCACGCACGCACGCACGCACGCACGCACGCACGCACACACACACACACACACACACACACACACACACACACACACACACGCACACACACACACACAGACACACACACACAGGAGCTTATTGTTGAGGTTGGACTTCCATAGAAGGAAAAATACAGCAACAGTTTCCAATGGATGTTTTTTTTACCTTTTCCATGAGTGAAAGACAGCAGACTCCGTTGTCATGCAAAATATCGTTAAAAATAAGAGATGAAACAGAGTAAAATAGAAGTAATAGAAAGGAAAATATTTCATGTGGAAAAATCTTATGTGGTGAATAGTTTTTTGTCAAAGCAAATAATAAAAAAAAAAAAAAGGGGTTTTTTTTTTTCTTGAAATTTCATATTACAATAATGTAAATACTGAAACAGCATTTACACTATTGTAATATGAAATTTAAACGTAAACAATACATTGACAGAAAAAAAAAATTGACATTTACATACTTACCCACCAGTTGGCCAGTTTTCTTTTTAAATCTAAGATTGTAGGATTTGGGCATATTTTATGTCAATTTAAAAAAAAAAAAAATCTTGATCATGTTAAATGTTATAGTTATTCTTAATAACTTGGTGGATATTAACAAGAGTTGAGCAACCTTCAAGAATAATGTAAGATGAAGATGAAAGCTATAGAAAAAGAAAAAGGTATTTTGCTATTATTATGTTTGTTTTTGGGACAAACTATTCTTTTATAATTCATGTATCCTTTTTTATGTAGATTTAAAAAAAACGTCACACTGTTGTAGTATTGGGCATTAATTATTTGTTCTTTTTAATTGTGAGTATGTTTCATTTACATATTTTGCTTTTTAGTAGTGTTATATGTATTTATCAATTTATTTTAGTCACAGTTGAGATACATTGTTTTTATTTCTATTTATATATATAAAACACTTTTTTCTTTGAATCTAAGATCAAGGACATTTTTAATTGTATTTATCCTTTCACATTACATGTCTAACTATTTATAATTTCCTCTTTAAGTATATATATTCATTTTACTTATTGATAGTAAAATATGTATTTATTAAAACAAACGAACAAAAAAACAAAACATCTTTTGGTCACAGTTGGTCTTCTGTACATAAAGAGATGAGATTTGTGTATTTTCACTGCTCCTCCAGGGACTCAAAGCCATGTTGTATCAACCAATTATCAAGGTTGTTAAAGTTTATTTATCTAATTATCTTTATGAACAAGAGGCTGAACACAAATGTCCAATGATCCTAACCTCTTTTACCTATAAATATTCATAGAGCGCCACACAGCTTTCAAATACAGAGAGCAGGCAAGCTGTGCTGAAACAGTGGTATTATCATATTCTAGTGCTATATATTAGCATACAATTCTGTAATTTGTTTCTTTTAGGAAGATATATACGTTAAAAATAAACAATATAGCCCAAAAGAATGCAATATAAAGATGATTCATATTCAAAACAGAAACGAATGCTATGATAATTGCGGTTGTTTATTGTGACCACCATCTGGGTTTATACATCTTTTTATTTATCATTGCATCACTGAATAAAGCTAAAATGAAATATGAATCATTAGACTAACCCTAACTAACCCACTGCTCTGAGTGCTGCAGAAGAAATTAATCTAAATAAAGAAAAGAAAAGGAACACACAATTTCAGTTTTTTTTTCACTTGTTTTCACTCATCATAACATTACGTGGCTATAAGCATGTCGCCTACATTACAGCTGACAATACCATTCCAAAACTATAGTCAATAATCTGCTATGTTACAGCCTCTACTTGACTGCAAAGGCAAGAATTTTAAGGTACAGGGATTTGTTGGAGGGGCACTAGTGTCTAAAACATCACTGCACGTCGTAGTGTTAAGATTTCCCTTCACTTAGTACTATTGCACGGAAGAAGATTGGGGCAGTGGATTTCCATCAGCTTATGAGAGTCAATTTAATGTAGACAGGGTATTAAAAAGCATTTGAGTGTTTTACAGCAAAGTGATGCAGATTATGATCCATTTCACTTACTGTAACCCTGCCTAATGGAGAGAAGGGAGGAGATCTCTCTCTCTCTTCACCCTTCCCCTCCTTTTAGAGTCACCCTGCAAACTGAGCTGGGATGCAGTAAAATAACTGCCGTGACTTAAACACATCATCTGAGGCAGACAGCAGAACAGAAAACATATTCTAAAACCCTCATGGAGAGTCTGGAAAGTCATGTCTTTTCTTCCTCTTTAGTTTCTTTTAAATCCAATCACATTAAGTTAACTGTCACGTCACTCTGTCCTTGCTGTTTGTAGGGTGTTATGCTGCAAGCAAACTGCTTTCGTATCAGCCCAATGATGGTCCAAAATCACTTTGACTCATGAACACACAGCATGCCTGAAGTATAATGTTGGAACATAATGTTCGCATCTCCTTCTGTGTTTATGTTTTTTAACGTGTATGTATGATGCACTCATTCATGCCTGTGTATGTCTCTCTCTCTCTTTCTCTCTCTCTCTCTCTCTCTCTCTTTCTCTCCCACATCAGTCTACCACCTGTTTTCCCAGAGTTATGACCTCAGCCTGCAGGCGTCTCTGCCTAACACTGCCAAACTACATACAGCTGTGTGTATGTGTCTGTGTGTGTGTAGAGAGAGGGGGGGATGGAAAGAGAGAGAGAGCTCAGTACCCCTACAGGAAGTGAAAACAGAAGTGATAGAAAGTATGTAACAAGGTAAATATGCAGTTATTGAAGGCAAATATGTGTGTGTGTGTGTGTGTGTGTGTGTGTGTGTGTGTGTGTGTGTGTGTGTGTGTGTGTGTGTGTGTGTGTGTGTGTGTGTGTGTGTGTGTGTGTGAGAGAGAGAGAGAGAGAGAGAGAGCATGACAAAACCCAGAAGAAGAGAGAGTAGTTACATCTGCACGAGAGTAAATAGAACAAGTATAGAAACAAATATACAGACATATGGAGTGGAAATAAAATAAAAATTAATGAAGACAAGTTACAGAAAGAAAGAAAGAAAGAGAGAAAGAAAGAAAGAAAGAAAGAAAGAAAGAAAGAAAGAAAGAAAGAAAGAAAGAGAGAGAGAGAGAAAGAAAGAAACAGACAAGTAGGAGGGGGAGAGAGTGAATGTAAGTATGAGAAAACAGTCTCAGTGCAAACACAATGGCGTCATTTTAGAGATGACATCACTTCTTCCTCTGACTCCATTATTTCTATTTTCCACTTGTTTCTTTTTTTTTTCTGTACTTCTGTGGGGTCGCTTCCTTTTAAACTTCCTGTTTATGTTCTACACAAAGTGAGTGTGTGTGTGCATGTGTGTGAACGACAAGGTACATAAATGTAAACCCTCAAACGGTGGAGAAGAGAAGTGAGGGTATCCAGAGATATTTTCTTCCCATTTCAAAGTTCTATCCTGGATAATTTGATGGAAGCGCAATCAAAGAAGGAAAAAAAAACATCTCATAATTATGACGTCTGAAAATTATGACACAAGATCTTGATATTATGAGGAAAAGTTAAGGTATGTAAAACATGGCTATTGGAGAAGTCAGCTAATTGAGAAGTCACTTCATGTGTAATTTGGCGATGAGACAAAACTGCTACATAAATAAATCAACATAATGCATTTTTTTGTCTTATTTCTCCACACTACTATTTAAATCATTACATAAAACTAAACAGTGCCATGTTGTTTCTTTCCTCCACAGATCAATCACAAATTTTCCCATTAGTCTTCAGTAATTTTACAACCTAATACTTTCTTTCCACCCTTTATGTTCTTAATGCTGCATTAATCAGTATTTTTGTCCACTAACCTTATGAACATTATCATTATTGTATAAAGCAGATGGTTTAAGTGTTAAACACAGAGCCACGATTGGAGTTGCAGCTGCTAACTGTGACTGCAGTTTGGTGCTGGACAGGTAGCGTACAGTGGCTTTATCTAAACTTGTTCGCTGAAATCAGCTGCCTGCTGCTGCTGCCGGTGACAGGGTCAGTGAGAGTGCTGAGACTGAACCAGATAAACAATGTGGTTTCAAACTGAGAGCTGAAAGAGGCTAAAATGCTCTGCAGATCTGCTGAGTGGGTGGATGATCTCTGTGTGTTGCAAGGTGACACATCTTTACATCATAATTTGATTAATTTATATGTATGCAATCTGGTGTAATCTAATGGGTTGCACTCAGGGTAGGGTTAGAAACATGTTGTCCCTTTCATGCATGGTAATGTAGTGCACAAAGTATTACAGTACACCGCCACCATCCACTGCAACCTAATGAACGAGAAACATAACTTTTCTGACAATGTCATCAAAAACCAAAAACACAACAGTTTTGTTACAATAGAATTTGTTGTATTACACTAGATTGCCCAGGGGTTCCCATATGCTCAATGAGTGTACAGTTTATTAGATTAGCGCAACTTCAAGAGCAAAGAAGCAGTAAAGGACAATAAAGTACACCCACGTACGTAGGTGTACTTTAGACAGACAGACAAAGGTGAGAGGACAATGATGCAATACTGAGCTGCAGGAGAGAGAGACAGCTGGACAGACATGCGTGAGAAGAAGATAATCTCTGAGGGAGTCGGCCAAAACACACACACACACACACACACACACATCGACACACAGGTGTTCTCCATTTAGAAAACCACACTTCAAAGTAAATACTTTAACAAAGAACAGAGACAAAGGGACAACGCTCTTGAACTACTGTAGTGAGAACACAGTGCAGTACTGCTGCTATTCCCTACAGCCTGCTGTGTCCATTATAGACACAACACAACATTGCTGGACCAAAAACTATGTAGTGTCCATTATTTCTATCAGTAATAACCACACTGTACTCACCAACCAACTGGCTAAGATGTGGGAAAACGGTAACGCGACTAAAAAAAAACCACAAGCTACCATACAATCAGACAGATTATCCACATTATCTAAACTGCACCTAATGATTTTTTTTACATTGTCAATTAATCCTTTCTTTATTTTTATTGAATCCCTTCATAATTCAGCCAATGAGATGTTAAAAACCTGTACAAATTAGCTTTGCTGAATAAAACATAACGTCTTCAAATGTTTTGTTTTGTTCCCCAAAATATTTTGTTTATACTCATATTTGACACAATTTTTAAAAAAATATTTGGTATTTTTGTGTTTGCTTTATTTGTCTGTTTGGGGAAGTGAAGTGTGATAAATGAACCTGTTGTTTTTATTACAGCCCATCTGATCCATCTGACCACTCACACAGAGTCACTGTGTCAGTGTTCTGTGTTCCCAAATCTTAGCAATTAGTCTTTTCATTCAAATTTAGCTGAAATGTTCAAAGAATCACTACAGAAAAATGCGACTGCATCACCGCACTAGCTGACTAGCCGCACTGTGCATCAGATTAAACAGTGGGACAGGGAAGAGTGCAAAACAACATCATTGACATAAGTCAAATGTAAACAAATGAAAATGTGATGGAATTACAGCATTTAAGTTTGTCTCATGCATTCATGTTGACAAGAGTTCCAGTTTCCTCACCGGTGTCCTTAAAACTCTATGGTCACATGCTTCACGAACGTCAGGATTCATTGTGCATCTGTTTCCATGGAACTTTTGACACATTATCGCAATATGCTTTTATCAGTACACCAGCTAATATGCACAAGTTGAAGATGTGCCTAAATACTGATTCATTAAAACTCTCTTCATATGATTATTGTTGACAGGAATGATGGCGAAAACTATGTGGAAAACGGCTAATTTCGGACACAGTCCAGACTTCAAAACGACATAGGTGTGACTGAACATGTTCAGACATCTGGATGTGTTTATACTGTACGCTGTATTTCATAAGGCCCTCTCTCTCACTCGCCCTCCTACATCTCCTTATGTCACATAGCTGTTTAGTTCTTTATGTTAATTATTTCAAGTTGACAAAAAGAGCCTTAAGTCCTAAATATGGAAAACATTACTGCTGTCTGACTTCACGTTTTCAGTTTGAACCTTCTCTCCTCACCTGCTTCCTCTCTGAGTTTTTTTTTTCAGTTATGTGAAGTCCAAAATTCAGTCTATACTCATGCCTTTGATTTCCCTATGTAGTAATTCTACTTAATTTTTCAGCTCCAGCCTTACTGGTCAAACTCCATGACAAAGAAGCATTATTAAATTAAGGACTCCTTTCTGTTAAATAAAAAAAAAAAAGTAGCTGCAGTAAAACATAAAATGACCTAAGTTCCCAATCCTTTCTCAAGTCCTTCAGGTTTTATGAGCCCAAAAGTCAAGTAAGTGTTTTATAGTAGTATTAAGGTTGGCTGGTATCAAACATCAAGGTTTCAGCCTAAAATGTGATGTGCATGTTTTACTTAAAAGACTCAGGTCCTACCATGAGGGAGTGTCTGTTGGCGGATAGCAGTCCCGTCCCATAACCGCTGCCCAGAGCACCCATGGCGCCATTGTGCGTATGTGCTGCTCCGATGAGGTTGTGCATGTCGCCATGACCGCTGGCCATACCCGTCGATGGTCCCACCGCGTGGCTCCGCAATACATGGATGGCATCGTCCAAACGCTCCAAACGGTCCTCGATACGACTTTGCTGCAGAGTGAGAGAATACAGAAAGAGATAAACGACACGCGAAATGCTCTCTGAACTGAAGCAGTCCTGACAATCAACAATCATCCGCGAGTGACGTTTTGATGAAACAGAAAAGCAGATAATAACCTGATAGCTATGATTTATTCGTAGCTTCAGAAAGGATTCATGTTTTTCTACATCTGTCACCGTAATTGTTGTACGTTGTTTCCAAAGATTAATATACTGTAATCCTTTGCAGCTCTGTTGTTGTCTTAAAACTATCAAAACAGATTAGTGAGCCACACTGTTGCACTGGCTAACATGTTCTTTCATTGCCCTGAACACAAACACCGTAGTTAATGTGGACTCAGTCAAACATACACCTTTCCACTGCCACAAATACTCACTAACTTCAAGAAAATAGTTGCCAACAAATGTACAATTTCTTTCAGATTGAAAAACTGCGGTGCCTAGCTGTTTTAGTAATTTACAAAGACTGTTTTAAATATGAAACTACACGTAACCAAAGATTTACATCAGAAGTAGGAGCAGTGGACTTGGGCCAGAGTGCAGTCACCGTAGAAAACCGGTAACATATTGGTCTTGTTTTGTTTTATGGAATTTGTTAAAAACAAGAAAAATCTAATATAGTTAGGACTATCTGAGTGTGTTGGAATGAAAATCTTTATGAAACAAAATGTTCAACCAGTTAAGGCAGCATGGAAAATGTGTATCTCTGATCTCTACTTCAGAAGTAGAAAAGAGAAACTAAAAGCAAAGCAAATGTATCAGACTGACGTGAAAGAAAGGTTTCCTTTTCAAAAGGACACTATGTTTTTTTTAAAAAGAGGTTTAAAGGGCCAGTAAGGGTCACTATCTCCATGTGGATAGTTCTTATTTTATTGAAGTTATTAGTTATTTCTTTCTGAGATTTCTGCTTGGTGAATCGAATGCAGTTTGTTTTGCAGACAGCATTGAGCAACTTAAATAATCCTTTCCAGAAAAGGTGAAGTTGTTTCTCCACATACCAGTTCTTACAAGTTTTTAACTTTAGCAGAGAATTATGGAAGTTAGTATAAGCAATTTAAATGAGCATATTAAACACAACACTATTGTGATGATGGCACAACTTCCAGTGTAGGAAGCAAACAAAAATACAATACTATCTGCTGTCTGCAATTTTTAAACAAGATAAAATGGGAAGATGGATGAATTGACATATGTATAATACACCATCTATAAGTATTTATGTGTCAGTGTGTGTCTACCAGAGAATGTAGTGGAGCCTCGTAGTTTGGCGACGATGCTCCTTGTCCGCCGTTCCTCGACCAGGTGGCTGAACTGGCAGCTAGGAAAGAAGAGACATCATCAGGAGAGGATGTGAGAACAAGGAGAGGTCTGAGAGAGAGTAAAAGCAACAACATGAGAGGATTCAGATAACAGGCAGATTTGAGAAAGAGATAGGGATGAGACTTCAACTTTTTTTATGTTCTGCTTTTTTCTTTAACTTCAAACACACATCCTTCCATCTGCATGTGTTCTGTGATAGACCCAGTCGATGATAGGATAAAAACCTGCAGAAAATGTCTAGATGTCTGTGGATTTAAGCCAAAACCTCCTGCTTTTATATGTCAAAGAAAGAGGCCACTCAACGTGCAGTGCCAAACTCCAGACAAAATGTCTTTACACACAAGGAGGCTCTCTTTGTATCTACTCGTGGTGCTCGGACATAATAGAGACAGAGACTGGAAGAGAAGACAAAAACAAATCAACTCATATCTCATAACAAAAATGCTAATATCGGGCTTTTGTCTTTGAAAAGCTACAAGTGGTTGATTAGCATGGGCCCTTTGCAGAATAAACAAGCTTTTGTGCTGGTCTGTACTCTGAAGGGTCGCGTCTGAATCGACAGGTCTAATTAGCTGGTAGGCAGAGGAGAGACATAGAGTTGAGTGAATTTACATTGATATGAGGCTCTGAGAGATAAAGGGCTGTCAGTAGATTTCAGAGGAGAAACAAGAATAGCCACAATAGCTGTTAAAACTTTGTTTTTCTTTTTTTTTAATACTACTACAGAAGGGGTTTCATTAAAGGTGGGTGGCAAAAGTCACAAATGCTGGCTTAAAATTGGGATTAAGTTTACCGTGTTCACGAAAAGAGTTCATCTTCTGGTATTTGCGACTTCTGAATTTTCTGAAAGCTTAGAGTTCATGAGTTGTGATGTGTTTGCTGACCTTTCCAGAAATGGCGGTGGAAATGGAAGTTCATTTTTCATTGGACAGTAAGTTAATAGTGTAATTTTAGTCCAATAGTTTTTGTTGTTGTTGTTGTAATTCAATAATATGTGTGAGGAAAATATTTTCTTCCCTCTGTCATTGTGCCTTTGTATTTTCTGCATTACGTTACCCTCTGGCTAGTTTGCTAAATTGTTAGTTGCTGTGGCTTCTAGACATCCATGTTGCCTCATAGCGTTCTTATGACTTAACCACTTGAACGGCAAGCATACTTCCTGTTGTAACCATGAGCTGAAAATTCCATTTGAAGGCAGCAAATCTTTCATCTTTCTCAGTTTTATTGCATGAGGGTTTGTGATGCGTAGAAAAATGGTTTCACCATTTGGCAGTGGTCCTTTTCCCGTGATTGTATATCTAAAAAAACTTCTTTCCAGGCCAGTGAGCATCACTGATGAAGCCGAAAGTTGGGGTAATGTGGTTTGATTATTACGCCAAAATCGCACCACAACTCTTCTGTGGCCTTGTTTATAAAACGCAAAGCCAATCAAAGTTGAACTTGATTTTAAAAATTAATGAAGTGAACTAAACACTTTACTATGAACACTTTTGCATTCCAATGTAATCCAAAACAGTATTTCTGTCATAAATATACAAAGTTGATATTTTTTTCAGAGCTGTTGTCAAAGAGTTTATTATCTATTGAGTTTTTGTTTGTTTCATATTTACCTTATTTAGTACAGAGGCAGGAAATGTAGGGTAATGACAATACTGGTCCAGCCGGTCCAGGAATCAAACCAAACTCAATGCATTTCTGCCAATGTGGTAGGCCTGGGTGTTTAAACTTCTCAGCTATCCAGTCGTTCCCGCTCACAGCTTATCATTGAGGTTGTAGTGGTTGGTGGTGCATTATATTGAAAAATGCCCCAAACATTGTCATCTTTATACTGTACATGAAGATATATCTATCATGTACATTTCTTATAATATATAATAATTTAGCAAGCTCACAGTATATGTTCCACTGCCAACTGTTCTTGCTAATGACATTCATTTGTTTTTGTACCCTCACAGAGGTTATGGAGACTGCACCTTACAATCCTTACAAAGAAGCATTTGATGAAGACTCAATAAACCTCAAACACAGAGATCAACACATGGCGTTATAGATATTACACTGAGTATGATGGTCCCTTTCTCACTTTAAATGTTCTTTAAAAAAAGGAGAAATTAGATGTTTCCAAAAAGTAGTCACCATATTTTTCAGTTTGAAAACCACAAATAAATCAGCATGGTTTGTCCCAACCATGCTGGGACCTGCCCAGGCAGGTAAAGCACTCCCTTCCCCCCTCCCTTTTCTCTCTTCTCCTTTTTCTGCCCTCATCGCTGATCTCTTCCTTGTAACTCTGATCTCATCTCATTAGCACATGTTTCTTTTTTTCATTGTCTTCCTATTTTGTCTCAGTCTTTTCAACCCTCTCTCCTTTATTCATATTACATGCTCATTTCCATATGCTAATTAATGAATAATCACCTGGGTACATTCATGTGCAAATACAAATATACATATTAAACGCCAGGGTAAATTAATCTTAGTCCAATGCTGTAAAACACCCTCGCAAAATTAGTCTTGGATATCAATTCGCATGTAGTTTACTCTAATGGGCTTCATTTTTAATTTGTAAAAAGTGGAGTAACTCTGACACAATGATAAACACCAATTATGGTTTAGCAGGCAGTATCCTAGGCAGCTATAATGACTAGGAGGAGGAGGAGGAGAAAGAGGAGAAAGAAGAAGGGGGGGGGGGACTTGTGTTTTCAGAGCTGGTAGGTTTGTGAACGATTTGTCGAAGTGGTGCTCGTAATTAAAGCTATCAGTCACAAGGAGCAGTGGATAAATATCAAACAGAATTTGTAGAAGCCACAATTAGAGACAAATTGGACACAACTATTATTAGGAAAAGTCATTTTTCACTTTAAGGGGCGGCTAGAGTTTACAGCATCAGCAGAGAAGGAGTAATTGGAGGAGGAAGAGGGGAGTGTAGTGTCCTCTCCGCTCCCCTCTTCCTCCTCCAATAATTAATGATTTTTGTGTTTTTTTTTTTTTTTTTTACTCTGAGCGACTGCACTAGTAATAAAGAAAGGAATTCCCTTTAAATAATTAAATAAAATAAATACATTATTTTTGATTTTGAGTTTAAATAACCCTTATATTTTTCTTTAAACCAGATATGTGATTTAAACCAGAGCTGCATTTAAGTCAACTGAAAATAAGCTTTTGTCAAGTGTCAGGTCATTTGAAAGAGGTTCAACTTACTTTTCAAGTAATTTAAAACTAGTCCAAGTCAAGTCAAAAGTAATTTCAGACAAATTAAATCAAGTGCAAAATGAGGTCAAATATTTTACCATTTTAAAAAGGTCAAGACAAGTTGCAAGTCATTTGAGAACCGTTAAAGTCAAGTCTGATCTCATTTTAGAAAGGTCGAGGTCAACTACAAGAGGGTTACGTTAATTTCCTGGTCATCTGAAACAAGTTTGAGTCATTTGAAAGGGATTCAAGTCGTCATTTTTGATCATTTTGATTTTTAAGTCATTTAAAACAAGTTCAAGTCTCAAGTCCTTTGAAAATATACATTTATACAAGTCGTCAAATCTCAATACAATCAAACATGAAGTCAAGAGTAATTTAAGTTTAAGTTCAGTTCTCAAGTCATTTGAAACAAGTTCAGGTCTAAAATAATTTAAAACAAGTTCTAGTCTCATGTCATTTTAAAGAAGTTCTTGTTTTCAGTCCACATTTCTGTAATTTAAGCAGATCTGACTGCAGTCAAAGTCTTAAGTCAGCTTTGCTTCTTCCTTCTATAAAGGTTGGTTCAGTGTTGGTTTGGTGACAATGTAGCTGGTGCGTGCTGATTGGACCACAAGTGTCACGTGCTTACCAGTGAGGGAGGGCGGGGAGCCGACTGGGGTGGATGGATTGGATGAGAAGCTGTTGTTCGTGTGATCTGGAGAGTAGATCTGGTAAAAAAAAGAAAAAAAAGAACAGTCAGAGTGGCAAGTGCTGGAAAACATCATACAGATAGATTTTATTCATTATTTGTTCCAAAAGCCTTGAAAATACTGAAATAGAATTAAACAAAAAAATTATAAAATGTGGGTTTATGTGGTGTTCATGTTGAACTTACAGATGCAAGTGCTTTCCCTAAGGCATCTCCTGTCTGAGAACTGGTGGCTGCTCCGCTCTGTGTTCGGTTAGCTGTGAAACACACACACACACACACACACACACACACACACACACACACACACACACACACACACACACACACACACACACACACACACACACACAGGGGAAAAAAGGGATGTATTCTTGAAAATAAGGATGTTGTTAACTACATATTAAATTATTCAACCCATCTGCGCCACACTTAAACCGGCAAAACATGTTCATTAAAACAGGAAATTACACTTTCAGTTTGGAAACAGCAGGAGAGTTGTATGTTGTCGTCCACCAAAAACTCCAACTCTACTTCTTTAAAAACATGTCCTCTTTGTCCACACAATTTTGTTGCGTTTACTTTTAAGTCTCCATTTGTTCTTTCTTTCTTTCTTACACAGGGAAAAAGAGGAGTGGAAGCTTTTCATTACACATGTCCGATCATAACTGGAGAGTAACTTTATTCTAGCGACTCTAGTCTGATGAGAGGAACAGTTTGCACCATTGGTTAGCGTGGCAAAGCTAATATAAAAGCTTTCTTGTCAGATGTGTTGCCTCAAAGGTCAGCACTGTCGAGGCCAAATCATATTTCTCTTAAGTTCAAGCTTTGTAGAGATTTACTTTGGCCCAGCACAATAATCCACTTCTCACAGGTAATTTTGCTCTGAAATGTATTTGCTGTCATACTTTTGACCAAAATCAGAAACAGACTTTACTAAGAGGCGACATTCAACATTGTCATCTATTCCCATTTTAACTAACAGCATGTGTTTGGGTGGACTTTAAATACAACTAAATCTGTTTCACACACTTGAAGAGCCAGAGAGGAAGGAAGTGACCTCACATGACCAGATTAGTGCCCCCCCTCCCCCTCACTCCACTTCCACACACACACACTCTCGCAGAGACTCTGACATGCCCACAGCTCATCTCTCCTGATAGCAGATCCCAGATGGAAAGTTTACGCTCGCACACACAAGTTATACACGCGCGCACACACAGAGCGTAGCAAAAACACACATCCTTTCACGGCAAATGAACCCATTACAGAGATTGGCAGAACTGAACTTCTTTAAGCTGTTAGAAAGAAGAGAGAGAAAGACAGGTAGAGAGACAGACAGGAAGCAGCATATGTTTAGGGGTTAAAGCCTCATGTCTCACTCATGCCACACCATTGGCCTAGTAAACCATCCAAAGGATTACTTTTACACACACAAACTCAGATCCTCACTTGATGCATAATTTAGAACAGATGCAGGAGAAAATCTTTTTCATAAATGAGAGCTTATAGCCACGATGGAGGAAAACATTGACCGGATGAAACTGATTTGTATGTTTTTCTTTTTATCCGTCCATCACCTCTTCAAAGAGAACAATATACTTTTCAATCTAGAAATCAAATTATTATGATTGGAATTTTTTCATATTTTTATGCATTTGATGCCCAGTTCCCTCGCTGCAGACCAACTCCACACCATATGCTAATTATTTACAGTGTGTATATACTAGCTTTGATAGCATGATTAATTTACCATTTTTGAGGACTTATTCTCATTACAGCTACATCTTTTTTGTGGGAGAGAATAGCTCCTTTATTTCCTTTAAACATTGCAACAATATTAATAATGAATCCCGCATGTTTAGTGTGCATAAAACAGAAGATCCTTGTGCAGCCATGAGGATATAATCCCCTACCATTAATTATGTTCATTGAAAAGCATGAACGAGCTAGAAACTGAATCTGATAATATTATTTCTAAAATCAATGATAATCTTTTATAAACTGGACTGAAAGAAGTATTGTACCCAACTTTTGAGCATGAAACACTCCCTTTTGGATTTGTGACCTTTATGTAATAGACATTTACTTCCTTTTTCACCACACAAATGTTATGTATCTGCCGTTATGCTTGAAGCCTGAATGCAGATATGTGTGTTGGTTTGATGGCAAGAGAACTTACAGATCATGCAGACAGACGGTGAAGTTAGTTATGCTGCAGGAGGTGCAATAAGCCTCTATGGACAATGTCCCTTGTAACCAGTTTGTTATTAGCATTATTTGTAACAGACATGAATCCATGGTGACCACAGCTCCTGTTCACTGGAAAGAAAAGTCCCTTGTTTACCAGTCCAAAATCAGAAAAGCGTCTGTAACCACTCTGTGTCAGTGTTTCAGCGTTCATGTATGTGCACATGTGTGTCATGTGCTCATATTTAAACAACAGCATCATGTTTTTTATTAGGTTCCTCTTGTGTTTACACTCATCTACTCTGGCTCGTGTTTGAGTGTGTGATATGGTTGTGGAATGTTGGAGATGTCTTCCCATGAAAACAAACTTTCAATCTGTTTCTTATTGCTGTCCTATTTGTTCTACGGAACTCAAAGCAAGGGGTCCATATGGCATGCTGTGTGTGTGTTTGTGTGTGTGTGTGTGTGTGTGTGTGTGTGTGTGTGTGTGTGTGTGTGTGTGTGTGTGTGTGTGTGTGTGTGTGTCGGTGATGTCAAGGCTGAGCCAAAATGGAGTACAAGTGTTTTTCTCAGTTTGGTTAAATTCCATTTTTGACTGCTTGTCTGTTAATAAAGAAGTTTAGTATCTATGTGGTTTAAATCATCTGGGTTTAATCATAGAGGGGAGGGCTGTGACTGATTATGTGGCCATAAATGAAGATATAGACTAGCTAATAGGGAAGAACTGTTGAGCATATCTCTCAAGTCATAAATGTGAACTATTGAAAAAACTTGAGGAATTGTTAATTTTGCAATAAACCAAACAAACTTTGTACTGATGATGACGTCAAATAAATATTACCAAAGTTATTTCAGTGCACCCTCAAGGGAGCATGGATGTATGGAGTAAATATCATGTCAATCCATCCAACTGGTGTTGGAAAAAGAAATCATTGTAATTGTGATACTGCAGGAAAAGTAGGAGGATCACCACTACCACTGTCAGTCGGCTCATCCTCTGGGGACCTTCAACATCTGTATAAAATTGGATGGCAATGTGTCCCATCATCATCATCATCATTGAGACCCATTTAGTATATTCCAGGAATTGGGAATGTCACAATTAAAGTGGATGCTTATTTTTCAGTTAAATAATTAGATATGCAGACACAGACTGACAGCTTTTGACTTTGGATGCCACCAACACTTTTACAGTCTACTATTTTAAAGAGTGATGTTACAAGTTTACAGTTGAAGATTTCAAAGTTTGTTCTACTTTGCTTGAAGACTCAAAAGGCGCAATCCCAATCTACATATGGATTTAGGGACTTTGAGGCGCATTCCTTGTAAGTCAGCGAGGACTTTGGCTGTCCCGATGTCAAATGGTCTAGTCCGTTAGGGCTGATACGAACTTTGTGACCCTGTTATGTGCCCTTTCTGTGAGTTCGCATATCTGCTGACTTTCCTGAGAGATTTATCGTCAAGCAACAGCACCTCGCTACTTGCTGTTATGGTTATTTATGTTTGTATAAAGTTGTAAAGTTTGTCAAATATCTGCATTACTTATGTTGATACCTTTTTTTTTTTATCTTTGGTAATTTGCTAAAATGTATAAATGTATAAACATTAAATACACAATGAATTGGAAGGTGACATCAACCACGGCCAATTAAAACAACTCCTCTCATCCCCTTTAAAACTGCTGAGATACAGTGATTCAATTTCAAAATGGCTGAAGAAGGAGCAGACTGTCACTTTACACAGGAGGAAACCAAAATACTTGTCCAGTAGTTTCAGGCTCATGAAGCTCTGAATTTATGGTACTACAAGTCGACCTCCACAGGCTGATGATTTTAAATTGGCTTGTGAAGAGTTAAATAATATTATGAATGGCTCTTCCCGTATTAGGAGCACCACTGCCCAGTGTAGGAGAAGTTTTTTGGGGCGTCAAGGGTGGTGTCAAGGCGTTGGAAATGTGGATTATTTAACGCATACATTTTTTTTGCTATCACATCATTAATTAGATATAAAATATACTGAAATCACGTGGTGACTGGCAAAAAATTACAGACACCCAATGCAAAAAACAAAAAAAAAACGCTTGTGCCTCGTCGCACTGCTATCATTTGAAAAAAACACGGCGGTCCCATTAGCAACCATTTAATGAATTTGTGCGCTCACATGGCCCTTTAGGGTGGGGATTGGGATTAGGCCAAATACACGAGGTGTCTTACCCATGATGCTTTCTGTGCCATTGGTGGGGGCAGTGCAAGAGGCAGTGCTGTAGTGATTGGCCCCGCCCCCACCACCTCCGCTTCTGTGGAAGCTGGACATAGGAGGAAGGCTGGAGCTGATATCTGCAGACGAGTGTGATGGGTAGCTCTGCAGAGAGAGAATGAGATCAAACTTTAACTTAAAAACCCCTGTGAAACAGATTACATTAGAACAAAGAGAAAAAAAAGAAGGAAGTGGTGATAAACATCAAGCCTGTTCACTGGAGAATCACACAAAACTTTTACTAATTGACAGAATCATCATCGAATGACATTTGACAGCAGGGTTTTAATATATTCATCCCTACTGATAGATTTAAGTGATCATTGTTGCTCATAGCTCTAAACTCAAAAGGTTATAACCAAATTTAATTATAATCACCATAGCTTCAGTTACTTGTGCTAGAATTTTTTTCCATAGCCAACAAATGACCGAGCGTTTTCATGTCATTGTCATTTTGTCAAACAATGATGTTTGCCGGAGATTGACAGACTCTAAATGGGTAGAGTATTTTCAGTGTTGTTCCGGGCTGTTTATCAGTGGATTTTCATACAACCGTAAAAGTTAACCTTAGACATAAAACAAGTGAAATCAAAACTCAAGGGCTACTCCACACATCACACCTCACTGTGCAAAGCTTTTGAAAACTTCACAAAAAGCCAGTACACCTAACCAGTTGAGTTAGGATTTGCTTTTATTTTTAAGGTCTACACGAACATTCATTGTATATATAATTTTTTGATACAGATAATACCATACAAATGCAAATATAGTAGGATTAAATTTCATTTTTCAGTGAAACATACAAAAGAGGAAAAGAGACCCAGCCCTTGCTTTCCTTAAGATTCAGCATCGAGAGCAATCCATTTATCTATTTTTTTGATATATCTTATTCTTGATTACAATTAGCAGGGTTCATTGGACATGTGTGTACAATATGTGGTTTAAACCCAAAAGTGGACAAAAACAAGAAGGAAAAAAAAGAGAGACAGAAACAAAACACAGTTTTATTTTATTTCATTTAAGATCCAAATCTTATGGAATTTGACTGGTTAGCCATTGGGGGGAAACCAGAAAATAAATGAAAACTAATTTTGTTGACAGTAACTTAGCGAGAGTAAATATATGTTTAACTGGAGGGATTTCCAATAAAAACGACCATTTGGATATATTTTGGATATACTGTGATTGACAGCTCTACTCACCAGTCTGTCGTGAGGATGAATCCCACAGTAGGAGGAGCTCTGGGTGGGGCCGTGGGCTGAGTTCCCACTCCCCAGCATGCTGCTGTGGTAACCCTGCTGGCTCATACTGCTACTGCTGCTGCTCCAGGGATCGCCGCTATGGTGACCATCTGACGGAAGGAGACACATAGAGACATTGAGTGGAAGAGAAGTTGGAGCTGGGTGACGCATATGACAAATGTAATCTTGATTTTATTTTTTACTCTTTACATAAATTCAAGTCAAAGTATTCATCATCAATTCATATCTTTCTTTTTCTATTATCCTTTCACATATTGTAAACATTGTTCAGATTCTCCGCTGCATTTGAGCTTTGAGCTGGCAGAAGTGCAGGCGCAAGTTCACCTCAAAATTGACCCTAAAATGGCACCACACGAATGCATCTTTACTGACACACTCCCTGTTGCGCCGTTCGGCCCTTCTCGGTGCAGTCAGGTTCACGTTGACTCACTAAAATTTCAACACGCCACAATGCCATGCATAAAAGCACAGATGCAACCGGATTTGTTCTGCGCCTGCCCTGCACCGGGTACAAAAAAAGTGCCCTCAGATATGTACCAGAAAATGTGCTACACTAGCTGGATTTAACCCGTTGGAGTTTTCAAGGGTAGTGTAATGTGTGTTTCAAGGGAAATAAATTCATAATGTAAAATAAAATCCTATGATTATATGTATTTTTGCCACTGCAGTGTGTAGTTGTGCAACACCTGTTCGAAAACCATTCCATGCCACTGAAATAATACAACTACTTTTCTTGTTCATTGTCTCTTTTTGCAGTTGTCTCGGGCTGCTGCCATTATTCAAGTGAGTCTGACTGGAAAAGATCACACGTCTCCAAGGGAACAGCTATTTCATGATTTAAACATTTTCCTACATGTGATGCTGTGTACTGGTTACAGATTAGTGTAATCCCTGAGCGTGCGACAAGTTAAAAACATACTGAGGTTTCTCTCTGCTGTCAAACCTTCCTGAGACTCATGGCAGCTCTATGCAGTTCAGTAATCTGACCCACTTTGTGCAGTAACCTGATTTCAGAAAGCATCCATGGACATGGGACACCTGCTTTCCTTCTTCAGGTTAAGAATTTAAGATTAAGCCAGTTAACGCACATCTCTACCGGTCAAACCGGATTTCTGAGACCACGTCTACCTTCTGACATTATTTAAGAATGAAAGTACTGTATATATGTGACAGGCACCCACGTGAGTGAGGAAACAAAAAAGTCTGGGGGAAAATATTTTAACTTCAGTAAGGCATTTGGTACACTGGAAACAAATGAAGACAGGCAGGATTTCAGGCTCTCAGGGGTAAGTTGTACAAAGAGCTGTCCAATCGCATCTGAAATCATACGTGTTTATAGTTTTTGTAGTCACACTACAAGGCGTCTTCGAGATGGAGTCGTCATGGTAGTCTTTAAAAACAGGGATGATGCCAGACATTTTTAGGCAGTCTCTTCAAAGAAACATATACGATGTTACATATGACTGTACACATTGAGTGCCACAAACAATTCTGTCAATGCAACCATTTGAGAAACTCTTTTGATAGAGTATACTGACACTTTAAGAACTCTTATATTTCTGTATGTCTACAGTATTCACTTGTTTGTCTGGCAAGTGTTCAGTAAAATAATAAATATGACTCAAATCTTTGGCTGATTTTGGTTGAAGAACAACTTTCAGGTCAATGTGCTGAATCTTATTGTGTAATCCAGAGTGAGCTCAGGAATGTAATGGTGGGAGGTTTCATGAAGGACAGATCGTGAGTGTTTGTTTTGTGTGTGTGTGTGTGTGTGTGTGTGTGTGTGTGTGTGTGTGTGTGTGTGTGTGTGTGTGTGTGTGTGTGTGTGTGTGTGTGAGAAGTGTGAGAGTACCTGGCATAAAGAAAGAACTTGGAAAACCCGCACTCGGAGGTTTAGAGGAGGGGTAACCCGGTGAATCCCTGTTGTAGTCGGCTGTACTGGCAGATGGAGCGTACACCTGCAAACACAAATAGAAAAACACACAACGTCACACTAAAATAAGAAATTCTATTCTCTCATTCTCCTCTTGGAGGTCCAGCAGGCTAGATATCATTTCCAGCAGGCTGAAACAGATGAAAATGCTCTCCTTGATGAGAAATCACCATCAGGCTTTCTGACATGTGATTTCTATCTATCTATCTATCTATCTATCTATCTATCTATCTATCTATCTATCTATCTATCTATCTATCTATCTATCTATCTATCTATCTATCTATCTATCTATCTATCTATCTATCTATCTATCTATCTATCTGTCTATCTGTCTATCTGTCTGTCTATCTGTCTATCTGTCTGTGTATAAAACAAGCTCATAAATTACTTTGGTATTTTTTTACATTTTGTAAAAGTTTTATAGATTGTTATCTTCTACAAAATGAGATCAGTTAAAAATGTTTACGCGTCACACACACATTTTTTTTTCTCTATATTGATTTATGAATAGTTTGGATTTAAACTTTTGAGGCTATTCAAATTATATTAAAAACTTTTTATTAAATCAAGGTTTTTACAAGCTCTGTCAATTAATACCATAAAACTACTGTGGTAACCATGGTAACCATTACATTTACAGTGCATTTACGCACTTACATAACAATTATGCTTCAATGACTATAACATTGTTCCTACTACAACTACACAGCAGTCAGACTTCCTGTCAGTGCTTATCTTATAACAGAAAAGTAGTCGTTTTCTGAGCGACTTCTCTCGGGCAGGCAGGCGGGTGGGCAGCAGCGCAGCAGTCATGCAGCACACATGCAGTAACAAGAAAGACTGCAAGTACAACCGGCAGCCTGTCATCACTCAAAACAGGTGACGTCCTTTCTCAGCAACACAGCGGCTGCATGAGAACACAATGTCTGAGTTTGGTCATGTCTTCTACTGGGGGTCCCCGCAGCATACCTCTGTGTGTGTGTGTGTGTGTGTGTGTGTGTGTGTGTGTGTGTGTGCACATAGCGTGCGAACACTCAGCCATGACGCTGGCTTGCACTGCGTGACGCAAACCCTGGAACAGCTGCTGAAAGTGCTCTTCTCTCTCTCTCTCTCTCTCCCTCTCTCGCTCTCTCTCTCTCTGTGTCTCCCACTGATTCACATTAAAATGAAAAACCCCACTCCACAACTACACCTAATCTATCTCCATCCTCAACTGAAGACATGGGTTG
This sequence comes from Embiotoca jacksoni, assembly GCF_022577435.1. Lineage (NCBI taxonomy): Eukaryota > Metazoa > Chordata > Actinopteri > Embiotocidae > Embiotoca > Embiotoca jacksoni. The sequence goes on from NW_027185230.1 coordinate 345,818, forward strand.
CTTTGTTAACTTTTGAGCATTTGCATATGGATGGAACACAGATGTGGTAAAAAACAAATACGATGATGAAACACAGAAGGAATAAAAGAAAAAGATGAAAAGAAAACACTTGGGGGCATCACAAAAAACATCATGTCACTTCCCACACCCCCTGAGAGAAATTATTAAAAACAGAAAACATCTTAAAAGAGTTTCCGTCAAGCAAAAGCGCTGATGGCTTTTTTTTCTTTTTTTTCCCAGATCACTAAAGGCATGCTGGTTCGCCTTCTGCTTTTACTTCTGATTTCCTTTGCCTAGTTACATCCTACTTTCTGACAGGGAAGGTCTTTAGGACAAACCTATAAACTGACCACAAAGCCTACTTTTTGCAACACATAGCAAAGTGTGCAGAGCAGTGAAAATGATGGGAGCCAGAAGAAAGCAGAAGCCCCCCAGTAATGAACTTTCCCAACATTAAAGAAGTTTGTCCTATTTGGTAGCCAGCAAAGCAATGACAGATCAGCTGAGCTTGAGATGAGTAGATGAATCAAAAGAACCCAGCCATGACCTCCACTCTGATGTTTCGAAAGTGTTGTACCGCGCAGGTTGCAGACATGCAAGTGCTCGACGGCAACACGGACAGGATTTCTTTTCCCTGGGTGTAGTTGTTCCATGTTGTCGACCCCAAACAGAAAAACGTTATCGACGCTGACACTGTGTGCATATGACTTAAGTGTACAGGTGATCTTGTCCTCCATCTCCTCCACCTGGAAGAGCTTATGCGGTTTACCTGTTGCTGCATACTCATTTTTGTTTCTGGAGTCACAACTGTTGTACTCCTCTTTCCCCTTCAGCTCTGGAATAACAATCATCCTTGGTGTTGAAAATCCCATCACTAACAGGCTGCCAGCGTGGGAATATCTCACTGGACTCCATACTTAGAAACAAAGAGTCTAAAAAAGCTGTGAACCTGTCCTTTAACCCCACCTTTACCATCTGCCTTAAGCATGAGCTTTTCCTGATTTGTATCTCTTCATAGTTACCATTTTGATATTATAGATGATACCCTGTCAAATTGAGGTGGTGTAACATTAAATGTAAAGTAAAAGTTGTCAGCTCTGTTTACTTCCTGAAAAGAACCAGTCACATCAGGATCAGGACATCTAAGCAGCAAGGAACACTGGAAATTGTGGGAATCAAATACCAAGGGCAGGAAACACTCACCCACACACACAAACTCACACATACACAAATACTGAGCTGTAAGTGGGTAAGACAAGCCCATGAGCTGAGAGAGGTTGGTACCTTCCCACAATGCATCTTGTGCATGTGTGAGTTTAAGCATCCAAATCCTTCAGTGTCCCACACACACACACACACACACACACACACACACACACACACACACACACACACACACACACACACACACACACACACACACACACACAGTGTCTGTAGATGTCATTAGAGCTAAACTAAAATCTCCTTCAACTTCCGCCTTGCCCTCTCCCCTGAGAACTGAGTTTTTTGTACTCTGATCATAAAACCACATTTATTGACCGAGAGCCTGTACAATAATACACATTATGCACATGCACACACACATGCTGGTGTTGTTCCTGTTGAAATGATTTAGATATATGTCTCATGTGGTGCATACATATTTTCCCACTGAATGTGTCCTAAGACTGGTGACGAAAGGCTAAGATGTCTTTGTGTGCATGTGTGTTTGTGTTAAGTGTGTGTGTTACAGACAGCAACAGGTGCAGAGTGTGTTTAAGTCTGAAGAATGTAGAGACACAATAACAACCTCACTTCCTGCAGTCTGTAACACACACACACACACACACACACACACACACACACACACACACACACACATACATAGAGATACACATAAGTATCAGCATTCCCACAGTTAGCAGGCCTTGAGTCCATGAGAAAGCCTCACTTGTGTTGTAATTTTACTGACAATGGGCACACCGCCAACCACAATAAATAATACCAACCACACCAAACAGTGTACGCCCAATCAATAACCTTCCTTTGGAGCTATTTTCTATAACATTTCTTAGTTGGCTATTCCCCCCCAAAAAGTTGTTCTGTGAGTCTAACTGGTGGAAGAATCGATTCTTAGAATGCAATCCAGTCCAAACAGGCAGCATGGAAAATCATTTCTGTACCCTGATAGAAAGTATAACCATGTCTATGTACAGATTCTCTGTGTGAGCAGCATTGTAAAAATATGATACGAACCACAGTAGAAACCTAGTAGAAATTAGTTCTTTAATTCTAGGATCTGTGCCACAGTGGAAACAGAACAGAAATCCATTCTGTATACCACAACATAGATATATATACACACACACACACACACACACACACACACACACACACACACACACACACACACACACACACACACACACACACACACACACACACACACACACACACACACACACACACCTCTGTCACAAAGCAGAAACAGAAAAGGAACAAACAGTTGTCTGTGCAATAATAGAAAGTCAGTAGTGTGCAATAAAAGTGTAACAAAAGGCAATGAAACCTGCATTGTATTAAACACATTACAAAACATAAGAGACACCAGTGAAACCAGTTATATAAAGTCAGGATTTGAACCATATAAACACTAGAACAAGAACCGTAGGAGGCACATTGAAACCAGTGGAATTCTTTGTATAATGATGAAGTGGAACCATCTATGGACAAGGAACTGAGATGAAACTAGTTTGGTAAACAAGTGATGCATAACATTAACAGAACAAGTATTGTATTGTAGAGAAACATAATATAATTCTTACAATATGGAACAAAAACATGCTCAAACCAGTTCTTTAAAACTATTATTATATCATAATATGATATGTACCAGCTGAACCTGCCGTGTTCTGACACAACAATGACAGATACTAGAAAAGCTGATAGAAACCAGTTGTGTAAAATGATGATCTACAGCACAGTAGAATCCCTGGTGGAATTCAGTAGAAGTGGTTGGGTTCAGATTCGGAGAATCTTCTCATCAAAGCTTCGTTCTGTGTTGCCCCCGGTAACAACAGTAGAAAATAAAGCCACATTCCACTGAAAACTGATTCCTTATGGAGCTGACAACACACATACACTGAAAATATATCCGGAGCAACCAGCTGTGCAACTCACTGACCCAAAACCAACTGAAGAAAGACAACAGGAAGAGCTGTTAAAGTCAAAATTAGCAAAAGTTCCTGTTGTTACTGAAGTTACTGTATTGATAACTCAAGGAAAATTCAATCTAATAGAAAAACAGGTGTGTTCACATTAGGCTGTTCTTTTGATCCACTACCTGAAAATGTTTTTCTGAATTTGAACTTTAAACTGTCATATTTACCTTCAAAATGAAATAAAATAGTGAGATAGAAATTACTATTTCCTTTCAAAACCCAAAGAACCAAAAGTTAGAGGAAAAGAGCAGAACATGTATCACAACAAAAACATAACAAGCTAAAACATTTAATGGGCGGAATTTCATTTCAGTTTTAATTCAATGTCAAAGAGATGTAATATATAACATACAGTAAGTAAAATAAAAATAGCATACCATGGTCAAGCGAAGAAAAAGCAAAAAAATAAAATAAATAAATGCTGTATTATGACTGTGGAGGGATAAAAAGAGTGAAATGAAACAGAATCTATTTTCACCAGTGTGTCTGTTTTACCTTGTTGACATTAGAGAAAATGCTGCTCAGGCCAGAAGGCTTTTGTTAGAAAGAGAGAGTGGACAAAACAATAAATAGAACTGAATGAAATGCAAAAACTTGGAACCAGATAAAAAGACAGTAAACAGAAACAAAAGAGAGAGAAATGCAAAGAGAGCAAAAAAAAAAAAAAAGAAAAAAGGAAGAGCAGGGAGGCATTTTGTCTTTGTTCAGTGTTTGATGCTCTTTTTTTCCCAGTTATTGTCTCCAAATGTGGGGAGCATCTGTTCTACCTCACTGTCTGTCTCAACCTCTGTTGACTGGAAAAAACGAGTGAGAGAAGTAAAAAAGATGAGGAGTTTCTCCTGCTCTTCCTCTTCGTTTTCCTCAATAGTTTTTTAAAAGACGGTTACAACATATCACTTTACCTTAGCCTTTAACTAGTTATGCCTGAAGCTCTCTTGCACTTGCCTGCACTTTACACTGCAGCGCCTTTTAAATGCATTATGCTTTATTCTATATTTTAACTAATAGTGTGTTATCTTGTGCTGTCAAAATACAGGCTTTAGATGCTTTCAATTCATATTAATTGAACACATTGGTCTACTGTATGCACAAAAGCAAAGTGCAGTGATTTACAACCTGAAGTGTGTATAAAAGTAATTATAACGTACATTCCTCATTCCCATGATAAGACCACATTTCCCACAAACTCCATCACGTGTTCCTGTTGTTCCGGATAGCTAGTACAGGGTTTGTTTTGCTGATGAGACGAGAGGAAGCAAAGCTTTGCTGAGTGGAAATGAGGAGTTACTTTAATTAATAAAGTGAGTTTTGTTTGAAAAGACTTCATTAAAACCCTGGCAGAGCTTCTGTTGAGGATGTTTTTTGAGAAAGAATCGTGCGAATTTCACTAAATTAAAAGGTCCTGTAAATATTGCGGAGATTACTTGAAATTGAATTAATCATTGCAGTCGCAAGATCACAATTTTACTACGTTATCATGTTGTTACATCAAAATAAAAGAGCTTTTATCTTGCTGTCAGGACTTTGATTTATCCTTCGCATGAGTACGAATGAATATCCCCAACTCTAGTATGAGTAGCTTCAGAGGTGGGTCAGAAACCAAGAGTTGCAATCACCAATTCTTTTTTTGTGCCTAAACACAACGAACCTGAACCATAGAAGTGGAAAATCAGAAAGTTCGCATAAGGATAATTTTGTACTTACGAACAAAGCATTGTGCATTTTCATTAATGGAGGACTTGTTGATGTCAGTGATTAACAGCAAAACTTTTGACCAACAGGATACACCCCCCTCTGGATGTTTGGACTGTATACTGGTCACTGAGAATTACAGGCAAACAGCCAAATAAGCTGCCCTTCCAGATCAATACCAGGAGCACAAAGTGAAGACTGAAACAGACACATTTCTTCTTCAGAGCTCCAACCACCAACTACACTCATGATTCAGTTCTCATTAATTCGCCATTAATACACTTTTACAGATAGACGGTGAGACTGAAAACAGAATCAGAGACCAAAAACATTTTGCTCAGTAAAAGACTTAAATATGTCGCTGTCTTGTTTTTTCTTCTCCCTCACACACACACACACACACACACACACACACACACACACACACACACACACACACATACACACACAGAGTTTACCACACTTCATCCAAAGCAGATGTTCTGGAATGTGAACACTCAAAGGAGCAGTCACGAAACCTCTTGACAGACACACACACACACACACACACACACACACACACACACACACACACACACACACACACACACACAGTCGGCTGCACCTGTGCCTTTCCAGTTTTTTTCTCTCTTTGTTTCACTCTCTGCTTCCTCATCGCTGTCCTCTGCCTTTCTCATTTCTAACAGGCTGCTTTCACTTTCATCTCATCTTTATTCACTTTCACACAAACAGTTCAACACTGCGGGAACCAGAATAACAGGAGGTATGAAGAAAAGGCCACAAATAAAAACACAATACAGACCATTTGAAAAATCAGTTAAGTCAGTGGACATGTGGAACATTTCCCAAAGGTGAAGATTTGCTGCTTTACAGGAGTGTGCCTGTTTCCAGTAAAGAATCAGAAAGATAAATCCATCTTTCCATCTGCTATATCTGTCTCCTCCTGTCTTACCTCCCCCTCCACCTGTAGGCGCGCGTTTTCTCATCTGCATTTACTGCTCATGCCGCTGCGCTCTGAGGCCATCCGGAGGCAGACGTGGGAAAGCAAATCAAACACACCGCAGACGGATCAAACATCTTTTTTTTTTCTTTTTTGAAGGGGAGGTTGTTCTGTTTTTTAGATGTATTTTTATAGCGGAGATCTGAGTCGCGGCCTCGGAATCCTCTGAAGGTTAATTATGTCCCTGATTCAAACCACATGGAGGGAAAACTCTGTGCGTGTGTGTGTGTGTGTGTGTGTGTGTGTGTGTGTGTGTGTGTGTGTGTGTGTGTGAAAGCGGAAGGAAATCCCACCCACTACCTCCGAGCCGAGCCCTTTATTCTACCAACCTGCAATTGCACTAATATGAACCAGATGCACACACACAAGCAAACACACGCATACTCGCACAATATCACACACACACACACACACACACACACACACACACACACACACACACACACACACACACACACACACACACACACACACACACACACAGTTTTTTAGTATGGCTGCCTAATTGACTCCATATGATGCAGTAAGGAGAGAAAAAGAGAGACAGATTCAGCGAGAAGAGAAAGAAACAGGCAGAGTAAGAAAAGAAAGAGAAACGGGAGAAATAAAGAGGCAGATGGTGAAAACAACAGATATTCATAATAAAAAGAAAAGATAAAAAAAAATAAGATCAAATCAGGTATATTACAGAGATATGCGGAAAACAAAATACAGAATGAGAAATCAACAGGACGTTTTAATTTTAAAAACAGTACAGCAGAGGATGCATCCAAAAATAATTAAAATAA